>NC_044381.1:60466797-60775644 GCF_006542625.1 Nomascus leucogenys | reverse complement strand
ATTACTCAGTTCTCATATAAAACCCTAAGAAAAGTTCTGAATTCTTTAATCCTTAAAAAATTTCCCCAGAAACGTAAATTTTCTCAGTGTGTGCATAGGGTATATACTTGTATTATGAACGTAAATATAATTGTTATTTAATCTAAATCTGTTTCTAACTTTTTTTCATGAAGGCTTATACTTTTAAAATCCAATTATGGTTGTCTGGTGTATTTCTAACTTGCTGCTTCTAAAGGTTGTTTAATATCTCTCGACGTGACCCCCTTGCCCCATACATTTCACCCATCTCATATGGACACCCTGATTGTTTGCAACTCCTGGCTTGCACAGAAAGTGCAAATATTGAATATTGTGATAAAACTAAGTAATTGCCTGATAAATGATGAAGAATAAGTGAGTTCCTTGAAGAAACAAAGCAATAATTTCATCTCTCCCGTTTCATATCTGGCACCATGATCTCAGACTTACAGGTATCACAAATATTAGCATATTTTTATCAGATAGTATTTTTGAATAATTACAAAGGATACGCTATAGGAAGCTTTCAAATTACCTTCATCTTCCTCTTGAGTTTATTTGTTATACAGACGTGAATTTTAAGATGAAAACACACGTATTAAGTTCCTGCAGGTGGCAGAATGGACCTTTCTTGTGAGGCTATCAAATTATTTGGGGCCCACTTTGATGGTCAGCAGAAGAATAAATTTCTGTCTTGAAATACGTATGTACTAGGAAGAATCCTAATTCACAAGGGCAATTTGCTGAGATGAAGTCATCAAGAAAAAAATAAAACATCAAGAGGTGGGATCATTAAGCAAATGAAGAGGTGTAAGTAGTTAAGTTCCTTCCAATGAAAAAGAAGAGGCAGAAGACAATCTGTTTCAAGGTACCAGACGGGAATTCTAGATCAGGTATAGTAAGTATCAGCATTTGTAAGGTGTATAAACTTTTATTCCCATTCTCTCAAATACCCCAGCCCTCTCTCTTTCTCCATGGTGCCTGAAGTGAACACAAAATCCTTCCAATAGATTTAAAAACCTTTTTTGGCAAGGTGCAGTGTCTCACACCAGTAATCCCAGCACTTTGGGAGGCCGAGGTGGGCAGATCACTTCAGTCCCGGAGTTTGAAACCAGGCTGGCCAACATGGTGAAACCCCGTCTCTACTAAAAATACAAAAATTAGCCAGGTGTAGTTGTGCATGCCTATAATCCCAGCTATTCGGGAGGCTGAAGCAGGAGGATTACTTGAACCCAGGAGGCGGAGGTTGCAGTGATTGGAGATCACGCCACTGCACTCCAGCCTGGGCAACAGAATGAGACTGTGTCTCAAAAATAAAAATAAAATAAATAAATAAATAAACTTTTTAAACATTGCCAACCAATTTCTCTGTAATAAGTTATAGAGAATGCTGATATTTTCAAGTTGTGCTTATAGATACAGGAACTCTTCTTTATTAATTGAAAGAAGTTCCGAGGAGAAAATTGAGTTTGGTAACTTGGTTTTCTATTCCACACTATCAAGATTAAGCATTACAAATCTTAAGCAAAAATGGTTGCAAGGTTTAAGATGATCTATTTACATTCCTTATATTCCAAGACTCAATGGGTTCCCTTCAAGTTATATGGTGATATGGCTCTTCCTGCATGGGATTTAAATCGATATACAACATAGACAGGGATGAAAAGTCATGCTAAGATTTGTCTCCCCAGGATCATATCCGAGACATTACTGATGCTCTGATTAATGTATGCCACAACAAATATGCTGCTACCAAAACAGACACCTTGAATGACAGTGAAATCATAAGCACCGTGAGCGACCTCTTTGGAGCTGGTATGTGAGAGAATTTAGCAACACGTAAGACCAATAAAAATTAGTTGCAATTTGTTGTTATCCATTGTTCAGAGTTTACAGGACTTTGCTCTTCCTATATCGGCCATTTTATCTAGTTGATCTCACATCGTATACATTTGTTATCTATCTTCTTACGTCATTCAGAAAACTTCATTTTGATCTCAGGAGTAGAGACTTGAGTTAATAATAGCCCACAGTTAATGGTGCCTTCACATTATTGTCCATGAAATGACTGTCCTTGTTTATTACTTTCACTTCCAGTCCCTTCACCCAATCCATTGACATTTATTCTGAAACTATTAAAAGTGCTATTGTTTTTGTTTTATGTATTCTTATAAAATAGGCTTTTTGTATTATCATGTACTTCATGTAAATATAATTGTTATTTACATCTAAAGCTGTTTCTAACTTTTTTCATGAATCTCTGTACTCTTACAAGCCAACCATGATTGTCAGGTGTATTTCCAATTGGCTGCTTCTAAAGTTCATGTAATATTGGATGTCTGGCACCCCCCATATTTTACCCATCTCATGTGGATACCCTGATTGTTTGCACCTCCTGGCTTGCACAGAAAATGCGGATATTAAATGTCGTGCTAAAGCTAAGATGACCACTCTTGTACATGAATTTTGCCTCCTTTTGAAATACAACCTTATGCTAAGAAGCAGAATTTCTGGGTCAACTAATGAAAGAATTACTGAGTTTTGATGCACATTGCTAAATTCATTTTCACAGAGACTGTGCCAATTCGTACTGCTACCATATTACTCTCATTCTTAAATTTTATAGTTTCCTTTAAAAGTCATTTTTTATCTATCACATTTATTAGAGTTCCTCTAAGATACTAGACTGCAGGAAGCCAATTCTCAGTATAAGAAAATATAAAATATCATAAGCATTTTAGCAGTTTCATTTTATGTGGAATACTCCTCAAAAGTATTTATTTTTCTTCTTTATACCATATTTATTGGTAATTGGGTTCATTTGTTTCTAGGATCTATGCATTTGTGATCATGAATTCTCTCTGCAAACAGAAGCATTTGTTTTGATTTGCATTATTTTTCCTCATGCAAATGCACGAGCCCCCACATATGTGTGTGTGTGTATTTATTATTTTAATCATGATTTCAATTTGATGGATTATTTCATCTGATTATTTATTATAAAAATGTGACCAGGCTGTACTTTGTATTTTCTTCTGACAACTTAAATAATGCTATGTACAAATATGAGTATTTGTCAGAACATTTTTAAATGCCTGAACATTAGTGAGTACTAAAGACTGTGTGTGCATGGGTGTGATAAATACATCAAGTGAGTTTTTTAAATTTATTTTTAAATTGGCACATAAAATTGTATGTATTTATAATATGCAACATGATGTTTTAAAGTATGCATACATTGTGAAATGGCTAAATCTAGCTAATTAAAATATGCATTACCTCACACAGTCATCATTTTTATGGTGAGAACACTTAAAATCCACTCAGTATTTTTTAAGAACACAATATATAATCGTCAACTATAGTCATCAGACTGCAATAGATCTCTTGAACTTATTCCTCCTGTTTCACTATAATTTATTTTGATCTTGATTCAATGAGATAATATCAATATATTTCAGAAATATATAATACTTCCAAGATTATCAAGTAATTAGCAAATATAAAATTATGGCAGATAACAAAAATGACTAGGATAGAGAATAAAACCATCTGACATGTACAACACAGTTAAAAAATGGTTTGGGTAAAATGTGCACAAAACAGTATTCAGTATAATGGATTACTATATAAAACATTTATTTGCTAAATAAACATATCCGATAGAGTTTATATTTTAATGTAAATAGAGGAATAATGAAAATTAATAAAACCATAAACTTCCACATGTACCTGCTACCTCACTAGTGAGATGTAATAAAATATTTTATTAGAATAAATCAGTGAGCTCTAAACCGTATATTTTAGTAGATAAAATTTGCAAGCACTCTGTTCCATCAGATCTACTATAATTATTAAGATTTATGTTTCCATATTTAACTTTTTTTTTATTATACTTTAGGTTTTAGGGTACATGTGCACAATGTGCAGGTTTGTTACATATGTATCCATGTGCCATGTTGATTTCCTGCACCCATTAACTCGTCATTTAGCATTAGGTGTATCTCCTAATGCTGTCCCTCCCCCATCCTCCCACCCCACAACAGTCCCCGGAATGTGATGGTCCCCTTCCTGTGTCCATGAGTTCTCATTCTTCAATTCCCACCTATGAGTGAGAACATGCGGTGTTTGATTTTTTGTCCTTGTGATAGTTTACTGAGAATGATGTTTTCCAGTTTCATCCATGTCCCTACAAAGGACACGAATTCATCATTTTTTATGGCTGCATAGTATTCCATGGTGTATATGTGCCACATTTTCTTAATCCAGTCTATCGTTGTTGGACATTTGGGTTGGTTCCAACTCTTTGCTATTGTGAATAGTGCTGCAATAAACATACGTGTGCATGTGTCTTTATAGCAGCATGATTTATAGTCCTTTGGGTATATACCCAGTAATGGGATGGCTGGGTCAAATGGTATTTCTAGTTCTAGATCCCTGAGGAATCGCCACACTGACTTCCACAATGGCTGAACTAGTTTACAGTCCCACCAACAGTGTAAAAGTGTTCCTATTTCTCCACATCCTCTCCAGCACCTGTTGCTTCCTGATTTTTTAATGATGGCCATTCTAACTGGTGTGAGATGGTATCTCACTGTGGTTTTGATTTGCATTTCTCTGATGGCCAGTGATGATGAGCATTTCTTCATGTGTTTTTTGGCTGCATATATGTCTTCTTTTGAGAAGTGTCTGTTCATGTCCTTTGCCCACTTTTTGATGGGGTTGTTTTTTTCTTGTAAATTTGTTTGAGTTCATTGTAGATTCTGGATATTAGCCCTTTGTCAGATGAGTAGGTTGCAAAAATTTTCTCCCATTCTGTAGGTTGCCTGTTCACTCTGATGATAGTTTCTTTTGCTGTGCAGAAGCTCTTTAGTTTAATTAGATCCCATTTGTCAAATTTGCCTTTTGTTGCCATTGCTTTTGGTGTTTTAGACATGAAGTCCTTTCCCATGCCTATGTCCTGAATGGTATTGCCTAGGTTTTCTTGTAGGATTTTAATGGTTTTAGGTCTAACATTTAAGTCTTTAATCCATCTTGAATTAATTTCTGTATACAGTGTAAGGAAGGGATCCAGTTTCAGCTTTCTACATATGGCTAGCCAGTTTTCCCAGCACCATTTATTAAATAGGGAATCCTTTCCCCATTTCTTGTTTTTGTCAGGTTTGTCAAAGATCAGATAGTTGTAGATATGCAGCATCATTTCTGAGGGCTCTGTTCTGTTCCATTGATCTATATCTCTGTTGTGGTACCAGTACCATGCTGTTTTGGTTACTGTAGCCTTGTAGTATAGTTTGAAGTCAGGTAGCGTGATGCCTCCAGCTTTGTTCTTTTGGCTTAGGATTGACTTGGCGATGCGGGCTCTTTTTTGGTTCCATATGAACTTTAAAGTAGTTTTTTCCAATTCTGTGAAGAAAGTCATTGGTAGCTTGATGGGGATGGCATTGAATCTATAAATTACTTTGGGCAGTATGGCCATTTTCACGATATTGATTCTTCCAACCCATGAGCATGGAATGTTCTTCCATTTGTTTGTATCCTCTTTTATTTCATTGAGCAGTGGTTTGTAGTTCTCCTTGAAGAGGTTCTTCACATCCCTTGTAAGTTGGATTCCTAAGTATTTTATTCTCTTTGAAGCAATTGTGAATGGGAGTTCACTCATGATTTGTCTCTCTGTTTGTCTGTGATTGGTGTACAAGAATGCTTGTGATTTTTGTACATTGATTTTGTATCCTGAGACTTTGCCGAAGTTGCTAATCAGCTTAAAGAGATTTTGGGCTGAGACAATGGGATTTTCTAGATATACAATTCATTTCATCTGCAAACAGGGACAGTTTGACTTCCTCTTTTCCTAATTGAATACCCTTTATTTCCTTCTCCTGCCTGATTGCTCTGGCCAGAACTTCCAGCACTATGTTGAATAGGAGCGGTGAGAGAGGGCATCCCTGTCTTGTGCCAGTTTTCAGAGGGAATGCTTCCAGTTTTTGCCCATTCAGTATGATATTGGCTGTGGGTTTGTCGTATATAGCTCTTATTATTTTGAGATACGTCCCATCAATGCCTAATTTATTGAGAGTTTTTAGCATGAAGGATTGTTGAATTTTGTCAAAGGCCTTTTCTGCATCTATTGAGATAATCATGTGGTTTTTGTCTTTGGTTCTGTTTATATGCTGGATTACATTTTTTGATTTGCGTATGTTGAACCAGCCTTGCATCCCAGGGATGAAGCCCACTTGATCATGGTGTATAAGCTTTTTGATGTGCTGTTGGATTTGGTTTGCTAGTATTTTACTGAGGATTTTTGCATCAATGTTCATCAAGGATATTGGTCTAAAATTCTCTTTTTTGGTTGTGTCTCTGCCTGGCTTTGGTATCAGGACGATGCTGGCTTCATAAAATGTGTTAGGGAGGATTCCCTCTTTTTCTATCGATTGGAATAGTTTCAGAAGGAATGGTACCAGTTCCTCCTTGTACCTCTGGTAGAATTCAGCTGTGAATCTATCAGGTCCTGGACTCTTTTTGGTTGGTAAGCTATTGATTATTGCCACTATTTCAGAACCTGTTATTGGTCTATTCAGAGATTCGACTTCTTCCTGATTTAGTCTTGGGAGGGTGTATTTGTCGAGGAATTTATCCATTTCTTCTAGATTTTCTAGTTTATTTGCATAGAGATGTTTGTAGTATTCTCTGATGGTAGATTGTATTTCTGTGGGATTGGTGGTGATATCCCCTTTTTCATTTTTTATTGCATCTATTTGATTCTTCTCTCTTTTCTTCTTTATTAGTCTTGCTAGCGGTCCATCAATTTTGTTGATCTTCTCAAAAAACCAGCACCTGGATTCATTAATTTTTTGAAGGGTTTTTTGTGTCTCTATTTCCTTCAGTTCTGCTCTGATTTTAGTTATTTCTAGCCTTCTGCTAGCTTTGGAATGTGTTTGCTCTTGCTTTTCTAGTTCTTTTAATTGTGATGTTAGGGTGTCAATTTTGGATCTTTCCTGCTTTCTCTTGTGGGCATTTAGTGCTATAAATTTCCCTCTACACACTGCTTTGAATGTGTCCCAGAGATTCTGGTATGTTGTGTCTTTGTTCTCGTTGGTTTCAAAGAACATCTTTATTTCTGCCTTCATTTCATTATGTACCCAATAGTCATTCAGGAGCAGGTTGTTCAGTTTCCATGTAGTTGAGCGGTTTTGAGTGAGTTTTTTAATCCTGAGTTCTAGTTTGATTGCACTGTGGTCTGCGAGACAGTTTGTTATAATTTCTGTTCTTTTACATTTGCTGAGGAGAGCTTTACTTCCAACTATGTGGTCAATTTTGGAATAGGTGTGGTGTGGTGCTGAAAAAAATGTATATTCTGTTGATTTGGGGTGGAGAGTTCTGTAGATGTCTATTAGGTCCACTTTGTTTAGAGCTGAATTCAATTCCTGGATATCCTTGTTAACTTTCTGTCTCGATGATCTGTCTAATGTTGACAGTGCGGTGTTAAAATCTCCCATTATTATTGTGTGGGAGTTTAAGTCCCTTTGTAGGTCACTCAGGACTTGCTCTATGAATCTGGGTGCTACTGTGTTGGGTGCATATATATTTAGGATAGTTAGCTCTTCTTGTTGAATTGATCCCTTTACCATTATGTAATGGCCTTCTTTGTCTCTTTTGATCTTTGTTGGTTTAAAGTCTATTTTATCAGAGACTAGGATTGCATCCCCTGCCTTTTTTTGTTCTCCATTTGCTTGATAGATCTTCCTCCATCCCTTTATTTTGAGTCTATGTGTGTCTCTGCACGTGAGATGGGTTTTCTGAATACAGCACACTGATGGGTCCTGACTTCTTATCCAGTTTGCCAGTCTGTGTCTTTTAATTGGAGCATTTAGCCCATTTACATTTAATGTTAATATTGTTATGTGTGAATCTGATCCTGTCATTATGATGTTAGTTGGTTATTTTGCTCATTAGTTGATGCAGTTTCTTCCTAGCCTCAATGGTCTTTACACTTTGGCATGTTTTTGCAGTGGCTGGTACCGGTTGTTCCTTTCCATGTTTAGTGGTTCCTTCAGGAGCTCTTTTAGGGCAGGCCTAGTGGTGACAAAATCACTCAGCGTTTGCTTGTCTGTAAAGTATTTTATTTCTCCGTCACTTATGAAGCTTAGTTTGGCTGGATGGGAAATTCTGGGTTGAAAATTCTTTTCTTTAAGAATGTTGAATATGGGCCCCCACTCTCTTCTGGCTTGTAGAGTTTCTGCCGAGAGATCAGCTGTTAGTCTGATGGGCTTCCCTTTGTGGGTAACCCGACCTTTCTCTCTGGCTGCCCTTAACATTTTTTCCTTCATTTCAACTTTGGTGAATCTGACAATTATGTGTCTTGGAGTTGCTCTTCTCGAGGAGTATCTTTGTGGCTTTCTCTGTATTTCCTGAATCTGAATGTTGGCCTGCCTTGCTAGATTGGGGAAGTTCTCCTGGATAATATCTTGCAGAGTGTTTTCCAATTTGGTTCCATTCTCCCTGTCATTTTCAGGTACACCAATCAGACGTAGGTTTGGTCGTTTCACGTAGTCCCAAATTTCTTGGAGGCTTTGTTCATTTCTTTTTATTCTTTTTTCTCTAGACTTCCCTTCTCGCTTCATTTCATTCATTTCATCTTCCATCAGCAATACCCTTTCTTCCAGTTGATCGCATCTGCTACTGAGGCTTCTGCAATCTTCACGTAGTTCTCGAAACTTGGCTTTCAGCTCCATCATCTCCTTTAAGCCCTTCTCTCCATTGGTTATTCTAGTTATCCATTCTTCTAATTTTTTTTCAAAGTTTTTAACTTCTTTGCTATTGTTTTGAATTTCCTCCCGTAGCTCAGAGTAGTTTGATCGTCTGAAGCCTTCTTCTCTCAACTCGTCAAAGTCATCCTCCATCCAGCTTTGTTCCGTTGCTGGTGAGGAACTGCGTTCCTTTGGAGGAGGAGAGGTGCTCTGCTTTTTAGAGTTTCCAGTTTTTGTGTTCTGTTTTTTCCCCATCTTTGTGGTTTTATCTACTTTTGGTCTTTGATGATGGTGATGTACAGATGGGTTTTTGGTGTGGATGTCCTTTCTGTTTGTTAGTTTTCCTTCTACCAGACAGGACCCTCAGCTGCAGGTCTGTTGGAGTTTACTAGAGGTCCACTCCAGACCCTGTTTGGCTGGGTGACAGCAGCGGTGGCTGCAGAACCGCGGATTTTCATGAGACCACAAATTCAGCTGTCTGATAGTTCCTCTGGAAGTTTTGTCTCAGAGGAGTACCCGGCCGAGTGAGGTGTCAGTCTGTCCCTACTGGGGGGGTGCCTCCCAGTTAGGCTGCTCAGGGGTGAGGGACCCACTTTAGGAGGCAGTCTGTCTGTTCTCAGATCTCCAGCTGTGTGCTGGGAGAACCACTACTCTCTTCAAAGCTGTCAGTCAGACAGGGACAGCCTCTGGAGGTTCCTGCTGACCTTTTGTTTGTCTGTGCCCTGCCCCCAGAGGTGGAGCCTACAGAGGCAGACAGGCCTCCTTGAGCTGTGGTGGGCTCCACCCAGTTCGAGCTTCCTGGCTGCTTTGTTTACCTAAGCAAGCCTGGGCGATGGCTGGTGCCCCTCCCCCAGCCTCGCTGCCACCTTGCAGCTTGATCTCAGACTGCTGTGCTAGCAATCAGTGAGACTCCGTCGGCTTAGGACCCTCCGAGCCAGGTGCGGGACACAATCTCCTAGTGTGCCGTTTTCCAGGCCCGTTGGGAAAGCGCAGTATGAGGGTGGGACTGACCCGATTTTCCAGGTGCCGTCTGTTACCCCTTTCTTTGTCTAGGAAAGGGAACTCCCTGACCCCTTTCACTTCCCGAGTGAGGCAGTGCCTTGCCCTGCTTCGGCTCGCGCACAGTCCGCTTCACCGACTGTCCTGCACCCACTGTTTGGCACTCCCTAGTGAGATGAAACCGGTACCTCAAGCAGAAATGCAGAAATCACCAGTCTTCTGTGTTGCTCGGGCTGGGAGCTGGAGACCGGAGCTGTTCCTATTCGGCCATCTTGGCTCCACCCCATATTTAACTTTTAAAATTGATTGTAGAAATAATTTAGTTTCTTCTTTGGGTATAGGGAGGTTTTCCCAAAATCATTGATTTTACTCTCAATGTTTCAATAATCTACCAAGATAGATAACTGCTGGTTGCTTAAGCCTTGATATAAAAAGCAAAATTTATGATAATCAAAATAAAGATCCTGATAGTCACACAGATAGTTATAAATCTTGGATATAAGGTCCATGGCTCTACCGTGAGTGAAAGCAGTGCTTTGCATGCACTATTCATGGCATGTTCTTTATTCTAGAGAATAAAGTTCCTTGTGCTAGAGAATAGAGTTGAAATATTCCACACAGAAGTCCAAATTTTCACACTACACTGTACTCTGCTATAGACATCATGGTCAGTAACTTTATTTGAACAGCTTACCTTTACAATAACTTATTGCAGTATGAAGTCATATTAGAAATTTTCTGAGTTAAGAACTGAAGAAGCCAGTTGCTCACTTTGAGAGATTGCCATGTTCAACAGATGTGAAAACAGGCTTACAAAGTGAAGTTTGGAAAGGAGCTAACTCTGTTCTGCAGCTATATCTGGGTATACTTATTGTGCATATTGTGATGCAAGTTATTTAGAAAACAACAACCTTTGTCTCTTGTGTGATCCATGTAAAATATTTTACCATTTCTATGATGCAAGTTTCTCATTTGTAATGTGAGGATAATTGTGGCCCCCATCTCAGATGACAATGTATTTAAGTGGTCAATGTTTGGTAAACATATTCATCATTACCCATGTTGTCATCATCATCAGGAAAATCTAGAAATTAAACATATTGATTTAAAAACTTATTTTTTACTACTGGTTTTATAAGATTTGAGTAGGAAACACAATAACATTACTTTTGGCATTAGGTCATCATAGAGGTGAATTTACGATTAAGACAGTGTAGAAGAGCTTTTTAATGTGGAATTTCTGAGTTTTAGGTTTTCAAGAATTGATTGAGTACATTCTTCGATGTAGTAATCATAAAGTAGCCCTTGAAAAAAGATGAAGTTCGGCATACAGAGTTCTTTGCTTTTATTTTCAGTAATGAAACCATTTAGCTGATGTATGGATAATCTCAAAAATAAAGATACTCTGTTTAAAGAGTGAAATCGAAACTATAAAATATCCATTAAAACTTATTCAAATAAATTGAATCTGGTCAACCCTTCATTATGTGCTCATATAATGTTCAAATTTAAGTATTGGCTCTGCCTTTTATGAATTCAGTCACCTTGAGCAAAACCCATAATGTCTTTGAGGTTCAGTAAAATTAACATAATTAGTTATACATTTCCTATCTATATTACGATTTATAAAATATGTATTATATATGTATGTCAACGTATCATATATATGTTATATATTGTGTGTATATACACACACACACACACATACACAGAGAGAGATAGAGAGCACACTCCTGGATCAGAGTAACTACTCAATAACTTCTTATTTTTATTACAAATAATAGCCATTATTATTATCTACATCAATGGTGTTTAATGTAATACAATGCTTCCTGTGTTTTCACTAGTCTTATAAATAGTACTTATATATTTTTAAAATTTTATTTTATTTTTAATTATGTTTACAAATATACAACATTTTAAAGTGATATAGTTCAGTACTATTGAGTATATTCACATGGTTGTGCAACAGATCTCTAGAACTTCTTCATCCTGCAAAACTGAAATCCTGTGCCCATTAAGCACTAATTTCCCCTCTCCTTCCTTGCCCTCGGCAATTTCCTTTATGCTTTGTTTCTATGATTTTGACTACTTTGGAAACCTCTTATGAGTGAAGTCATGTAGTATTTGTCCTTTTGTGATTACCTTATTTCACTGAGCCTAATGTCCTCAACGTTTATTCATGTGGTGGCATGTGACAGAATCTACTTTCTTAAGACTACATAATATTCCACTGTATGTATACATCACAGTTTCTGTATCTATTCATCCATCAATAGACATTCGGGTTGTCTCTACCTCTTAGCTATTGTGTATAATGCTGCAATGACCATGAATGTGCAAATGTATCTTAAATATCTTGCTTTAAATTTTTTTTGGATATATAACCCAGAAGTAGGATTGCTAGATGATATATAAATACTATTTTTAATCTTTTAGAAACTTCCATACTATTTTCTATAGTAGCTACACTATTTTGAACTATCCTAATGGGTGAGAAGTTCAGCAAAGCACATATAGTTTGGAAATGACCTTAATAATAATTTTATTATGATTCTATTATTTTTTGGCTAGATTTCCTTCTGCTAATTCTTATTCTTAATCTAACTTCTAAATTCTTAATCTAATTTCTTTAGATTTCTTTCTGCTAATTCTTAGCAGTCAAATACGAAATAAAATGAGCAAACTGATTTAACTATGCTTTTTTTCATGACACTCGGTCTCTTGGTTCTTTTTTAGGGTTTGAAACAGTATCAACATATCTATATTGGAGCTTTCTTTATTTGATACACTATCCAGAAATTCAAGCCAAAATTCAAGAAGAAATTGGTAATATGCTTTCAGATGAAAAATATAATTCTTACAATTATCGTTTTTCTTATTAAATCAAAAAATAATTTTCTTTAAAGATGGAAACATTGGGCTGAGACCACCCAGATTTGAAGACAGGAAAATTTTACCATACACAGAAGCTTTCATAAATGAAGTATTCAGACATGCCTCTTTTCTTCCATTTACTATTCCACATTGGTAAGCATGTAATTCTCCTTTAAAACAGCCACTAGTGGTGGGGTGGAGGCATTGAAGAATCTTAGACATTGGAATACCTGAAGTTCTTTAAAATGTACATTGTATTATGGTTTTAATATTACTTTAAATCTTATTTTATTTTTAAACACTGTAATAAAATTTTTGTGTTCAGCAAAAGCACATTTTGTGAACATTTTTCATTACTAAACTATGTTGTCATTAACTTTTATTTTATGTGTACTAACCACAGGGTCAGAAAGTTATGGAATGTCCAAACAACAGCTAATCCAACCATAATATGTATTGGGCTGTGAAGAGTCACGCAAACTTGCTTAATTTCAGCTAAGGAGTTGACTTAGCTTCCTTCTTATATGGATTCATTTTTAGTAGCCTAGAATTTTGCTGGACAGTAAACTAAGGAAGCTAATGTTGTCACAATGAGATTAAACTGAGTATTCATTTGCAGATACTTGAAACTTTACGGAATCTTACTCCAGAATCTCTAGCACGCAAATGCATGCCAGCAGAGATTAGGTAGATAGCTTCATTAAATGCATCTGTGGGGAACCAAAGTTCTAGTAGTTTGTTCTGTTTTTATTCCACATAATTAAAAAGTATTAAAAAAAAAAACACCTGGAATTCTCAGTGTTCGTTCTTCCCTCTCCCTTTAGCCAGTGGAGTGGGAATATCTCTCTTCCCAGGAGACTGATGTAATCATTTAGTAATTGGTGTGACAGCATGCAGTGTCCTTAGCTCAGTGTCCCAAAGGACAAGACCGCCAGCTGAGCAGAGTCAAGGCCAGACAGCAAGTGACATAGTTCCCTGTATTTTGCCCCTTGTTTGCTCTCTTTATTCACACACAATGGCTATTTTTTCACAGTGCTCCATTTTTTTTTTTTCTAGCTGCTATGTCAGATCCTCTCTCAGTTAAAGCAAATTTCATTTTAACATAAGTTTAAAAAAATTAAAAAGTTATACCTATTTAAAAGCAACTCTTCTGTCCCAATAACTTTTATAAGGTGACTTAGGGTGCTTCATAAGAGTATTATCTCTACTTCTGCTACATACCCAGGAGCAGAGAGGCTCTGCCAAGTTTATAGGCATCATTTGGAATGAAAGTGATCATCTAATTAGGGCCCTGTAAACTCATCTGAGGGTCTAAGTGATAGAGAGAAATATGTATTAGGACATAGATATTCATTGTATTATTAAAAGTAAGGAAATACATTAAAATGTAAAATTAAAAGAACTACTGCATTGGCTAATGAAAGCAGCATGATATGAACCAGGAATTTTGTGCACACAAAAGAGCTACCTTACTTATATTGTTTAAGACTGATTTATTCTATTACACTTGGAAGTTTATTGTTTTTCATTTAAAATGAAAATAAATCAAAGACACAAAATATGATAAAATAAATTTAAACAAACTAAATGAAATAAGCTTAAGTAAAAGCAGCAAAAGTTTTCTATTACATGTAACATATATACACAGATACAAAAACACACAGGAAAGACCAAACCATATCTTATTGCATATGCGTTTCTTAAAAGTTGTGTGGAAAGCCACATATACACATGAAATTTAAGGAACATAAAAGGAGAGAGAGAAACTTTACAATTCACTCTTATATTTTAATACCAGTGAAATAAAATTTTACATACCAGGTTTCCAAAAACTAGGAGCATATAACTTCTATGAGTAGAATCTGAGCAGCTGAATCCATAGAGGGAGTGTGGACAGGGATGTGTTGAGATAGGCAAGTGGCTATGCATGAGAAAAGGTAACCCTTCCCAAAAGCGAGTCTATTGCTTGTTTGGTCTTCCCCCTTGTTGGGTTTTGAGAAACTCAATAAATAACATTCATATTATTTGCCAAAGCTCAGTACCAGCCACAAAATAGACACAAGTAAAATAGAAATTATATTATTAGCTTTTTAAATAATCAGAGCTAGTTTTCACAATGTGGCTTAGAGCTAGATCAAGTAGACCTCGAAATTGACATACTTCTCTACTCAGTCTCCGGCTAGGTTGAACGCTTTCAGGTCTCCTGTGGAAGGACAAAATCTGACCCTCCAAGCTCAGCCTATTTCTGATTGTAAATTAGATGTACCTTCATTACAAATTGGCTAATCTGAAGAGAGAACCCAGAAGTAGTGAGACAATGCCTTCTCTCAAACTGATCAAATTGAAATATTTCTGCTTCTCTTGGGGAAGTGAGTGTGAGAGTAGGTTAGCGAGGTAGGGAGTGCCACAGGGAAACATAAAATGATTGAATCCAATCCATGAATAATTATAGAGGTATAAAGGGGAAAGGCAAACAGGTTTCAGGAAGGAGTTTGAGTATCAGACTAGAAAAATAGAATATTTGCTTTGGAGGCAACTTAGAGACCCATCCAACACAACCAACACCTTCGTTTCATAGCTAGGAAATGGAGTCGCAGAATAGATAATTTGCCCAATATCCCACTGAGGGCAGCATCCAAAGTTCAGATTTCCTTGCTCCAATTCCATTGTTCCTTCTACCCAGTACTAAAAGGTGTGACATTTTGTCTTTCTAATTTATTAATAGTAGACACAAACACATTGAGCACACAGAAGTACTTAATAATTCTCTTAATCATTTCCTGATGTAATTGGATCTGCCTGCTTATGGTCAACTCTGTCATAGAAATATTGAGATAATTTTCTATGGAAATGTTTAGCTCATGGAAGTGCTTTGAATATATTAAGTGCACAATATGCCTAATATATGCAAGAAAAATAAATTATTAATTTGACAAGAAGTGGAAATTGTTTTAATTAATGAAAGAATGAAGATGCATAAAGATATATTATTACAGTAAAAAAAGACATAAATAAAAATAGTCTGTCAGTTGCAGGTGGCAGTTTAGAGATGGGTAATTCGAATTGACAGGATGTACTGTAATGCTGTTTTTCGCTTTCTTAGTACTACAGCAGACACCACTCTGAATGGCTATTTCATTCCCAGGAAAACTTGCACCTTTATTAACATGTATCAAGTAAACCATGATGAGTAAGTCACCAGAATTAATCTTTTGATAAATTTTCTTGCCTGCTTGGTTGTTTACTGTTTCTTAATCTGGAAAAGACTTACAGTCTTCTTAGCCAACCTTCACTCCTGTTTCTCTTGAAAGATATTGGAAAGAAGTTCAGTTTCTCTCTTCATCTATAATGCAAACGGTGATATACTGACACAAATTGAGGAAAAATCCGATATAGGGCAAATCCAATTTCAAAAGTGAGCTCATTGGGAGAGATTGGGGCCGAGGACTTCATGGGCTCACCCTTTGCGTAGTCATGGCTAGTACATTGAAATGGAGTCTGAAATCCCCCACTGGAATGTAAGCCACCAAGCAGGGATTTTTTTTTTCTTTTTTTGTTTGTTTACTTGTTCCTCTACCCCAGCACCTGGATCACTGCCTCACACATGGTTGGCACACAATAAATATTTGTTGAATAAAATAGTGTTAGAAGTTCACCCACATCAGCTATGAAAGAAAGGGCTGAGATGAGAGTACCTAATGAAGTGAAAGTGAGGATAATGACAGCGGCGGTGGTGAGAATGATGATTACAGCTAATATTTATAGACTCCTACTGTGGGCAAGGCACAAAATCTTGCAGTATCTTTCCTGAGCCTCAATAGTAACACGATGCTTTGGTGCTATCATGATCCCCATTTTACAGGTAAAGAAAACTTCAGCCAGGTTAAACACATTGCCTAAAGTCGCATGTTCAGAAGGTGGCAGAGGTAGGACTCAAATCCAAATGTGTAAATTTTATATAATGGAAACCAAGTGCTTCCTGTAGTGGTCAGGGCTTGATGTCTCCAGTAACTGGCAGAGACTGCATTCTTATGCACTCAGCAGACAGTAAATATGTTATACAGTCTTTTCTCTTCACCCAAGATCTCATCTGACTGATGTTTCAGGCTGCAAGCTGTAAGAGAGGGAAGTGATTATCCTGTGTACCTAATGGCAGCTTCACAATCTCTGTAAACAGAAAGATGGCAGAAGACTATGCATATGCTGTCCCACTGCAACACTTACTGTCACAGAGATTGACACTTCCATTTTCCACACCTAGGCATTTTGAAACCACTATAAGAAGAAATACAGCAAGTGTATATTTCATAACATTTATTCTTCCTTAGTATAATCCTAAGTATTCTATCAATAATATCCTAGGAACTGGTGATTATAATGAATATTGAGTAATGTGCAAACAAACTGAGTTAACATGGGTGCTCCTAAAGAAATACCATTTGTATGGAGGCACTTGTTTAAGCTGAATGAGTATGTAATTTAAGACTTGATATTATGGGAAAATTCTTCATATTTAATTAATCTAAAGCATAGGTCACAAACTCAAGCACTTATTGAGCAATGAAAAATACCAAAAATAAGTGAATTGCACTTGGTGAAGCACTGTGAGGAGGGGAGGTCATCTGCCGCACCTAACTCAGCTCAGTAAACTGTTGGCAAGCAGGACAATGTCCCAATGTTGTCAGCTTTTACAGTTATAAAAGAGAACCTGGAAAATGCACATTTTCATGTGAAATCTTATTTTTAAATGTTGGCAATAGTAAATTATTTTTAAAAGATTATGAGAGCAAACCAAAATGTATTGGAGGACTGTGTACAGAACTAGTCCTCTAGGTCTGTGGTCTCTGGTACAGACAGAAACCAGTTTCTCCTTCTAGAGAGATGATGACATCTACACACAAAGAGGGCCAGTTCTTTGTGAAGCCAGGTGGGTCCCTGATACATGGTTTAGGACCTACAGAAAACATGCTAGCATTGGTTGTCATAAACAAGCCAAATACGGTGCCTGTAACAAAAGACAGAGATAGAAGAAAGAATCAGGTATACAGTGATTTGGGAACTGTGGGCAATCCCTCAATTAGAGCTGCTTTCTGGAGACCCAGATCCTCTCTGTATTGTTGTAAAAAGGCCATTCCCTAAACATGTTTTTTACCAGAGTGAGAGATGTGGCCCAGTCTCATCATTCTTATTCATTCTGCTTAAAGCAAAAGATATTGAATATTTATTACTTTTTATTTATGTCACCATTTTGGAATATTCTTATGAGAATTTTATGGAATTCTTCATTTAAAATAATTAAATTCATGGCTAACCCATACCTTGAAGTTAGCTTGCAGGAAAGCCGAGCTAGAACTGGCTCCTGTATAGGGTTGGGCATGAAGCCAAAACCATCTCAACTCCAAGCAGAACTTCGCACTTCAGCTAGTTCATATGCTTAGATTCTCAGACTGAGTGGAGGGTTTCTTATTCAATTCAGAAAAATTGATGAAATAGATTTTCAAGTATTTTATTCACCAATGAATTGGTAGTCATTTCAGTGAAAATTAAGTGTAATTGTACTAAATCTTATCATGACTAGATTTGTCAAATATTAAAGGAAAAAGTGACATATTCATAATTATATATAATCATACGTCTCCATAAGTACTTGTACATATATGTGTATATATACTTCATTTATGTTTACCTCCTTTCTCTATATATAATTTCTAAGGAATATTCTAAACTTAAAGTAGTTCATGAAAAACAAAATTATTGTGGAAAAGTTGCCAACAATAGCAAAAATGAGAAAATAATTTCTTTTTAAAATGTTGTTTTTGTCTATTTTATGCAGAACTACTTGGGATAATCCTAGCTTATTTAGACCTGACAGATTTCTAAACAAAAACAGAGAACTGAATAAAAGTCTCGTCGAGAAAGTTTTGATATTTGGAATGGGCATCCGAAAGTGTCTGGGAGAAGATGTTGCACGCAATGAGTTACTCACTTTCATCACTACCGTTCTGCAGCAGCTCAAGCTGAAAAAATGCCCCAGAGCCAAGCTAGACCTGACTCCTACATACGGGTTAGTCATGAGGCCAAAACCATACCAACTCCAAGCAGAACTCCACCCCTCACGTAGTTCATCTGCTTAGATTCTCAGACTGAGTGGAGGGTTTCTTACTCAATTCAGAAAAACAGATGATTTGAGTTTATTTAACTAGCAATGTGTAGTTTATTCCCCTGAGCTATGCTATGAATTCAACTCTCTGACATATTTTATCAAGTATGTGGTATAGCTTTAGTTCCAATCTGAGACTTACAGTCGTGTGAGGATATTTTAAGATAATAATAAAGTGTGATGTAAATCAGGGGGTTTAAATCCAGATCTCACACAGTGGTGTCCCGGGTGTCATGTGAGTGTGAGTGGAAGGGAAAAGTGAGTGGCAGATTGACCAGGCAGGCAAGGGGACTCTGTCTACCTTCCCTTTATGCTAGCTTCAAATAAACAGGCATACTCATCTTTGCTTTAAATATGGGGTTCAGAATAAGAAAAAGGTTCTGATGTTAAATATTTTCAGTGATCTAGGGCATAGGTGCACAGGAGGGCCAGAGAAGGGAGCTAGAGTAGCCTAGCAGAGAGCATTGCATGGTCACAGTAGATGAGCTGGGCTAGAGTTAGAGAAGTAGAGAAAAGGAGATGACAGGGATTGCCTCAAGCCAATTTTTGTATCAGATTATGTATTTTTGTGTATTAAATTTTTAATTTTAAGGCAAATTGGTGTTTTCACAATGTTACCAACTTCTTTTGGTACATGCCAAATTTATATATATATATAATTAATAGCTAACCAGGACTGCTGTAATAACAGAACACCAGAGGCTAGGTAGCATAAACAACAGAAATTTACTTTCTCACAGTTCTCGAGGCAGAAAGTGCAAGATCAAGGTGCCAGCAGACTTGGTTTCTCCTGAGGCCTCCCTCCTTGGCTTGCAGACAGCCGCCTTCTCACTGTGTCCTCACAGGGCCTTTTCTCTGTGTGCACACATCCCTGGGGTCTCTCCCTCTTTTTATAAGAACAATAGTCATAATGTATTAAGGCCCCACCTTAAGAGTCTCATTTTAACTTCATTATTCCTTTTTAAAATTTTTTTTATTTTTATTTATTTATTTATTTTTGAGAGGGAGTCTCGCTCTGTTGCCCAGGCTGGAGTGCAGTGGCACGATCTCAGCTCACTGCAACCTCTGCCTCCCAGGTTCAAGCAATTCTCCTGCCTCAGCCTCCTGAGTAGCTGGGACTACAGGCATGCACCACCACACCTGGCTAATTTTTGTATTTTTAGTAGAGATGGTGTTTCACCATGTTGGTCAGGCTAGTCTTGAACTCCTGACCTCGTGATCCACCTTCCTCGGCCTCCCAAAGTGCTGGGATTACAGGCATGAGCCACTTCACCTGGCCAACTTCATTATTCTTTAAAGACCTTATCTCCAAATACAGTCACATTCTGATGTACTAAAAGTTGGGATGTCAACACATCAATTTCAGAGTCGGGGGGGTGGTGGGGGACACAACTGAGCCCATAATAGCATGTTATGAGAACAAAACTGGCTGCTGATTTTTAAAAATGCTTTTAAATGTAAGACTCAGCACTAAGCATATGCTTTATTAATTGGATTTGTTAACGAGCTAAGGCATATAAGTGAACTTAAAATGGGCAGTGAAAGAACTAGTATTTCAGATTGAAGGTTTGAGGTGGAGTTGCATTATAAAGGATGTGCAATACAAGCTGGGAGGTAAGAGAACATCTGGGATCTAATTCAACTGGGGAGAACAGTGAGAGAGATGTGGCTCTCTAGATGATGATGATCTTGGCCAAGATGTGACAATGGAAGCAGAGAACTTTTAAGCAATTCACAGACATTGAAAATTAAACTCAGGGCTGGGTATGGTGGCTTATGTCTGTAATTCCAGCACTTTGGGAGGCCGAGGCGGGTGGATCACGAGGTCAAGAGATTGAGACCATCCAGGCCAACATAGTGAAACCCTGTCTCTACTAAAAATACAAAAATTAGCTGGGCTTGGTGGTGCACGTCTGTAGTCCCAGCTACTCTGGAGGCTGAGGCAGAAGAATCCCTTGAACCTGGGAGGCGGAGGTTGCAGTGAGCCGAGATCGCGCCATTGCACTCCAGCCTGGCGACAGAGTGAGACTCCATCTCAAAAAAAAAAAAAAAAAAAAGAAAGAAAATTAAAGTCAATACTTAGTCTTTTTTCGAACATAAATAAATTCAACATTCTCCTTGTGAATAAACAATTGAATTGCTTGTGCTTCTCTAAGAGCTTTTGAAATTATTTATATTACTCTCATGGCGTTGTGTCAAAATGAAACTATTCTTACATTTTTACCATAAGAAACTTGTCAAATTTTCTGTATACTCAAGAAACATGGGAATTATTAGAAACTGTGAAAAGCTTGGTATCTATTTATCTGATATTTTCTTGAAAGAATTGCATTTTTCTAACCACTTTATTAAAAAAAAAGCAAAGCTTATACTTTCAACACCTTGTATTGTAAAATTCTATTTTGCACTCTTCCTCTGCTCCTAAGGCATAATTAAATAGTATACTATTGGGCTTTTCATATAATTTGTGTTTGTATTTTATGTATCTTTGGAAACAAGGATGAGAATAAAACTGGGGAAAGAAAGTGTGAAAGCAAAATAAGAATAGCTTTTCTTTGTCATTTAATATGTAATGATAAGTTCATTTTAATTATGTGTGTTTGCTTATCCTAAAGTAATAATTTGTTTCATGAAATATTTAATCAGAAACAACATAGTATAACTCTCTCTCCCTCTCTCTCTCTATATATATATAAACTTGTACTAACAAAGACACATTGAATAATAATCTGGAAACTACTCACAGAAATCATTATGACTATAGAGAAGTTGATAATATATGGATATATGCATCCACTGGGAATCCAAGATGAGTGAGGTCTTAGAGTCAACATGTATGAAGTACGAAAGCAGAGTTACAGGAATTAAATACCCTGCTTCA
The DNA here is from genome assembly GCF_006542625.1 of Nomascus leucogenys. Classification (NCBI taxonomy): domain Eukaryota; kingdom Metazoa; phylum Chordata; class Mammalia; order Primates; family Hylobatidae; genus Nomascus; species Nomascus leucogenys. Next base: position 60,753,965 of record NC_044381.1, on the reverse strand, counting down.
TACAAGTATATGCAGACACTTACCTCTCCCAGGCCTCCTTGTAGCCACAGTCCTTGGGGGTTCTTGGTAACGTTATAAAGACAAAGATCAGTCTGGAAACATTATCCACTCCATGATGCAAATGAGTGCAGGATGTGCCTGGTCTCAAGTCTTTTACAGAAGAAAACTTGCACCCAAAATTTAAAAGAACAGGATTGCCTCCTACATTGCAATTCTCTAATTTATTCCCAGTTAAACCTATAATTCAGATGAAACATCAACCCATAATAACACAAGAAGAAATCTGAACTATTTTAAAGAAAGGCAGAAGAGGTCTTTGGGGATTTCACTATCTACATAATTATTAATTAGGCTGTGAAATCCGTCCTGGTTTGCAGATGGTTCCAGGACTCTGGAAGTGTAGATACACAATTTGATATTTCAGATTCACACGGGACCTCCTCACAAAATTCAAGTCATGCTTTAAATAAACAAATACAAAAATCCTATGCTACATGCACTTTAAATCAGAAATAGCTAAAGGGAGTTGTTTTCATGGCTTAACAAGCTATAAAAAGAAATTCCCTGTGAGGAATACCTCCACTGCATTTCTCTTTAGATAAACAAAAAAATGCAGGATGCAGTCAACGTATTTTCTATCATATACATTGTTAACACTGGAAGAGCCAAAATACATTAAAAAATTAAGGTTTATAGGTCTTTTATCATTCAAGTTGTTTCCAGACAATAGCGTACTTCCATTCAGTTTGACTATCAGGCCCCACAAACAGTAAACTCTACACACAAAAGTGTTGTTTTTATCTGCTATCCCTATTTACTGATGCATGGTGCATGAATACATTTCCCAGCATAGTGAGACGATTAACTTACAAAACATTCATTTTAAAGGCTTTTAAAAGTCTTTCTGAGTTTCTGATGTTTTAAGATTCCTTTATTAAACATAATTTTCTCTTTTCCAGATATTATAGTGCCATTCATTTCTATATGGTACTGTGCTGGGTTGTAATCATTTGATGATCTCTTGATTACATCCTCCATCCCTGCCCCAATACCTGGTTCCATTCATTATTTTAAGGCTGATCTCTACCACCTGGCAATCTCCCCAAATGCAGGGGCCAAGTCTGTTTTGCTTCCTATTGTATCCCCAGTGTCTAGCACTATTTGAAGCATGTAATACACATTTAATTGGATTGAATTGGCTACAAGGAGGCTGAACATTCAATCCATTCACATTGGTTTGAATGTTTGGTGAATGATGGAATGAATTAATGATTAAGTGAGTGGATCTAGTGAGAGAACAGGAAAAGCTTTAGCAAAAAGGAAGTGTCTAAGAATGTCTGGTAAAGATAGTATTTCTGATATCTCTGCTCACATTTTAATTTCTACTGTGTTGCTTACAACTCCTCGGCCTAAAAATCTGTTCGGTCTTCTCACACTTTTATAATCTACAAGGTCCAAGTCTCATCAAAGAAGCCTTTAATTTTTTAAAAACATTTTTTGTTATTATTATTTTAGAGATGGGATCTCAGTTTGTCACCTAGGCTGGAGTGCTGTAGCACAATTATAGCTCACTGCAGCCTCAAAGTCTTGGACTCAAGTGATCCTACTGCCTCAGCCTCCCAAGGAACTGAGACTACAGGTGTGTGCCACTACACCCAGCTATTTTTATTTTTATTTTTTGTACAGGAAGTGTCTCGCTATGTTGCCCAAGCTGATCTCAGACTCCTGGCCTCAAGTGATGCCCTCACCTCAGCCTCCTGGGGATTACAAGTGCACGCTACTGCTCCAGGCTCTCTCTCTCTCTTCCTTTCATTTTTATGGCACATTTTCATGGAAATTAGCCCTCATGTGTCTTTCCAGAACGATAATCAAAGTATGTCCTTGGTATTTAGGAAGCTTTCCAAAGCCAACATCTCAAGTGCATTCCAAAATGTCACTGAACTTTTTCCTCTCTTCCCGTTGCATCTTGCCAACACAAATGCATGGGTAGCTGACAGTGTCATCGGCTCCACCAGAAACATTGTTGTCTGATGGCATCTGCCACGTCTTCTGTCCATTCTGTTGGAGAGAAGGATCCCTATTCTCTCCCGGGACAGTTTGTATCTAAGCATGGATATTGAGATTTACGCATTTTTCAAGGGTGTAATTGAGATTTAGCTGTGATTTTGAAGAAAATTTACTTAAAGGTTTGGGGCTATTGGAAAGGATGACTCCAGAAAAATTAAAAAGTTCTATAGCCTACTGCTTAAGCACAGACTCTTCCCAGACTGCATCCTGGAACAGTTCCTTGCATTCTTTTCTCCCTGTGGATAGGTCCCCCCACGCACTCCCTACCCTGACCACTCCAATCCCCATTAGAGCTGTTCACTCCAATTTATGAACACTTCGAAGTTGGTAAAATAAAGAAGCAAAGGAGCCTTCTCTCAGCCCCAGAGAACTGTCTTTTCTGGCCCTTGTCCTGGGCAGAACTCTGAATCTTCACTTCCTAACCCAGGATTAGCTAGGACTCACAGAGGGAAAGTCTGATCCTATAATCTCAACAGATATTTATATTATTAGTTTCCAAAATGTGGGATATTCATCTTTATTTATCATCATCTTGTTATGCCAAAATTATATAAGCAAGCATTCATCTTGATTTGTTCTGGTTCTCTCAAGCTATTGCTATTTCCTTTCACTGCCAGAGATCGAGTCCCTAACAGCATACTCTGTGTGTCAGGCAATATAGTAGATATTTCTGAATTATTAATTTTGACACAAACCATGGAACAGGCATTAGTACTAATCTTTTTTTTTTTTTTTTGAGACAGGGTCTCATTCTGTCATCTAGGCTGGAGTGCAGTGGCACCATCTCAGCTCATGGCAACCTCTGCCTCCCAGGTTCAAGCATTTCTCCTGCCTCAGACTCCTGAGTAGCTGGGACTACAGGCATGTGCCATCACACCTGGGTAATTTTTGTGTTTTTAGTAGAGACGGGGTTTCACCATGTTGGCCAGGCTGGTCTCAAACTCCTGAGCTCAAGTGATCCACCCACCTCAGGCTCCCAAGATGCTCTGATTACAGGCATGAGCCACCATGCCCGGCCTAGTACTAACTTTTCGCAGAAAAAGAGGCTCAGAAAGATGAACATGCCCAAGATACTCTTCAGTTAAAATCTACATCAAACTCAACTCAAAACTTATGTAGTTTCCATATGGCAATGGTTTCAACAGTATATGCCTTAATTTAAAAGAAATTCTAGCAGCATCTCAAAATATAAAGTTGTGTTTGTAGTACGTTCCAAAGTTATTCCGTTCAGAAAATCAATTTCAGGTAGGTTAAAGACCTTCATAAGAAGAGTCAAACCTTAGATGTTTAGAAGAATAAAGAAAAATTTCTTAAACAAGATACTGAAAATGCAATCCATAAGAAAACAATTCATTTTCTACATTGAAATGGTAAATTTCCGCTCAAAAAAAGGCATAATAGACAAAAGCTAAAGAAGCCATAGAGTGAAAAATGATATTTGGAACACATAGAGCAGACAGAGGAGTAGTATCCAGAATTAAGAAGACTTTATTCAACTTAATAAGGAAAAAGTCACTGATCTCCATCCCAATAAATGGGAAAGGCTTATAAATAGGTGAAAATATGAAGGGCCAACAAGCATAAAAAGGTACCTACCTCAGTAATAATCAGTGACATACATATTAAAGCAACCTAAAATACCATTTTGCACATAGTAGTTTGGCAAACAATCTACAATTTACAAATAGGTCAATACAAATAGTGCTAAGTATTTGGAGAAATAAGAACTTACATTCACTCTGATTGGGTATGTAAATATGTAGAAACATTTGAAAATGTTTAATAAACTTGAAGATTACTTGCTTGAGATTTAGCAATTCCATTAGAGAAATCCTCACACATATGCAGAAGAAGGCATGCATTATCCATTCCAGCTTTTTTTAAAAGTGAAAAACTAGAAACAACCCAATGCTCATAAATAAGATGCTAGATATACATAATTATGTTGTACTCATATAATAGAATTCAGTAGTATAAACAAGTATGCTAGTGTTACATAAATCAACATGAATACATTGCTGAAACATTCAGTAAAAAAGTAAATTGCAGAAGTACATATGGAGCAAGATATGATTATATATATATATATATATTTTTTTTTTTTTTTTTTTTTGAGACGGAGTCTTGCTCTTGTCGCTCAGGCTGGAGTGCAGTTGCATGATCTTGGCTCACTGCAACCTCTGCCTTCTGGGTTCAAGTGATTCTCCTCCCTCAGCCTCCTGAGTAGCTGGGATTACAAGTGCCTGCCACCACGCCCAGCCTTTTTTGTACTTTTAGTAGAGACAGGGTTTTGCCATTTTGGCCAGGCTGGTCTCGAACTCCTGATCTCAGGCGATCCGCCCACCTCAGCCTCCCAAAGTGCTGAGATTACAGGCATGAGTCACCGTGCCCAGCCTACGTAATTTTTTTTAACACCTGAAAAATCATGCTGTGTTTTGTGTGGACATATTCAAGTGTTTATACTATGGGAATAAATGCTTACATGAGGGTGATAAACACAAAATCCAGTATTCTGTGGAGAAAGGATTTAAGATGGGGAAGGTATCACAGAGTTTCAATGATATAATATATAATTTCATAGAACTTGATGATGAGTTGAAGGCTGTTCATCACGTTTTTTATTCTAGTTTTCTCTATGTTTGAAATATTCCAAACTAAAATTTAAAACTGAAGTGTGATAATGCATGCAGATGGTTAATATTTCCTGCTATTTAATGATTGTTGTGGAAGTTTATTTTTTGGAATGAAGGGATAACATATTACAAATAGCAAATGTAAAATACTGCGTGTACACTTTTATTGATTTTGTTAAAAATATAGGAAAAGAGAAAGATGTAGCAATGTGTTGTAAATAGAATGCTGACAAAACTATGATTTTTTTCAAAAAACATAATACTATAAATACAGTACTATATTTAGAGCATAAGCCTAATACAGAGCATATTGTGTTTATTTAAGATTATACATTCCCTTCACATCTGTGAACTCATGTAAATGGTAAAGAAATGTTTAAGGGTGGCAAGTATCTGTCATAAAGCTGGTAGAGCTGGTCCAGAGGGAGAGTGAATACTCAGACTCAGACTAGACAACTGAACTGTGAGTTGAAACTGCAGGATATAGAAGTTTTGCATTAATTAAATGAAAACAAAAGCTGGCAACTGAGAATACAGGAAGACAAAAAACTGTAAGTACAAAACCTTAGATGTCTGAGATTATTCATTGATTCGTCAAGAAACTGCATACATACAAAACACTTTTATTTCATGTTAATGTTTTCAGGCCCCTAGTCTAAGCCAGGCACTTTGGGTGCCAAGCATAAAAAAAAATGACTAAAATATTACCCCTAAGTTGCAGAACTCCTTAGAGTAGACATAAATAATGATAATACAATTTTATATATATATATATATATATATATGCATTTATATACACAGATACCTCTACATAATGTGTATATATAGTCATACAGTTACATACACATATTTTAGTTGTTCTAAGACTGGTCATAAATATTCAAGCTTCCTTCTACTCTCCTTACACATATAGATGGGGTATGCTGCAATAACCTCCTTTTGTAAAACAGACCTTGACGTTGATAGAGTAGGGCTGGGCTCCTGGCTGAATCCCACCCTTAAGCCTGGAACCTTGGCCCCAAGTGAAAACAGCTGACCCCATTTTTCCACCCAAATGTTGCCTTTTTGGCCTGCCCCACCCCTATCCTGTGCCCATAAAAGACTTCAGCTGGCAGAGCAACACAAGCAGCTGAGCATCAAGTATACAAGCAGCTGAGTGGCGAGCAGAGAAGCAACTGAGCATCAGAGACAACAGATAAACGTGGCTAACCTCAGACAGTGCAGCTTCGGAGATGGGCCCAGCTGGAGATGGCTGGGTTTAAGGGAAAGATCACCTTCCCATTCCCTTCCCAGCCTCCCTTTCCACCGAAAGCCACCCACCGCTCAATAAAGTCTTCTGCATTCATCACCTTTCAGTTTGTGTGACCTGATTCTTCCTGGATGCAGGACAAGAACCTGGGCGCCAAGAGGACAGAAGCTGCCACTGTGACCTTCCACTGAGCTGGTTGACACTTAGCAGTCCCCGGACTGCAGAGCTGAAAGAGCATTGGTTGTAACATGGTTTGACACCGTTGTGGGGCCCACACAGAGCCTGCTTCCTCCAGAGAGGAGTGACTAGCCAGTTCTAGAGTTCATTCACTCTGGTTCCCTCATTCTGTTGCTCTCATGCTTCCTCCTGCAAGGAGTGGCCAGTGGCAGCCTGAGTGAAATGAGCCACTTCAGTTCCTGCTGGCGAAGGGGGTAGAGGGAATTATACCATCTCAACACGATGGATGCTTTTTCTTTGATAAGCATATTTGTATAGCTCTACCAATTTACCTCTTTGCACAGATGGTCACTTTTCTAGAGTCTTCATTCCTTGACTCCTCTATGCCAACTTCACCTAGCTTACACTATTTCCTAGCATTCCATACTTGCAGTCCTCATTGGGCCTCAGTCGGCCTCTTACTCTTCTGCCTAGCATTTTGACTTTCATCTGTCTGTTTAGCATTGCTAAAGGCTTTTGCCATCTCAGAGTAGGTGAAAACAGGGTAGTTTAGAAATCCAGCAGATTAGGAAGAGAATTTAACACATTTGAAAGGCAGAATGTCACCTATCGTCCTAGCAGTACTTAGCTAAGTGACTTAAATGTAAAGTCATTGAACATGTACTGGATAATTCATGACCATTTAAAATATTTATTGATTGGCAATCTACTTCACTAGGCGTTTGTGGGTCATAGAATAGTATTGCTTGTAAAGGCTTTTGAAAGGTAAAATTGCTATGGGCAGTGAAATGATTTAGAAGATGGTATCTCTTTATTTAACAATTGATATGGTTTGAATGTATGTCTCCTCCAAATCTCATGTTGAAATGTAATCCTCAGTGTTGGAGGTGGAGCCTGGTGGGAGGAGTTTGCATCATGGGAGCAGATCTCTCATGAATGGCTTGGTACCATTTACGTGGTGATGATGAGAGCTGGTTTTTGAAAGGAGCTTGCAAGAGTAGGGATTAAGATGGTGGATACGAGGCAGGACTAGCTTGCAGCTCCCTCTCAGATGGACACGCCAGTGTGTGGAGACTCGTATCATGGACGTTTGCTCCAAAAACGATTGCAGGAACATACCAGCAAAGCTAAGAGAATCCACAGACCTTTTGAAGGAACTGGATCACTGCTGGAGGCTGCGTGAGACACTGAAAAACTGTGAGTCGGATTGCTTTCTCAACAGGGAGGCGGTGGTCTGGAGCAAGTTCTCAGCCCTGGTAACTGGCTGCCTGGAAATAGACTCAGTGCCGTTGGGGGGCACAGTGAGAGTGAGACTGACCTTTAGGACTGTGGGCTGTGTTGGAACAGAGTGAAGCCTGTGACTACCGGCTTTTTCTGACTTCCCTGGTGACATATATGACTCAGCAGAGGCAGCCATAATTCCCTTGGAAGTATAACTCCATTGGTCTGGGAATCACACCCCCATTCCCCACAGCAGCCACAGCAAGCCCTGCCCAAGGAAAGGCTGAGCTCAGACATGCCTATCTCTTCCCCTACCTGGTAGTCTTTCTCTAGCCACCCTGGTAGCTGAAGTCATAATCTGGAGCTCTATGGCTCTGCCCACTGCCTGAGAAACCTGAATACTTAACCAGGTGTTCCTAGGGCAAGTCTGCATCCTCCCTGTAGGACCACAGCTGATACACTCTTGAAAGCGCCACCTCCTGGCTGGAGGCTAACCAACACAAAACCAGTGCACTAAACAAAAACACGACACAAACTCAGGAGTCCACTTAACTCCCCTGCTACCTCTATCAGAGCAGGTAGTGGTATCCAGGGCTGCAAGACCTGAAGACACATCACATCACAGGACTCTTTGCAGATACTCTCCAGTAACAGCCTGGAGCCCAGTAGCTCAACTGGGTGGCTAGAACCAGAAGAGCAAAAAGAATCACTGTAGTTTGGCTCCTAGGGAGCCACATCCCTTGAGGAAGGGGGAGAACACCACATAGAGGGAGCATCCTGTGGGACAAAAGAATCTGAACAGCAGCCCTTGAATCCCAGATCTTCCCTCTGACATATTCTACCCCAGACTATGAGAAGGAACCAGAAAAACATTCTGGTAATACGACAAAACAAGGTTCTTTAATACCCCCAAAGGATCATACCAGCTCACCAGCAATGGATCCCAACCAAGATGAAATCTCTGAATTGCCAGAGAAAGAATCAAGGAGGCACCAGAGAAAGGCGAAGTCGAACTTAAAGAAATAAAAAGCATGATACAGCATATGAAAGGAAAAGTCTTCACGCAAATAGAGAGTATAAATAAAAACAACCATAACTTCTGGTCAAGGAGACACTTAGAGAAATGCAAAATGCACTGGAAAACCTCAGAAATAGAACCAAACAAGCGGAAGAAAGAACCTCAGAGCTCGAACATAAGGCTTTTGAATTAACCCAATCCATCAAAGACAAAGAAAAAAGAATTTTAAAAAATGAACAAAGCCTCCAGGAATTTTGGGACTATGTTAAATGTCCAAACCTAAGAATAATTGGTGTTCCTGAGGAAGATGAGATATCTGAAAGTTTATCCCAGGGGATAAACAAGGAAAACAAGGGGATAAACAAGGAAAACTTGTTGAGGGGATAAACAAGGAAAACTTCCCCAGCCTTGCTAGAGATCTAAACATCCAAATACAAGAAGCTCCAAGAACACCTGGGAAATTAATCAAAAAAAGATCATTGCTTAGGCACATAGTCATCAGGCTATCTAAAGTCAAGATAAAGGAAACAATCTTAAGAGCTGTGAGGCAAAAGTATCAGGTAACCTACAAAGAAAAATCCATCAGATTAACAGCAGATTTCTCAGCAGAGACCCTAAAAGCTAGAAGGGACTGTGGTCCTATTTTTAGCCTCCTTAAACAAAACAATTATCAGCCAATAATTTTGTATACAGTGAAACTAAACTTTGTAAATGAAGGAAAGATACAGTCTTTTCTAGAAAAACAAATACTGAGAGAATGTGCCACTACAAGAACTGTTAAAAGGAGCTCTAAATCTTGAAACAAATCCTCAAAATACATCAAAATAGAACCTCCTCAAGGCATAAATCTCATAGGACCTGTATAAAAATAATGCAGTGAAAAAAACCAAGGTATTCAGGCAGCAAATAATATCATGAATAGAATAGTACTTCACATCTCAATACCAACTCTGAATGTAAATGGCCTAAATGCGCCACTTAAAATATACAGAACTGCAGAATGGATAAGAATTCACCAATTAAGTTTCTGCTGTCTTCAGAAGACTCATCTAACACATAAAGGACTCACATAAACTTAAGGTAAAGGGCTGGAAAGAGATATTCCATGCAAATGGACAGCAAAAGTTAGCAGGAGTAGCTATTCTTATATCAGACAAAACAAACTTTAAAGCAACAGCAGTTAAAAAGACAAAGAGGGACATTATATAACGATAAAAGGACTAGTCCAACAGGCAAATATCACAATTCTAAATATATATGCACTTAATACTGGAGCTCCCAAATTTATACAACAATTACTACTAGACCTAAGAGATGAGATAGATGGCAACACAATAATAGTGGGGGACTTCAATACTCCACTGACAGCACTAGACAGGTCATTAAGACAGAAAGTCAACAAAGAAAGAATGAAATTAAAGTATATCCTAGAACAAATGGACTTAACAGATACTTATAGAACATTCTACCCAACAACTGCAGAATATACATTCTATTCATCAGCACATGGAACATTCTGTAAGATAGACCACATGATAGGCCACAAAACCAGTCTCAGTAAATTTAAGAAGTTCAAAATTATATCAAGTATTCTCTTAGACCACAGTAAAATAAAATTGGAAATCAATTCCAAAAGGAATCCTCAATACCATACAAGTATATGGAAATTAAATAACCTGCTCCTAAATGATCTTTGGGTCAACAACAAAATCAAGATGGAAATTAAAAAATTGTTTGAACTGAATGATGGTAGTGACACCACCTATCAAAACCTCCATGATACAGCAAAAGAGGTGTTAACAGGAAAGTTCATAGCATTAAATGCCTACATCAGAAAGTCTGAAAAAGCACAAATAGACAATCTAAGGTCACACCTCGCAGAACTGGAGAAAGAAGAACAATCCAAACCCAAACCCAGAAGAAGAAAAGAAACAACAAAGATCAGAGCAGGACTAAATTAAATTGAAACAACAACAAACTAAAATACAAAAGACAAACAAAACAAAAAGCTGGTTCTTTGAAAAGATAAATAAAACTGATTTACCATTAGCAAGATTAACCAAGAAAAGAAGAGAGATGATCCAAATAAGCTCAATTAGAAAGGAAATGGGAGATATTACAACTAATACCACAGAAATACAAAAGACTATTCAAGACTACTATGAACACCTTTATGCACATAAACTAGAAAACTTAGAGGAGATGAATAAGTTCCTGGAAATACACAACCCTCCTAGATTAAACCAGGAAGATATAGTATCTCCGAGCAGACCAATAACAAGCAGTAAGATTGAAATGGCAATAAAAAAAATGCCAACAAAAAAAGTCCAGGACCAGATGGATTCATAGTTGAATTCTATCAGACATTCAAAGAGGAATTGGTACAAATCCTATTGATACTATTCCAAAAGACAGAGAAAAAGGGAATCCTTCGTAAATCATTCTATGAATCTAGTATCATCCTAATACCAAAACCAGGAAAGGACATAACAAAATAAGAGAACTACAGGCCAATATCCATGATTATAATAGATGCAAAAATCCTCAACAAAATACTAGCAAACCAAATCCAACAGCATATCAAAAAGACAATCCACCATGATCAAATGGGTTTCATACCAGGGATGCAGGGAAAATTTAACATAGGTAAATCAATAAATGAGATACACCACATAAACAGAATTAAAAACAAAAATCACATGATCATCTCAATAGACACAAACAATCATTTGACAAACTCCAGCATCCCTTTATGACTAAAACCCCCAGCAAAATTTGCATAGAAGTGACATACCTTGAGGTCATAAAAGCCTTCTATGACAAACCCACAGCCAACATTATACTGAATGGGGAAATGTTGAAAGCATTCCCCCTGAGAACTGGAACAAGACAAGGATGCCCATTTTCACCACTTCTATTCGACACAGTGCTGAGGTCCTAGCCAGAGCAATCAGACAAGAGAAAGAAAAAAAAGGGCATCCAAATTGGTAAAGAGAAGTCAAACTGTTGCTGTTTGCTCGTTATATGATCATATATCTATAAAACCCTAAAGACTCATCTGCAAAGCTCCTAGAACTGGTAAATGAATTTAGCAAAGTTTCAGGATACAAAATTAATGTACACAAATCAGTAGTTCTGCTATACACCAAGAGCAACCAAGCTGAGAATCAAATCAAGAACTCAACCCCTTTCGCAATAGCTGCACAAAAAATAAAATACTTAGGAATATACCCAACCAAGGACGTGAAAGACATCTACAAGGAAAACTAAGAAACACTACTGAAAGAAATCATAGATGACACAAAAAAATGGAAACACATCTCATGCTCATGGATGGGTAGAATCAATATTGTAAAAATGACCATACTGCCAAAAGCAATCTACAAATTCAATAAAATCTCTATCAAAATATCACTATCATTCCTCACAGAACTAGAAAAAAACATCGTAAAATTCACATGGAACCAAAAAAGAGCCCACATAGCTAAAGCAAGAATAAACAAAAAGAACAAATCTGGAGACATCACATTACCCGACCTCAAACTATACTATAAGGCCACAGTCACCAAATAGCATAGTACTCATATAAAAATAGGCACACAGACCAATATAATAAAATAGAGAACCCAGAAATAAACCCAAATACTTATAGTCAACTGGACTTCAACAAAGCAAACAAAAACATAAAGTGGGAAATGGACACCCTATTCAACAAATGTTGCTGGGATAATTGGCAAGCCACATGTAGAAGAATGAAACTGGATCCTCATTTCTCACTCTATACAAAAATCAAGATGGATCAAAGACTTAAATCTAAGACCTGAAGCCATAATGATTCTAGAAGATGAGGTTGGAAAAAAAACCTTCTGGGCATTGGCTTAGGCAAAGACTTCATGACCAAGAACCCAAAAGAAATGCAACTAAAACAAAAATAAATAGATAGGACTTAATTAAACTAAAAAGCTCTGTACAGCAAAAGAAATAATCAGTAGATTTAACAGACAACCCACAGAGTGGGAGAAAACCTTCACAATCTATACAGCTGACAAAGGACTAATATCCAGAATCTACAAATAACTCAAACCAATCAGCAAGAAAAAACAATCCCATCAAAAAGTGGGCTAAAGCATGAATAGACATTTCTCAAACGAAGATATACAAATGACCAAAACAAGCATATGGAAAAATGTTCAACATCACTAATTATCAGGGAAATGCAAATCAAAACCACAATGTAATACCACTTCACTCCTGCAAGAATGGCCATAATTAAAAAATCAAAAAATGATAGCTGTTAGTGGGGATGCAGTGAAAAGGGAACACTTTTATACTGTTGGTGGGAAAGTAAACTAGTACAACCATCATGGAAAACAGTGTGGAGATTCCTTAAAGAACTAAAAGTAGATCTACCATTTGATCCAGCAATCCTACTACTGAGTATCTATCCAGAGGGAAGGAAGTCATTATACGAAAAAGATATTGCACACACATGTTTATAGCAGCACAATTTGCAATTGCAAAAACATGGAACTAGACCAAATGCCAATCAATCAATGAGTAGATAAAGAAAATGTGATACACAGACAGACAGACAGACAGACACACACACACACACACACATCATGGAACATTACTCAGCCATAGAAAGGAATGAAATAATGACATTTGCAGCAACCTGGATGGAATTGGAGGCTTATTCTAAATGAAGTAAATCAGGAATGGAAAATCAAACATCATATGTTCTCACTCATCTGTGGGAGCTAAGCTTTGAGGAAGCAAAGGCATAAGAATGACACATTGGACTTTGGGGACTCGGGAAAAAGTTGGGGGTGGTGAGGGATAACAGACTACATGTTGGGTACAGTGTACACTGCTCAGGTGATGAGTGCACCAAAATCTCAGAAATCACCACTAAAGAACTTATTCATGTAACCAAACACCAACTGTCCCCCCAAAACCTGTTGAGATAGAAAACAAATAAATCAAAAATAAATAAATAAAAATACATATTAAAAAATAAAAAATAGAGGAGCTTGCCACCTCCTCCTTGCTCTCTCTCGTCTTATGATGCACCAGCTTCCCTTTTGCCTTCAGCCATGATTGTAAGCTTCCTGAGACCTTCACCAGGAGGAGAGGCAGATGCCATGCTTTCTGTACACCCTGCAGAACTGTGAGCCAATTAAATCTCTTCTATTTACAAATTAAATAAAAGAGTTTTGTAGTCTTAGATATTCCTTTATAGCAATGCAAACAGACTAATACAGCAATATTCTTAGTTTACATAATGGAATCGAGTGCATGAAAACTATTATTTGAAGCAGGTGTAATATTAGCCATTGGCTTTGATATAACAACCAAAGATGTTGTTTCTCCTAGGCTATTGGACAACATATATATGAAGTCCATTATCCTATAAATACAAAGTTGCTGTTTGCATTTTAGTTATAAATTTTTATAAATGATTCCCTCTATTTAAGGAAAATTAACTTGCTCACTTCTCCTATTATTGCTTCCAGCTCTGTACTACACACACAGACAACTGTGTTGGGAATCTTTTTATTAAAATATAACATACATACAGAAAAGCATACAAAACATAACTATATAGCTTGATGAATTTTTACAAGCTGAGAACTACCAGCATCCCAGAACCCCTGTCCTCTGATTCCCCTTACAGTTTCTGGTTTCCGTGCTCCAAAGACAGCCATTATCCTGACCTCCAATGCCTATAGTTTAGTTTGTTTTTTAATTGTATATAAAGGGAAGTAAACAACACATGCTCTTTGTGCCTGACTTCTTTTGTGCCACACTGCATTTGAAGATCCATCCATGTTGTGTTTGCAAGACCTGTTTCCATGTTGCATAGTTGCATTTCATTTATTCTCATTGTTGTAGAGTGTTCCGTTAGGTGAATATAGCAGTTTATGAGTTTGTTCTGCTACTAGTAATCACTTGGACAGTTTCTAGTTTGGTTCTATTATGAATAGTGCTGCTTGGGCATTCTTGTGCACATTCTTTGGTGAACATTCTTTGGTACACATTTCTGTTGACCATATGAACCTAAGACTGGAACCGCTGAGTCACGAACATTCATTTGTTTAATTTTTGAACTGCCAGCTAGTTTTTCAGCGTTGTTGTACCAATTTACACTCCTACCAGTACCATAAAACAGCTCTCTGGTTGTTCCACACCTTCTTCAACATTTGATATTTTCTGTCTTTCCCATTTTAGCCACTTTGATGGAAAACATATCCTTATTAAAGACACAGATCATGAAAAACATCCCTGACCTGATACCTTAAGTGAACTCAATTTTGGCAATGTTAGCTAGTTTATTCTTTCTTAATGACATGCATCTGGGACAGATTGAGTGCATCCATCCACTGAAGTCCTTCAAAAGTTAATGATCTCCCATTCTTCCCCACCTCCTACCAAATACAAATGATATTAGCTCACAGTTACCATGGCCCCCTGAGAAAGCTGTTTTACCAGTACTTCTTTTTTATAGTTTCTTTCAGTAGAGATGCTATGGGATTTTCTCCATTAATCAGATCAAACTCTACATTTAAAATACATTTCAGTTATTACAATGTCTACATTTTGTTCACAATTTAAGAGTCATCTAAGAGTAGTAACTTATGTTTATCTTGTGGCATGCCACTTTTATGTTTTCCAGAATCTTATTTTTCATTGCCATGATTGGACTGAAAAACAGGATGTTTTTTTCTATTGACTCACATTTCTAAAATTCCTTCTTGGTCAAAAGTGCAAGTCTGTTGACCCTTTCAACTTTTGTTTGAAAGGGACATTTTTGAGTTCTTATTAATTATTTTTCATTGCCTTTGTGTTTCTTTTGCTCTGTTTTACTCTATCTTTTCGAACGAGTACCATTCTGCTTCTTATTTACTTATTTTTAAAATAAAGAATTGGAGTGATTTTTCATGCTTTTCTAGAAGTATCATTTCATTAGAAATGAAAGCTTAAGTGCTAATTGTAAAATAGTTTTATTGATAAAATTTGTAATTTCTCTTTCTGTTGCTTACACAGTTTGATAATCCTATGAATTCTACAGAAGGAATTCACATGTAATGATCCTTTAATAACTAGTGCCCCAGAAAAATAAACTTATTCTACACCTAATTTAATTTTCAACACTTTAAATATCTTTAAATTTGTTTCTTCGTTTTGTTTCTGGTATCTTTTGCCTTGCAGAAATATATAATTTTAAAAGAGCCAAATATATCTAGCTTTTCCTTTATGGTTTCTGTGATTTCTGTCATACTTGGGAATATCTTTCCCATCTCAAATTTATACAAATAGCCTTCTAAATTTTCTTTCAATATTTTTCTTAGAGCAAGGATTCATTTTTCTTCCATATGGATAATCAAACATACAAGCATCATTTACTAAATTAGACACTCTCACTAAGTTCAATTAAAATCCTATAACTACTAAATCTTTCTATGGATGCTCAGGCATATATGACTAATGTATTTACCTATTCCTGTGCTAATATTATACACTTACCTTTGATTACAGTTACTTCATAGTTATTTTAGTATCTGGAAGTCTCCTACTTTGCCTTCTTGTTATTATTCAGTATTCATAAATTTCTTGACTATTTCTAGAGATATATTTTTCCACATACATTCTAGAATCACTTTATGTTGTTCAACAGAAAAGCTTATTAAGATTGTAATTTAAGTTGCATAACATTTCTATATTAATTTTAGAAGTAGTGACATTTCTATAATAGTAGTATCATTAGGAATATTTTATGTACTTCATTTGGATTTTATAAATTAACTTTTATATAAATCTTATGCTACTCTTGCTATATTTAAGTCTAAGAATTTTCATGTTTAGTCCCTATTATAGATGAATCTTTCTTTTTTTTCTTTTGCTTCAAACTCGTTATTGACAGAGAAAAAGTTACTGATTTTCTTAAGGTATGCAAAGTTAATTCTAAGGCTTTTCAAGAGCTACTGGAAAGAGACGGAGACATCTTTATTCCTGGAACAGAGATTTTGGCAAACATCTTATCATGAGGAGTCTGAGAATCACTCAACATGAAGGGAAGTAGAATATAAGGGTGGAGACATGGCAGGTTCTGGAGCTATTATTTGAACTACTAGAACAAGCTATATTTGAAACCATTACCAGTTATCCTTTACATTATTCCCTATGTTCATTTAATTTACGTAGGTTTAGGCCAGGAACAGTGGCTCACGCTTGTAATCCCAGCACTTTGGGAGGCTGAGGTGGGCAGATCACCTGAGGTCAGGAGTTCAAGACCAGCCTGGCAAACATGGTGAAACCCCATCTCTACTAAAAAAAAAAAAAAAAAAAGAAAAATTAGCTGGGTGTGGTGGTGTGTGCCTGCAATCCCAGCTACTCAGGAGGCTGAGGCAGGAGAATCACTTGAACCTGGGAGGCAGAGATTGCAGTGAGCCGAGATGGTGCCATTGCACTACAGCCTGGGCAACAAGAGCAAAACTCCGTCTTAAAAAAAAAAAAAAATTAAGTAGGTTTAAATAGGTCTTATTCTTCATTGTTTACCAAATAAGATGGTATGGAAATTTGAATTTGGCTTCCCCAGATAATTCTTATGCTAGTAATCTTCAGAAAAAATACCAGGACCAATACACTCTATTACTATCATGAGGATATAATGAAAAATAATTTAATGGTATAGAGTTGACCATAAGAGAGTTGCTTCAATGTTATCAGAGATGTATAGGATAAAGCTGAAATTGCTTCATTAAAGAGCTGAATTTTAATAGTTACTGATATAATAAAAGTATAGAAGGCTCTAAATGCAAAACTATAAAAATGAAATAAAGTAATTGTGTGAAAGGAAGATGAAGAATATTTATTTTATTGCTTGCAAAATATAAACATATCAAATTTATATTATGTATCAAATTTATGTTATATATCAAATTTACATAATATGGATTTGATATATTTATATTTCTCTTCCAATGGAGAACTTAGAAATTCACTAGGCAATCATTACTTTATTCAAGGCAATTTTATGAATTAAACAAGATGCTAATTATACTATCAATAGCGTAACTGTGCTTTTTGACTCAAAGAAAATATAACTTGAACCCACAATGATGTGAAGTTTCTTCTATATAGATCTTTGTTTATCCTGCTGATTTGTTTCCTCATTATTGGCTTCTTAAGAAGTTATTGCTCAATTCTGATTTTGTTTGTGTTTCACTTTTAAAGTCACATTGAGACCAATGAACATCTTTCAAGTATTTGATTATATTTGTGATTATATGTAGGGAACTTCTTTTCTTTCTGTTGAAAAATGATTGGGACTCAAATAAAAGTAGAACTGACCATGTATCACTCAGGGTGCCATAACATAACTTCTGCATCATTGGTCAATTCGTTTATTCAGTCTTTCATTTCACTCCACACCCGTATGGAGTGACTATGATGCAGACATGTTTATATACACAGCAGAAACATCACTGGAAAAAATAGACAAAAGTTCTTGCTCTCATGGAACTTAGATTCTGAGAAGGAAAGATATCAAATAAACCTTAAACAAATATAAATACACTACAGATATATAAATTATGTAAAGTGGTGGTAAGTGCTATGAAGTAATGTGAACTAGAGTAGGGGGGATAGAGAATGATAGTGGAGAAGAGGAAGGATGCCCTTTCATATGAGAGTCAAGAAAATATCTGATAAGGTGACATTTATTCATGGAGTTGTAGTGAAGGAGAAATCAAAATGGATATCTAAGGGAAACACCTTCCAGGCAAGTAAGGACCCTGAGACAAGAATATTCTAAGTGTATTCAAGGAATAGCAAGAAGGTCTAAAGGGCAGGATATGATATTCATTTTAAAAGTTTGCTCTGTTTGCATATGAGAATAGATTGTAGAAAAGCAAGTGTAAAAGGCTATTACACACTTGCAAGATGTTTACTAAGAGATGATATTCAGTTTAGTTTGCTGGCATGCATCAGAGTTTAGAAAAGAGAATGAACCTGGAGGGACAATTTGAAGATATTCAGAATGACTCTGCAGATTTTGCTTGAGTAACTAGAACTATATGAAGATCAGGTATGTGTGTGGGTGTGGGTGTTTGTGTGTGTGTGTGTGTGAGAGAGAGAGTGTGTATTGAAAAGGCGTAGATTGAAATAAATCAAAGTCCAGTTTAAATTTAAGATGGCAACTTGACAGTAGATGTAAGCCAAAAAATGTATAAGTCAGGTGTATCCAGGAGATGCTGGGACTAAAGATATAATCTTAGGAATTTTAAGCATATAGTTGGTATTTAAATACTTGGAATCGGATGAAGTCACCTACACAATGAGTACAGATGGAGAAGAGTTTATGAAGATAAAGAGAAATCAGCAAAGCGGAGAGCAAATAATTTTTTTTCCCAAAAGAAAGGGAGTCATTAGTTATATCAAAAGCTGTTAATAGCTGAAGCAAGATGATTATGGAGAAATGACACTGAATTTTTCAGTGTAGAAGTCATTAATGACCTTGACAAGATCAGTGTATGAAAACATTTTCTGTTTCAGTGGGCAACTAAACATAGTCTGACAACTCTTTTAGGGTATCAGATTCTACCCCTGCTCGTTGTCTTTGAGCTATTTTGCAAATCTTTGTAAGTGGTAGGTAACAAACAAATTCTGACTTGTCTGGTAGTGACATTAATTGACTTTCTGTGTCCAGTTTGGTAGTGATCTAAATGAATGTGGAAAAATCCGTTCTGTCTGCATTTCCAATTAATTTCAACATTCTGTGCTCTAGATAAATTGGTGCTGTTTGACTTTTCCTTTGAATCAGTTATAATATCTCCCTGGCTCCCTCATATTATGTGAGTAAAATTATTTAACACATGTTCATTTTCATACCTGAATGAGGGTCATGATTTCACCTTTTTCTGAAAATTATCTTTTTAACATTAACGTTGGTGTGGTGATGTAGGCAAAAGACTGGCTCAGATGTACTTGACAGAAAATGGAAAATGGGGTCAAGATGGTTGATTTGATATTCAGAAAAACCTTTTTTGGTAAAGCACATTGAAAAATCTCAACACAATTTAACAATTTTTAAAATTATGGTGGGAAAGTAAAAACAAGGAAATCTAGAAGCTTGATACACGAAGGCAATCCAGGCCTGGCATGGTGGCTCATGCTGGCAATCCCAGAACTTTGGGAGGCCGAGGTGGACGGATCACTTGAGGCTAGGAGTTTGAGATCAGCCTGGCCAACGTGGCAAAACCCTGTCTCTACTAAAAATACAATTATTAGCCAGGTGTGGTGGTGCACGCCTATAATGTCAGCTACTTGGGAGGCTGAGGCACAAAAATCACTTGAACTGGGAGGCGGAGGTTGCAGTGAGCAGAGATTGCATTCCAGCCTGGGCGATAAAATGACACTCTTTCACAAAAATAAATAAATAAATAAATAAATAAAATAAAATAAGAAGGCAATCCAGAGGGGTGAGTGAGTACTGGATCTGCTAATGTGAAGAGTCATGAGATCTTGGGACAGGAAACAAAGCTTGAGACTAGAGCGCTGGTAGGATCCACAGCATAATGCCGGGAGTGGCAAAATCTCAAGGGAAAAACCTGACTTTTCTTTAAAATGGAGATGTCTGAAATACTTGTCTGTCCTGAACCTAGCTCTAGATAAGCCAGAATAAAAGAACAATTATCTGCTGAGAATTTCTAACCACAAGGTGGCACACACCTTGTTTGTTGAAGAGCTGAGGTACAGCAAGGTGTGGCTAGAACACTGAACCGAAGGAATTGTGGTATGACCTTAGGTCTTGGCTGTCATCTCCTTGTTACCCTAACATAAAAGGTTGTGAACAATAACTTCTCTATGTCACTGGATAATTCAGTCATGAGGCTGTCTCTTGATTCCCATCATAAAAGCCCAAACATTATTCTTTTGTTGCCATGCACACTTGCAGGTACAAGGATGTTAAAATCTACGCACCCCTCCCTGATTCTTATCTTGCAAAATTTGCCTGTTACGTAATAATGATAGTTCCTTGAGTTTTTATCAAGTAGTATGTTTACCCAGAAAAGAACAGTATTTTAAAAAGATGTTCTTATACAATTCTCCCCACTTCTTGCATTTTTTATTTTCTTTGGAACAAAAATGTTATTTGCCTTTGTTGGCATGGACAGTTAGTTACATTTTTAGGGGAAAATCTCAGAATGAGAAACTAAACTTGAACTAAAATAAATATAAGTCTTAGTAAAAAATCTGAGAAATCAAATGTATTTATTTAAAGTAAGCTTAGATCTTTTTTTGAGCTCAAATCCCCTGATAATTCAATCTGAATTTATTTTGGTGCTCTCTCACTCACACCCATCTTATGAAAACCAAAGCATTTGGGGGTCTTTTACCCATCCGGTTACCACTGAGATGCCTTGTCTAAACTTACAAGGGCTACTGAAATCTGAGAGCCTTGGGTTTTAGTGCCATCTGGAAGCCCAGTAAACTTTGCAAAGGCTGTGAAACTCAGCCTAAACTCCAGCCCCTCAGGCATACTAGGCAGCCACACCCCTCCCACCTAACCCAAAACTCTGCTCACCTCCTGCAATGCTGTGAAGGAGCAAGCTGTAGGTTCCCTGGGAGTCTGCAGATCTCTCTTCCCATCCTGGACTTCTGGGGCATGCCTCCCCTCCCTTCTTCTCTTTTCCACAAGGCACGTGTCTCCCTTTCCCCTATCTGGCATAATTCCCTCAAGGAGTGCCAGGAAGGCAGATCATCTGCTGGATAATTAGCCTTTCTGTCCTACAGCACAAACCTCCTGTGAGGTTAAAAGAATGAAGGAGCTGGCTGCCTTCTTTAAGTGCACATGAATGTAAAAAAGATCCATGAAGCACAAAACACAAATTCTGTCTCGATTAGTTATGCTGATTCCCAGCTTGTAGCCTCTCCTCATAACCTGAAAAACCTGATAAAGGAGGGCACGCTCCATCAAAACATACTGTCCAATTTGTGAATGGTTGAAGGAGTGCCCCAAACCTCTATCGGCGGTCTGGCCTTTATAATCTTGTACTCGCAGTGTTTTATTCCTGAAATCTAAAGCTGAAGGAGAAAAATTACAAATGTCATAACTCATTTACTTAAAAATTATCTCCTTCTGTATATGCAGATGCTTCTTATTCTCTTGCAATCTTTCCAAGCCCTTTGCACTAGCTGTATTCTTTAGCACATTAAAGAAATAAAATCATTCCTTGACTTTCATGGGCAGATAAGATGGAAATGGCAAGATACTGCTGGGAATAATAGGCAGAGAAATGTTGCTTTTGATAAGAAACCAATAGAGTTATACCTACTTTCTTTTTTTTTTTTCTTTTTTTTTGAGACGGAGTCTCGCTCTGTCGCCCAGGCTGGATGCAGTGGCGCGATCTCGGCTCACTGCAAGCTCCGCCTCCTGAGTTCACGCCATTCTCCCGCCTCAGCCTCCAGAGTAGCTGGAACTACAGGCGTGTGCCACCACGCCCGGCTAATTTTTTTTTTTTTTTGTATTTTTAGTAGAGACAGGCTTTCACCATGTTAACAGGATGGTCTCGATCTCCTGACCTCGTGATCTGCCCGCCTTGGCCTCCCAAAGTGCTGGGATTACAGGCGTGAGCCACCACGCCCGGCCGAGCTGTACCTACTTTTTATACATGTCTTCAATGACACATTTATGATTAAACTAAAGATGTTGGAATGAAAATGACAAGTGATCATTTCTCAACATACAAGAAAGTCTATCTCAGTGTATCCCTGGTCCAGGAAGAGACTACACTTTAATAAATGTGTTTTTTGGGGACTAGCTCAGGCTGAGAATGGAAAAGGCTCTGGTAGCTCCATCAGCTCTTTAGTTTCCTGGGTATGTATAACTCGGTATTATTTGGTTGAGAAATTAAAGGGTTTTCCTTCAGTGTATTCTTAAATCATTATACTGACATTTTATTATTCTCATGTTTTCTTTCATTATGAGAAAATTGTTGGGGAGGTGAGCATTTGCAAACCTCTTTTTATATTGCGTTTATTATGTGGAACTGGGAATCTCTAAAACTCCTTTTACTTTGTACTGACTAAGTGGCTATGGAAAACATCTTTCGAGAATGTAGGACAAAATCTCAGAGGAAAAATACTGAATAAAAGGTTTCAACTCTTGCTGGCATTACAGTATTTCCTCACAAGGGGACTGCATTTCAAATAGTCTCTTTTTTTGTGTAATACAGAGGAAAGTATAATTTATTCTAAAGTTGGCATCACTACAAAAAGTCAGTCAATGCTCAACTTCTGGTATTTGATTGGTTGTGAGGGGTTTTGCTTTGTTTTATTTCTGTACGTGGAGAGGAAAGGGACCAAGCCAGCCTTTCTGGATTTTGGAACTGATATACTCTAGCACCACCTACTGGGAAGGGATTTATAGTGCCCCAAATTAAAAGAAACCCAAACTCAAAATCTTCTGATGCTTTCTCTCAAAACTTTCATTTATTTTTCTTCTTTTCCTATTCTTTTATTTTCTGTAGATTTTCTATTCATTTTTATTTGTTTCCCTTTCTCTAGTATAAATACTCTAGCTTTCTCAATGTAATTCTCATACACAACTGTCTAAAACAACTCCCTAAAACAACTGCTTTTATGGCACGTGGAAAGGTTGGAGGTGAGAAAAAAGCAAGTCTATTTTAGGTCATATGTCTTCACCGTAAATGACGATTCATGGATATTAAATTCATAACGCATTATCTTACATGTTAAACATTAATACTTAATATCAATATTTAATATTCTCAAGACCAGAATCCATTGAATTGTAATTCTTCCACTAACTAGCTATGAGGCTATATAACCTCCCTAAGTCTTTATTTGCTCACTTGATAAAAAAGCAATGCTAATAATACATGTTGGATAGGAATGCTTTGAGAATTAAATGATATGTGATGTATGCAAACTTCAGCAGAGCACCTTTCTTGCAGTAAATGCACAATAAATATTTTCCATTATAATTACCCTTCTGAGGACAAAGTTCATGTTTTCATTCATCTCTGTAGCTTCAGAGTCATAATAGAGGGTTTATATATTTCCTTCTATGTCTCACTATATACTAGAAAATTAATTGTGTAGAGTACAGTAGAAGAAAAAAAAATTATTGCCATGACTATGAGCTAGCTACTCTGCTAAGCACTTTGTAGGTGTCATTTCATTCACTGGATAGAGGATACAGAATCTTGATTTTTTCCATTCTCAGTGTATTAGTCTGTTTTCACACTGCTATAAAGATACTACCTGAGACTGGGTAATTTTTAAAGAAAAGAGGTTTAATTGACCCACAGTTCCACATGGTTGGGGAGGCCTCAGGAAACTTACAATCATGGCATAAGGCAAAGGAGAAGCAAGTACCTTCTTCACAAGGCGGCAGGAGAGAGAGAGAGAGAGATCAGGGGAAAGTGCCTCTTTTAAACCATCTCACCAGATCTCGTGAGAACTCCCTTACTATCACAAGAAGAGCAGGGGGAAACTGCTCCCATGATATAATCACCTCCCACCAGGTCCCTCCCTCAACATGTGGGGATTATAATTCAAGATGAGATTTGGGTGGAGACGCAGGGAAAAAACATGTCACTCCATTTCATAACTAACTTTCTAGGTAAAATTTGGGCACTCCTCCCAAGGGCTTAGTTTTCTTCAGAAAGGAGTGGGCTATACCATCTTTAAAATTTCTTTCAGCTCTATTATCTTTACTATAGTTTTACCAGCCTTAAAATTAGATTTGGGTATAATTCAGCAATCATACTGGCTGGGATTCTGCCTCTTTCCATTTTAAAATGAAAGAAGTAAGAATTATAGGTAACTAGAACAAAAGGTATCAGAGGTCATCTAGCCAACCGCCATTCACAGAAAAGCAAACAAAAAAACACAAAACACACACAGAAAGGTGAAGTATTTTCTGCCCAATGTCCTAACACTAGATGTAACAATATTAAGAGTTTAGTCCAGAAAATTTGGAAGAGGTGAAACACCTGGATTTTGTATGCTTTAGTTTCTCCAGGATAGAAACAAAGGAGAATGTAGTGCTGCAGTAAAAATATGAGTAAGTACACATATCACAAATAACCTAAGGAAATATACAATATTAGATTTGGTGTAGACCTCAACAAATCTAAAAAGGCTAAGACCATCTAGCTTATAACACGTATCTTCAGAAATATTCTGAGGTATAGCATAATGGAGTGATTTTTGAAACAAGAATCCTCTTTCCTTTTTATTTAAGTCTAAATTTAAATTACATTCTAGAAAACTTGAAAAGAATATGAAAAAGTCACCCAAATTATATGACACTAAATGAATGCTTTGATAGTTAAAAATATTTCTTACTATGCATATACTTTTTCTATGCATATATATACAGTAATTATAGTATGCATGAATTAGTTTTATTATTTGATTACAGTTTGGCATATTGTTACATGATCTCTATAGGCATCAAATGCTTGCAACATTATCCAGCAAATGATCATATAATTTATCTTAACATCCACCTATATCATTGAGCATTAAATTTTTCCTCTTCTCCCCTTCCCACCCTCTCTCTCTCTCTCCCTTCTTTCCTTCTTTGCTTTCCCTCCCTCCCTCCCTCTCTCCCTCCCTTCCTTCCTTCCTTTCTTCCTGCTTTCCTTCCTTCTTCCTTCCTTCTTTCGTCTTTCAGCATTTTAAATAATGCATTGTATTTATGGCTTTCTCTGTGTTTTAGAGTCTTTCTGTCAAATAAACTATCAGAATGGTTGTCAAATTGCTTTGTCAAATTACTAACTGCCTTCTTCCAAAGTGTATAGTATTTAACAATGCCATTGGTAATATAACATTTTACACATTTTTCTCTACTCTCAAATACAAGAGGAATGAACATGTCTATTTAATTTCTTGTCATTACTGACATATTTAGACTTATTTAAATCATTTTATTTTGTATTTGTCCTGCTTTGTTGTTTGTTCATTCTTCCCCTTCCACTTTCTTTTAAATTAATGACCATTGTAATATTATATATTTTCTTTATTGGTTTGGAAATAATATACTGAAGTTTTTGTTCCCTGAACTTAAGTTAATGTATGTAACTTAAAATGTATAAACTAATTAAACAAAAACCCAAGCATACTAACTCCAATCAGATGCCTTCTGACTTTAAGTCAATATTATCCAGTATTTTAATTCCATTATGATTCTTCAACTTTATTTATTATTATTATATATTCAATGCTTACTTAAATTTACCCATAGATTTACTAATTACTTTGGCTGACGTTACCTCTTGAATCTCAGTGTCTCTTTTGGGGTTGGATTTTTTTTTTCCTGTGGTTTATCCTTGAGAAGTTATGTTCGTGAGATTTTTCTGGGTACTCATTCAGTTTTCATTTTCCTGAGGTACCTTTAGCGTGTCTTTATTTATGACAATTGTACCATGTTATTTTGGGTAATCTTCTCTTTTTTCAGAGAGATATTATCTTCGGACTACTGTAGTTTAATTCTGATCTCTTTTTTATATAAGATATAATCTGAGACATGCAATGTATGATATGTAATATAGTGGTATACATAGATGAATTATATATTTATAATATATATGTAGCTCTATAATTTATCTTTCAACACATATATTTTAATATTGTTTTAGATTCGACTCACGTTTGGATCTAAAGATTTATATTTTTCATAAATTTTGGCAATTTTTCAGCCATTATATCTTCTTATAAGGCCTTTTACCCACTCTTTTTTCTTGGACATTTCTTGGACACTCCAATTTTATCATTCTGTTATTTTATTGTATTCTATTCTGTATTTTTACTAACTTCTCTTTTGTAGATTTTATCCCTCTATGTCTCTGTAATCTGAATAGCTTCTTCGGCTCTACCTCCAAGTACTCTCACTCTACTTATTGTTGTGTAACCTGCTATTTAATCCACTCAATTAATTTGTATGACTAGAGAAAATACTTTTCTATTTCTAGAAGTTCTACTTGGTTTTTCTTTACATATTCCTACACTCAACCTAAAGAGATGGGCAGCACTCTCGTTAGCTAGTGACACCCCCTAAAAAGAGGGAATACTGTGCCAGGAAAACTAGCTCCTGTCAGACCCTGCAAGAGAACATGGCTTTTCTCTCTCCCACTATCTTCGTTAGAATATAAGATGATCATATTTTTTCTCCATTTTCCGAATTTTATGAAATGCATTTATTTTTACAAAAATACAAGTTTAAAGTAATGCATGAGTTTTTAATAAAATTATAATTAGAGATATAAGAAATATGTTTATTCATTAAAAAAGAAATTAAAAGGGCATGAATACATCTATTTCTAAACTCTGAAAACATATTAAAAGTCAACATTTGACAATTCTTAGAATGTTTTTAATACAGTTCTAAGTTTATGCTTAAAAAATAAAATAGCTAAAATGTATGCACTGGTGTGCAGTCTCAACCAGGTATTTTCCTAAGATCTTTCTATATGTTATTATCAAGCAACCCTGTAATGTAGGTTTCTTTTACTCTCATTTTAGAATGAGGATATTGTGACACAAAAGGATCAAACTCATTTGAAGTTACGTAATTAGGAAGTGATGGAACTGGTTTTCAGATGCATACTTTGGATTCAATTTACATGGGTTTTAATTCCTGTGGTATTATAATTTTTAGGTATTTGACAATTAAGAAAATTAAAATCAAATTTCAATCAACCATAGACATTCCTTTAGCAGTCCTTTAAGATCATGTCCATTCAGTCTGGATAATTCTGCTTTGATTTGGTGGTTTATTGTTTTTGTTATGTATTTGTTTTCTTTTGTTATTGATAGTCTCTGTTTGCCCGTTGACTATTTTTCATGTAATAGGCAAAAGGAATAAAAATAAAAGTAAAAAAATTTACTTTTTTTTTTGTCTCAACTTGTGCCAAATTTACTAGGAGCAGAAAGAATCTTTGTGATGATGTTTTGGAGCATAGGCAGGATGGGATGTGTATGGGGTCATAAGGAGCAGATCTGCAAGATTGGGAAGCCAACATTCTTATCAGTCTGCCATAGTGAAATCTTTCGTTCCTGGCTAAGTAATTGTGGTTACACTTTCAAAAGGTCAGACATATTTGTGGGCCTCGATTGTTGATTGGATCTTGGTAATTTTGAAACATTTTACATTTCATTTTTTTTTTTTTGAGACGCAGTCTCGCTGTCGCCCAGGCTGGAGTGCAGTGGCGCGAACTCGGCTCACTGCAAGCTCCACCTCCCGGGTTCACGCCATTCTCCTGCCTCAGCCTCCCGAGTAGCTGGGACTACAGGCGCCCGCCACTGCGCCCAGCTAATTTTTTGTATTTTTAGTAGAGACGGGGTTTCACCGTGGTCTCGATCTCCTGACCTCGTGATCCACCCGCCTCGGCCTCTCAAAGTGCTGGGATTACAGGCGTGAGCCACCGCGCCCGGCCTTACATTTCATTTTTTGATCAATATTATACTATAAATATGAAACAGATTCCAAAATAAACACAAATGCTTTCTTTGTGAAATGTTCTGTTGAATAATTTATACAACTTGTAAAATTAATTTAGATAATACAGAATTTTTTAGAAAGGCATTAATTTGAATTTCTGACTTTATGTTTTCTCCTTGAGGTACCACTTTCTTTGACGGAATATTTTCCAATTGAAAATAAAAAGATTAGGCATCTTTCCCCCTTTTGTGCATTTAGCACAGAAGATTATAAAATAGCATTTATTTCAGTTTTGAAGAGTTCAGAACACTTAAGTTAAAAAAAAGGGGGGGGTCTCTAAAACAATTCCTGGGCATTCATTATGAAGTTAAGTCTTTCCATTCATAATTGTTTTGAATTTCTAACATTTTGTGGTAAAATGATTAGATCCTCTTTTCTTCCTTATACCCCATTCCTCATACACTCATCATTTCCCAATAGAAGTCAGTTTTCAGTATTATAGATCAGGTTATTTTTAATAATATAATATGTTATAAGAGTTATATCATGAAGAGGTTATTAATTGGATTGAAAAAGCTTGACTATTTTTTTCTGAAACTGTATCTTGGTGCCAGATAATTTTGGAGGTTCTTATCTCTTTTTCTTTTTCATACGTAACACCTCAAGTTTATTCCCAAACTAGGAGCAGAAGCAGATATGGAGAGACCAAACAAAGTGCTTGGTTTGATCCAAAAACCTAACATTAAGGCTTAGCATAGCATTTATGATTTGCTGGATAGATTAGAGAAGCCACTTCCAAATCTCCACCAATGTGCAGAATTTACTTGGGGTAAATTGTATGTCTTGGACCTGATGAGGACTGACTAGACATGCTTCAGAATCTCATGTATGTGTTTAACCAGATGATATTAAGGTTTTTGCTTATGAAATAAACCATCTCATCACATTTCAAATCAAGAGGAGTTTTACTTGGTTTACACTTAGTATTGAGAAAGAAAGAGAGACAGAGACTTCTTTATTAGTTCATCTTTTCAGTCTTCTTTTAGCTACTTGCTATTTCTTTTGTAGCTTTCTGGTTCATCCAGAGTGACTTGTGTCTCTTGATATATGTATAATAAGTATGCCATAAAGGAGGACAATATTATTAATGTAGCAGATGACCAAGAGTGGATTTAAACTCATTTCAATAACTTACAGAGGACAAGCCAAAAGAAACAACCCCCCAAAATAAATTTAATGTCATAAAACATTATTACTATAACTATAAAATGACTCATATATACATTTTCAAAAGCCTTTTCTTAAGGTGGTTGTTTGAAATGATTACAGTGAACACCTTAAAAACAGAATAAGGACGAGTGTGGCATGATCCTTCTAGGTCGATGGAAATTTAAGCCCTTCACCTGTGTGGCAAAATTACCACTCTGTTTTGTTCAGCTCAGAAATGTAAGCATTCAAACTAAGAGAAAAAGTGGAGAAAGCAGGGTAAACTAGCTTGAGTAAGTTCAACGTATTACCTTGTGTGGTAGGCAGAATTGTAATATGATCCCTGGGATACCCGGCCCTGGATGTATATGCCCTGTATGATTTCTTCTCCTTGGGTATGGGTAGGATTGTAAATATGATAGGGTGTAACTTGCATGACTATGATACATTTTATGGCAAAGGACATTTCCAGATAAAATTAACATCTCTAATCAGTTGATTTTGAGTTAATTAAAAGGGAGATTATCCTAGGTAGGCTTGGCCTACTCAGGTGAGTAATTTAAAGAGAGGGATTGGGGCCCACCCTGGGGTCAGAGAGATTCTCATACTGATCTCTAGGAAGTGAGCTGCTGTGTCCTGTGAGTGCCATGTGGCAAGGAGCCATGAGCACCCTCTAGTAGTTGAACTCAGTCCCTAGGTGTTGGCCAGCAAGAAAATGGGGAATGCCATCCTCCAACCACAAGGAACTAATTTCTGTCAACAGCCACATAAACCTGGAAGGGCATCCCAAGCTCTAGAAAGGTATGCAGGCTGGCAAACACCTTAAGCTTTATTAGATCCTGAGAAGAAACCCAAGCTAAGTTGTACCTAGACTCACAGAAACTGAGATGTTAAATATGTGTTGCTTTAAGCCATTGAATTTGTGATAATTATGGAGCAGTACAAAATTAATATACCTTGTATTTCATTCAATTAGAAAAAGCGAAATCTATGTTGAGCTAGCCTAGGCTCAGTATTTTATTACTGAGATAGCATATGTCTGAGTGTATTTATATATATGTATATACACACATATATATAAAGCACTGGATAATTTTTTTATGTAAGTTCAATTAAGTTTGCATGTAAGTTGAATAAGAGTTGAAATATTGGCTTTTTCTTAAAAACAAACAAACAAACAAACCCCTGCACTTTAGGAGCTTAAAGCAGTGACTGGAAGTTAAAAACAAGTTTATTATATGACTCAGCAATCTAAGTATTTATCAAGAGAATAAAAACATGTTCATACAAAGATGTATTCACAAATATTCATAACACCTTGTTCATAATACCTTAATATTGGAAACAGTTAAAATATTTTAAAAACAGATGAATAGAGAACTTCATAGGATGGCAGTACTCAGCAATGGAGAGAAATGAGCTTCTGAAATGCAAAACTGTGGATTAATTTCAGAAATATTATAATTGGCAAGAGAAAAATTTAAAAGGCCATATATAAAATAACACCACTTGAATAATTTTATTTCTATGAAATTCTAGAATAGAATAGAATAGAATAGAATAGAATAGAATAGAATAGAATAGAATAGACTAACATATAACAGAATGTCAATCAATGATTGCTTGGAGCAGAGAGTGGAGGTGAAAAGTGTTTTAGAGGGATGAAATGTGTTGTATCTTGATTGTGGTGGTAGTTACACAAGTGTATACACCTATCAAAATTCATTGAACTACACACTAAAAATGAGTTTATTTTAGTGAATGTAACATATACCTCAAAAAAGCTGATTAACAAAAACAGTAGCTGGTATATAGTGAAACATAAAATAAATACTTATAAATGAGCAAAACTTGACTTAAAGTCGATTTTATTATTTAAATAATTTGATAATGTATTTTAACAAATGTATTTTTCATAGTAGCCCATATGGATCTATATATAAATAGCCATAGAATATACATTACTAATTTGAAAATGTAAAACGAATGTCCTAAATCATTTATCTCATCTATCTTCGACGGTGGGCTATTGCAAGAGTTAATTTGGGGTGTTTTCCATTTTTAATGCAACCCAGTGGTATTTTTTTCCACATCTTGATGATTCTAATGAACTTTGGTCATCATAGGCTTGCTGAAAATATTTATCACAAAATGATTAACAACACAGTTTACAGAGTCATGAAGACATGAAGAATCATAATGGTTACATTTTGATACTGGAGTTAATGCATTCTGAGTTACAGGGAAAATAATGACAAGTAAACTGGCTTGAAAAATTGTTGGTCCAATTATTCCTTAGGAAATAAGACTTTCATATCTTTAGATGTATAAGGATAAAGTGATTCTTTAAGTAGTCATGAATTTAAGTTGCCAGATTCTTAAAAGGAAAATCACAACATTAAGAAAGTTAAAATATTTATATAGAATTCTAAAATAAATATATTAAGATATCTTACAGGAAATTTGGCAATGCATATCAAAAGGCAGAGGAATATAATTCAGACCTCAAACTATTATTATTCTCTTTGTCTTGCTTTCAGATATTACATTAGATTGTCTTCTTCTTTATGCAAATCTACAGTAAAGTAGGATCAGTTAAAAGCTGTAATTTTACGTCGAAAACAGCAATTTTATTAACTAGTAAATGATAAGAAAATAAATCCAAGATTGTATTTCTATCAATTCATAGCTCTTCAGTGATCTTTCAAGATCCTCTGGCACATCCTTAAAGAATGCTGCATGGGAAAAACTGTTTGCCTGTGTATAATTATCTACTTTATTGTGCTCAAACCTCTCACCATCATTTTTTTTGTGAGCAGGTGATGGATTCTTTGTTGTGCAGGAATATCACAGTATATGATATGGACCTGATAAAAAAAGAAGATTAGATAATTTTATTGACAGAAACTTTAAACTCTGCACTTGCCCGATTTAACTGTTCTATTCCACCATTAGAGATTTTTGGACAAAGGTTAATTGCTCAATAGGCTGGGAAGTTATGAGAAGGATTTGAGAATCAGGGGCCATTGGATTAGATGCCATTTAAAGTTCATTGTGGCTGGAGATTCTATGATTCTGGAGATTCTGATTTCAGAATGCATTTTTATTCTTTCCCAACTCAATGTGCATAGAAAACTGACCAATTATGTTTTATATTTGCATAGCACTTAAACACTGGCTTATAAATTTTTAAATAAATCCAAACAGGTGAGCTAAGACTGTTTGTTTAATGCTTCACCAGGGTTTACGCAACTCTTGGTGCTATAGAAACAACAAGCTTTTTGTACTTACCCCATGTAACTTCAGGGAACTGCTGTTTTTTTTCTGATTCAGTTATGCATTGTTATAATACAATTTTTATTTCCATGACTTTTTGTAGCAAAATATTTACATTTTGCGAACAGTGGAGGTCTTTTCTAAAATTTCATTTTTCTTTCTTGTAAGCTGTAAGAAGTTTGTATTGTGTGCTTTAACTTCCTTGCATTTTCCCTTATTACAGAGTGAATAATTTTTGCAAGTACATATAGACATATTCTTTTAATAAATAATTCAATGATTTTATTTTAAGATATGCCTATTATTGACATTTTCTAAATAAGTGCCATTTTGTCTATGGCTGTCTTCCAGGCCCCAACCATTTAAATTATTCAGGCTCCAGAGCTCACCACTCCTGTACTTAGGTAATTAGAGTTATAAATACTAACTCTGAGAATAAACTTGACCATTAACACGACCAACTTCCAAAGTATTGACAGAAAAATAAAGAAAAGAGAGGGCTAAAATTCACAAAAATTGAAATAGAATCATGACATTTAACTGTTTATTAAGTATTTATTGTTCATGGTAACAATAGGATACTCTATAAATACTTTGTATGTACAGTCGATAATAGCCATCATAATTACAGCATCTGTTTTTAACAAGCTTTCAATATTTAAGATACCAAACCATCAACATCTCTTGTCTTTAGTATCTGAAAGATAATAGCTCCTTTAATTAAAGGCCAATGAGGAACATGCAATGCAACCCACACAAAAATCAAACCTATGATTATCTCAATGTTTTAATTAACTGCGCCGTAAGCATAAATTACAGTCTTGATGATGGTGAAGAACACAGACAAAAAGTCTATATTACAATTATTTTGCCTTTGACCTTGCTATGGATCATTCCTTCCAATAAATACATTATTGTATTAACAATGCTTTCCTCCTATAAGAGATAAGAAAAACATTTATTCTTGATTAGTTTTCTTGCTATAAATTGAATTTGAATTTGTGAAGGCAAATGTGGACTGTCTGCATATCAGTTAAATGTTTTCTTACAATACCTGTCTACTCTGGAGAGATAGGATTAAATCAGAGGAACTGGAAATGCATGAGATGGAAAGTTCAGGAACCCTAGTTCACAGTCGAGGAACCCTAGATCACCACTCACCAGCTGTATGAGTGTGGGTGATGTCACATAAGGTCATTGCTTTTCCCTGAATAGAGTAAGAGGATTGGACCACATGAGCTTCTTGCAAAGTGAGCCCCAAAGGGCTTGGTTTCCTAATGAATGTTCAAGCATTTGTCCTTTTGAGACCCCCAATTACTTTATCTAAGCATCAACAAAGCATCTCTGTTTTTTTATCATTATTTTTGTTTCAATATGTTTTATATTTGGGGTTTTAAGGGTAAGATTTTCTTAGGAGAAAGAAGCCTCTAATGTATAAAAAGGTTTTGAAAACCACTGGTCTGAGTTAGCAGCAGCACTCTTTCTAGTTCACTAGTTCTCTGTTTTGGTTTATTCTGATTTGGTGAGCCATTTGTCCCAGCACATTTGACCAGGAAATTAAAAAAAAAAAAAAAAGATAAAACACTTTCCCTCTCGTGTTCTTAATCACCGAAGTTTCATTTAGAAAATGTCACCAGTATTTCCTGTGCTAACTAAAATTTGCAGCAGTGGATTGTTTCTTGAGGACCATTCAATCTCCTAGGTTTACTTTCACTTTGTAAGATCTCTTTAATAGCTCTTTCTTATTTGAATAAGGCCTATTTCATTTCTTCCAGTGTGACAAAGGACCTTGCTATGTGTTGTTCTAACAGGATATTCTTCCTTTCCTCCACTGGGCTAATAGCCTGGAGAAAAAGAATACAAGTTTAGTTTTAATTTCTGGATAATAATGATTTTGTCTTTTAATCTATGAAGTAGAGCAAACAGTATTATCCTATCATATGATAAAAAGCACCAATACAATGGACTTATGAAAAGCTAAGTATGTAAAAATATCAAATACTTAAATTCTGACACGTGTTTTAAAATATATGTATATTTTTAAACTGCTCCAGAAATGTTGGGGTAAATAGTTTGAAACTTTAAATTGAAGAGTTTGTTTCTGTTGTCATTTAATTTTTTTCAAGTAACTGAGTGCTTATTTAAGGGAAGGAGAAAACCTTTAATAGTTACTTTACAAAACACAATACATGCTTTTAAAGGGTAATTTCTACCTGTACTCTAAATAAACAAAAAGCAAAATGAGGTAAATAACAAAAGGAACATTTTATTAACTAAAATGTCCCTAGGGAATAGTCAACATTAACTTAATAAATAATTGTGGAATGAATAGATGGGTAAGCATCTGTTTTAGTCTGTTTTGTGCTGTGATAACAGAATACTGG
The DNA here is from genome assembly GCF_006542625.1 of Nomascus leucogenys. NCBI lineage: Eukaryota > Metazoa > Chordata > Mammalia > Primates > Hylobatidae > Nomascus > Nomascus leucogenys. The sequence goes on along the minus strand of NC_044381.1, from coordinate 60,719,257 downwards.
AGAGTGGGCACTTTATAATGAAGAGAAATTTATTTTCTCATAGTTCTGAAGGCTGACAAGTTCAAGATTGAGGGGCTGGCATCTGGAGAGAGCCTTCTTGCTTCATCATTCCATGGCAGAAAGCAGTGGGGCAAAGGAGAGAGTCCAACTCCCGACGACACTTTCATTAAGGCATTAAACCTACCTATTTGGGCTGGAACCCTCATGGCCTAGTGACTTCTTACAAGCCACATCTCTTAGTACTGTTACAATGGCAATCAAATCTCAACATGAATTTTGGAGGGGAAAAACATCCAAACCATAGCATTCTGTGCTTGACCGCCCAAAACTCATGTCCTTCTCACATACAAGATAGATTCATTTCATCCCTAAAAGTCTTAACTTGTTCCAGCACCAACTCATAAATTCGAAGTCCAGAGTCTCATCTAAATGAGATACGGGTGAGACTCAAGGCATAATTTATCCCAAAGCGAATCCCCTTCAGCTTTAGCTGTGAGCCTGTAAATTAAGTATGTTATATGCTTCCAAAATACAGTGGTGGGATAGGCATAGGATAGACATTCTCATAGGCAAGAAGGAAGAAGTAACAAACAGATCCCAAGTAAGTCTAAAACCAAACAGGACAAACAACATGAAACATGTTGTTTGATAGTGTTAAGGCTCCAGAATAACCTTTCTTGACTCTGTGTCTCACCTCCTGGACACACTGTGCTAGGGGCTGAGCCTTTGAGGTCCTGGGGAGCTCCACTCCCATGGCTTTGCTGACTACAGCCCACATAACTGCTTTTGCATATTGGAGTAGAAGGCCTGTAGCTTTCCCGGGTTGGCTTTGCACTCTGGTAGCTCCATAGTTCTGGGATTTGGAGCTGGCTCCGTTAGGCACTGCCTCAGTGGAGACTCTTTGGAATTACTCCACTACTGCTGCAGTTTTTTCTCTGGGCCTCCAGTCTATTTAGTAGGTACTTTAAAATCTAGTTGGAGGTAGTCATACTTCTACAGCTCTTGTACTGTGCACCTGAAAATTAGCACGAGGTGGATGCTGCCAAGATTTACAGCTTATACATTCTGGAGTAGCAGGTGAAGGCACATCTGGGTCTACTTGAGCCATAACCGGAGTGGCCAAGGCAGCAAGGCCTGAGACCCCATCGGCTCCCCATGACTGTCCCCTGAAGCCATTCTACCTCAAGGCTCTAGAACTCAGCTTGAGATAGGAAGGACAGCCTCAGAGATCTTTGAAATGACTTCAGAATCTTTCTCCCATTATCTTGATATATAGCACCATGCTTTCTTCTATTCATACTAATCTCATCAAAGAGTTGCTTGGCCATACCCATTGTATTCTCTCCCAAACATATTTTTATTCTTTACATGGCCAGGCTGGGGATGCTCCAATTTTTTTTTTTATATCTGATACCTATTTATTTATTTATTTATTTATTTATTTATTTATTTATTTGAGACAGGGTCTCATTCAAGTGCAGTGGCATGAATACGGCTCACTGCAGCCTGGACCACCTGGGCTCAAGCAATTCTCCCATCTCAGCCTCCTGAATAGCTGGGACCACAGGTGTACACCATCACACCTGGATAATTTTTGTTGCATTTTGTTTTGTTTTTGATTAGAGACAGGGTTTTGCCATGTTGTCCAGGCTGGTCTTGAACTCATGGGCTCAAGCAATCCTTCTGCCTTAGCCTCCCAAAATGCTGGTAGTACAGCCATGAGCCACTGCACCCAGCCTGCTTCCCTTTTAATTACAAATTCTATCTTTCAATAATTTCTCTCTTATTGAATTTTGCTATATGCTATTCGAAGAAATCGTGCAGCTCCATCAATGCTTTGCTACCGATAGATTTCTTCAGCCAGATATCCTAGTACATGGTTCATAAATTCTGCCACTCAAACAGGGACATAATTCAGCCAAGTTCTTTGCCACTTTATAATAAGGATATTATTTCTCTAGTTCCCAATACCTTGTTCCTCATTTCCATCTGAGACCTCATCAGAATTACCTTTACTATCTATATTTCTATCAACACTCTGGTCATGATCACTTAAGTAGAGTTGTCCCTCAGTATCTAAAAGGAATTTGTTCCAAGACCCCCAGTTGATACCAAAATCCATGACTGCTCAAGTTTCTTATGTAAAATGTCATAGTATTTGCATGTAATTTATGCACATCCTTTCATATGCATACTTTAAATCATCTCTAGATTACTTATACTACCTAATACAAAGCTTACACATTACTTCAACAGTACAGTATTCAACATTGTACTTGGCACACTGCAAATTCAAATTTTGTGTTTTGGAACACCGTGAATATTTTCCCAAATATTTTTTATCCATGTTTTGTCGAATCCACAGATGTGGGATCCATGGACATGGAAGGGCAACTATAATCTCTAAGAAGTTTCCGCCTTTCTCTACAGTTATCTTTTTCTGAGCACTCACAAGAATTGCCCTTAACTCTTTATCTACATCAATCTAGGCTTTTTCTAGCCTGCTCCTCCAAATTCTTCCGGCCTTTTCCCTTTACTCAGTTCAAAGCCGCTTCTACATTTTAGGTGTTTATTATGGCAACAGCCCCACATCTGGGCATCAATTTTTTGTCTTAGCCCGTTTTGTGCTACTCTAATAGAATACCTGAGACTGGGTAATTTATACTAAACATAAATTTATTTTCTTACAGTTCTGGAGGCTGCGAAGTCCAAGCTTGGTTGGCCCCTGGCAAGGGCCTTCTTACTTTACCACAATCCCATGATCGAAGGTGGAAGTGTGGCAGGGCAGTTTTCCCTGACAATCACACAAACAGGCCTTCCTAGCACCCCAGTTACACAGACAAATTTCCACAGCACTGCCTTAACATTGAGCAGATAGTTAAACCTAAGGAAATCGGTGCCCAGACATCAAAGCTAGAAATGAAAAATGTGGTCAGTAGGAGGTCTGCATGTGCTTTTCCCTCGCTGGAGCAAGGGAGAATGATAGAGACACCCTTACATTCCTAGTGCCAGGACCCGTCTCTGGTTGATGAAATCTGAGATGAGTCAAGGTAATGGAGGCAGCTATTTGAATAGATTTATTGGAGAGTCTAAGGCAGCTCTCTGAACCAAGCTGTAAAGGAGATAGGCTAGAAATAATCACTCCAGTACCACAGTAGACAGGGCTTGAAGGTACTGGGGACCTCACAGCTTAATCAAACTTAGCAAGCACTTTTTTGCCTCTGACCTTCTAGTTGAAACAAAATTAGTTACAATAGACTTCGGTGAATGCTGCACGTTGGCACATGACCCCAGCCTAGATAAGCACCAAGAAAATTGTCACACTTGGAGTTGGTCTGGTGGAATTATCGCTGACCTACTCCCTGAGTCTGGTTACAGCAGTAAATTCCCTTCTTTCCTAGTTTGTCTGCTTCTCCTTATTGGGCCCTGAGAAAATGCAGCCGGACCTGGCTAGGTTCCGGAAACAGAAGAGCAAGAAAGAGAGCTTACTCCCCAAAACCCATTTTATTAAGGCTTTAAACTTGCCCATGAGGATTGAGCTCTCAAGGCCTAATCACCTCTGAAAGGCTCCACCTCTTAACACTATTACAATGGCAGTTAAATCTCAACATGAGTTTTGGAGGGCACAAATATTTAAGCCACAGCAATATCTATTACATCAGATTTTGAAGATGGCTTTGAAGACTTTGCATTTTCAATCATAATTTTAAGAAACATTTTCACTGTATATTTTCCCTAGATCTTGACTTTCCAAAAGTATCATAAGAACAAAATGTGTTCCACATCTACCATTCATTTGCCTTCTGAAATAATTCTCCCAGAAATAACACAAAATTAATTATTTTAATTAATGGTCTAAATGTTGGAGGAATATCACTATATCACTGTAAGTTTTAGTTGCCTAGATTGATAATTAAGTTTTACATTAATAATATTTTCAACAATTAAATTACAGTCAATGGGAGTCATATTTTTATATGTCTTTACGTCAAAATCTACAGTTGATATTTTGTTACAGCAAGTTTAAGTGATTTTTAGCTAACTGTTCTCATGTTTAATTTGCTATGCTGCTATGAAATATCAGTGTTCTAAAGAACTGTGGAACTAGAATATGGGGTAGAGAAGATAAAAGTAAGTTAAATTAAAATCCATATTTATAATTACATACTTTAATTTTGTCATAAAATTAATTCAAGATTTGCAAAGTCAAATGTTCTGTGTTCTCAATATTTTCATGGATTACTTAAGCTTTGAGAAACCTAGCTTACTGATTTATGAATTTGCAAGTTATCTTGAAATATTTTCTATGGAATCTGTGGTGATTTATTAGCTGCTTTAGGGTTTAAAAGCAGAGAAATATTTAATTCATTTTAAGATGCATTTTTGGGACAAATACTATCAGAAATAATGTGATTACTTTCACAATACTTTTACCTTTTTTAAAGTTCTTTTTATGTTTTCTCTTGTAACAGAGACAAGTATTTACACTCAGCTTACATGGCCAAGATAGGGAACATTCTTCATACTATCTACTCATTCATTCACCACATTAGGTGTTGGAAACAGAACAGTTGAGGTTCTAACGAGGACACTGTTTACAGACAGGAATCTTGTAAGCAAGAAAGTAAATCTGAGAAGGTCATGGTAGTAAGAGTATAGTAAATATTTGTTACATTGAAGTGAATTTAAAAATTTATAACAAGAAAATTAATGACAATTTGTAAACGACAACTAATGATTACATTTCACCACTGAAAATCAAGATACTAGTAATTAAGATCAATTATAATACTTATCATTGAAGGGGAAAAAGCACTGATGAAGAAGAAAATGCAATTGAAATGTCCTCCCGCTTTTTCATGGCTCTCAAAGGATAGCAACATTTCAAAGTAGCTAGAAAAGAGAACTGGAAGTGTTACCAACACATAGAAACGATAAATACTCAAAGTGATGGATACCCCCAACTACCCTGACCCGATCATTACACATTCTATACATGTAAAAAATTCTCACATGTACCCCATGAACATGTAAAACATTATGTGCCAATAAAAGAAAAAAATAGAACAAGATTTAAAAATAATAATCTTGATTAAAATGGTTACTGCCTCTGGCTTGCTCGGCTCCATCATTCTGATTTCCTCTAGTTCAACTGGGAGTAAAAATAATTGTGTGTGTTTTTTTTCCCCTTAGGTCAAATGCAGTGTTCTGTAAAAAGTGGGTTATTTATTGACTTTTAATCCCAAGATCTGTTTAAGATATACGCTTCTTACATATTTTTACCAACTTTTTTCTAAATGAAATAAAGAAAACTCAGGGAAAATATATCTCATGTGAAGTTAAATAAACATTTTATCTTACCTTAAAAGTAATTAATAACCTGTGATTATGAGCCCAATGAGGGCATTATGGCTGAGCCACCAATGAGTGTGTCTTATGCATCTACTCTGTGTCTAACTCTAAGCTAGAGGCTGCTGAGTAAAAAGTATGGTCGTAGGAAACTGAATCCTAATCTCCTAAGAAAATGTGTGTGTGTGTGTGTGCGCACGTGCATAGGTGTGGATGCGGGTCTGGAGGGAGTAGGAGAGGTGGTTAGGTATTGACTCAACCCATGATAAAGAGGTGACTCAGGCAAGAGCAGTTTCTCATACTCAGGGAAAGAACATTCCGGGAGCTAAGTGGAAAGCAGAAATCCAGTAAGAAAGAAGGAGGTGATTAGAGTTCATGAATGGAATTGGGCCAACGCGGTGTGTCATTGCTTCAGGATTGGCTCTCTCACAGGTAAAAGCAAATGTGGAGTACCTGGACATGGAGCTGGAGTGAGTGTCAAGTAGAGGAGCAATAAACAGTGAGTCACATACGGACAGGAATAGCCCCATGTTGTCTATTAATTTGGATTTTGCTTTCCACGGTCAGTTATGCTTGCTATGACATGGTATGAAATGGGGATCAGCCATTCAAAGAATCCAAAATGGCAGATAACTTATTTATAAGTGCCTGCATGGGGAAGGGATGGCTAGGGAACCATATCTGCAAAGTAACCTGCCTGTTTCTTAACACACACACACACACACACACATTTTAAGATACTTTTCCATTGTATTCTTTCCCTAGATCTTGGCTAGCCACAAGTATCATGAAAACATTATATATACATACACACACACACACATATATATATACACATATAAATATATATGCAAAATTATTTTAGGCTTTGAGAGCTTTCAAAATACTACTCAAAGTTTTTATAAAGTTAATGATGGTTTTATTTCATTTACTGCATTATTCCTCTGCTGTTTACTCCAAAATTAAGTCTGGTCATTACCACTTAAGATCATGTTTTTATAATCATTGATTCAATAAAACTCTAAATTGCAGTGTCAGGCCATTTTCTACAAAAGTCAGAGGGAATAGTCTCCTCTTTCAATGATAGAGCATCTACAGTTTTGAATATTCTCAAGCCAAGGCACAATATGAATCTAGTGAGTTACTTATCTAGAAAATGTGCTTTATCTAAAAGTCAGAATCTATATCTCAACATGACATTGTGAAGTGATTCTTAAATCTTCGTGAGTCAAAAAAAAAGACCCATAGAAGAAAATGGCAAATACGCATTTTGGTATCTATGAAATAAATGTCTTCAAATATATTTCTTCTGAACATCAATTGACATGATGGTTTCAATTTGTTAATGGACTGCCTTGTGCATCAGAAACTCAAATATCAGAAGGATATTTACTTGAAGGTAACCAGATTAATGTTATTAAGAGTTATTTTAGTTTTCCTAAAGCCATGAGAAAAGATTACATTTGTAAGTTTGTTTTTATTCTCTTGTTCTGTTTCTACATCCAAATCCCAGGACATCATCTTCCCTGGGGATACTGTTGCATTTGGATGGCTATGTGCAAATTTTAAATTTTCCTGGACTTTTTCCAGCTCCACCATAATTTCTTGCAGTTCTTGGGCAGCTGATATAAGTGGAAGAATAGGAAAGAATCTTATAAGAAATTTTCATTAAAAAAGCATTGTTAATATTTCATGAATAAAAATTATAGAATTTAGTTTACAAACAGCATTGATCCAATGTGCATTTATTAATTTGCTTATACATTGTTGCACTCTCATTCATTCAATATTTATTGAATATTTACTACACGATGAACACTTAGTTTAGAATAAAAAAATGCAATGATGAACAAAAGACTCAGTGTGTCTGACAAAGTTTATATTCCAGTGAAAAAGAACAGAAGCAAATGACTAAACACATACGTTAAAAAATTGAAAGGTTGTAACAAATATTAGCAAAGATGTAAATAGAGTACTGTGCATATACATTACTGGGGAGATCTGATTAGGTAAGGCTGGTTAGAGTAGTTTTCTCAGTGGGAACAACTTTTGAAGTGAATCTTGAAGAATGAAAAGAAGTTGACCATGCTGAAAATGAGAAGGTGAGTGTGAGAGAGAATGCTTCAGACGAGAGAATAGAAAGCTAAAAGGCTCTGACGGAAGAAATAGGTTGACAATATCTTGGAACTTATCATGAGCTAGTGTGACAAGATCCCAGTGAGTAAAAGAGAGTGGCTCAGGCAGTATGACAGGGCCTGGATCAGGCAACTTAGTGCCTTGTAGGAAATAATAAAGAGTATGGGTTTTACTTGCAGTCCATTGAAAGCCACTGGAGGGGTTTAGGCAGAGTTAAAGCAGAGCTCTGTGACTGCTGAATGATGAATAAATTGGTTGTGCCAAGACAGGAAGGGGGAGACCATTCAGAAGTGGTTGTAGTTTACCAGGCAGCAACTACAGATGTTGGTGACTCAGGTCAGAGTACCGGATGTAGAGATGGATGGATTTAAGATATATTTTTGACAATTAAACTTACACTTTTAAAATTCCAAATAAAAGAAGAATCGAGAATGAACGACTCTAAAATATTTGGGCTTAGTAAATTCATAATATCTATACTCTAATTTTTAGATGGATAAATTAAATTCTACCTCATAACAATAAAAAGGTACTCATATTTGAAGGACTAATTATTTTTCTGATTTATCTTCCCACAGTGATATATTATGACATAGTCCCCTACATTTAGAGTTCCTGGAACTATACAAGGAAAAACATAAGGAAGCAAAGCATATGAGAGTCACACCTACTATTACTATTTACTGGCCATCTATTGCATTTATAACTTGTCATGCTCCGTCTTCTCAGGATCTTTTGTTAAGTTACTTTATTATATATGATTTACATGCCTCCCAAAACTGCAAGCTTTTAAAGTGTACAATTCAACTAATTTTAACGGACCAATATACATCCATAAAACCACCACCACAAACAATGTATGAATTATTTTAATTACCCCCAAGTTTCTTGTGCTTCTTTGCACATTAAGATCCCACAAGAAAATGTTGTATGTATATAGTCCTATGTATTTATTTTAAATTCAGAGAAAAAATAATATTTTTAATTTACCCAGATATTTATCATTTATAATGATTTTTTCTTTCTTCCTTAATATATGAATTTTTCTCTACTACCTACTTTTTCTTCATCCTCAGAACTTTCTTTCAGCATCTCTCCTGGTGCATGTACAGGGACAATACATTCTCTTAGTTTTCTATTATCTGAAACATGTACAATTTGCCTTCACTTATGAGGGATATTTTTGCTGGATATGGAATTCTGGGTTGTCAATTATTTTCTCTTTCAGTACTTAATTTTCCCACCTTTCCAATTTATAAATATTTTTAAAGATTTTCTATGAACTTAAATTGTGTTCCCTTCTGTGTGATGTATTGTTGTTCTTTGTTCTGCTTACTTTCATGATTTTCTCTTTATCTCTGGATTTCCACCATCTGATGAGGATGAGCTTAGGTGTGACTTTCTTCATATTTCTTCTGATAGGTGGTGCCGACCTTCTTGAACCTGTGAAACATTGACTTTCACAAAACTTGAGAAATTTATCCATTATTTCTTCACATTTTTTCCTACCACTTCTCTCTGCCTTTTTCTTCTGAGAGTCTTATTATAAATATTAGAAATTTTCATATACTCCTACAAGATTTCTGAGGCTCGGTTCTTTCTTTTTAAATTATGTTTTCTCTTTTTAAAAATTGTCTAATTTATATTAATCTATATTAAATTTTACTAACTCTTCTTTATATGATTTCCATTCTGCTGTTAAGCCTATTTTAAAAAATTAGATATTGGGTTTTTTAGTTACACAATTTCTACTTGGTTATTTTTCATATATTCTGTTTCTTGGGTATGATTTTTCTCATTTCTTTTATTATAAGCAGTTAAAAGAGAGAAATCCTTAAGCATAGTTATACCAGCTGTTTAAAAATCCTTATCTGATAATTTCAACATCCAGCTCATCTCAGGATTGGACTTTGTTGACTGTTTTCCCCTTGAGACTGACTTTCCTGGTTCTTTACATCATATTCTTTTCAGTGTGATTATTGTGTCTTTGATACCTAGAGTTGTTATATATCTTTGGTGAATTTTGATTTTTTTTGTGTGATTTAGTAGGCAATTAATTTGATTAATTTGATTAGCTACAAGAAGTTGCAGCTCAAAACTCCATTTGCCTCTCTGGACCTTAACTAAGTTATGTCCTACTCCCCAGAACATGTGAATATGTCAGGTTACGTGGCAAAGGGCAACTAAAGTTGCAAACGGTATTAAGGTTGCTAATCAGCTGACTTTAAATCAGAGATTAGCCTGGATCATGTGGGCAGGCCTAAGGTAATCATAAGAAACCTTAAAAATGGAAGAAGCAGTCAGAAAGGGCGACGTGACAATGGGGGTAATGTCGGAGACATGCTACGCTGCTAGAGGGTCATAAACTAGCAAATCTGGGCAGTGTTTGAGGCTGGAAAGGCAAGGTAATGGATTCTTCCTGAGAGCCTCCAGAAAGGAATTCCATACTACTGACACCCGCATTTTAACCTACTGAGAGTTATTTTGAATTTGTGACCCACAGAACTTTAAGATGATAAATTTGTGTTGTTTTAAGCCATTAAATTTGTGGTAATTTGTTAGAGCTGCAATGAAAAAAATACTAATTTTCTTTTGTATTTTTCAAAATATTTTCAAACTCCCCCAAAGTTTGAAAACCAACTCCAGAGAAAAATAACATTGCTGTTTAGCCAAGTGAATGGTTGATTTTGTAATTGTACAAGAAGTATTTTAAATTGAAATTATAATTAAGGAGTATCATTTCTCATACTGACTGGGGTAAGATTATGGAGACATAGTCCAGCCGAATTCCCTCAGGCCTAATCTTTTAATTCTTCCCTCATGGTTCTCTTGCATAGCTCCTATGTCTTAAACATGGGGCTGGCTCAGAGCATGAAGTTTCATAAGTGAGTCCTGGCTAAGTTCTTTGTCTCTTTTTTCAGTAGCCCAAATATCAATGTTGACACCTTAAAAGGTACACAGTTCTATAAATTATAGACAATTCCCTGTTTCAGACTCTTTTTTAAAATATAAATACATGATTCAAACAATTTTTTTTCTGCAAACAAGAAAAAAAGTTGGAATAATGCATGGCATTCATATTAAACAGTATTCATCAGCACTGAATGAGAATTGCAAAGGCTGAGAGACAACTAGCATTTATCTATCACATATGTTCAAGACGATCATTTTTAACATCTATGTGATATCTCTCACATATGTTGAAACTTTAAAGACAGTTGCTGCAAAAGTTTTGAAATATTTCCTTTACACCACTGAGAATAAAAATATCAGAAGGAAGAGAAGAAATATACAGATAATACAGCAATAATGAAGTTTAGTATGAAAAGAGAGTTGTTTTCTAGTACTGGTTATAATTATCTCTGAGGTTCAATTTAGTATTTTATATATAATTACCTTTCTAGTAGGTTGGGTGCAAAATAATTAGTGTTTTTTTTGTTTGTTTGTTTGTTTGTTTTGAGATGGAGTTTCACTCTTGTTGCCCCAGCTGGAGTGCAATGGTGCAATCTCAGCTCACTACAACCTCTACCTCCCAGGTTCAAGCAATTCTCCTGCCTCAGCCTCCCAAGCAGCTGAGATTACAGGCACACACCTCCACACCCAGCTAATTTTTGTATTTCAGTAGAGATGGGGCTTTGCCATGTTGGACAGGCCTGTCTCAAACTCCTGACCTCAGGTGATCAACCCACCTCAGCCTCCCAAATTGCTGGGATTATAGGCATGAGCCATCGCACCCAGCTACGTAATAACTTTTAATGGCAAAACCACAATTACTTTTGCACCAACCTAATATAAGACAGTTTACATTTTAAAATTACCTTCAGTGTGCTTTGCTAGTTTTTGTTCTTCTATACTACTAAATCATAATATGCCTCACACATTCTCTTGAGTATGTTTATTTTCCTGTCAGAATCACTCTATAGAGAGAAGAAAGGCTTAGAGCATCCTTGCAACCACATTATCTAACCATAAATCTCTGCTCCTATAACTGAGGGACATTCTGTAGGATGAAACCTCAACAAGCCCCGTATACTAGAAAAAGACAGTAACTGTCAAGGACACCTGCTTTTTAGTGTGCAGTATCTGTTGAACAAGAACAGCTGGTAACTCTGGATCTCATGGGTGCTAAGTCACTTTTCAGCCTGATGTTAATAAACAATCACCTCAAACTAAATGATAACAATGGTGTTCTATGGACAGTTTTTGACTTAATAAATAAAAGCTCACAAATCTGTCTTGGAAAGGTTACCTTACGGCTTCAAAAATCTAATCTTAGTAGCTTAAAAACAAAGCTTTAACAGAAGGTAACCTTAAACACAACACCAGGGCCTGTGCAAGATCTCTACAGAGGGATTTTTCTTTGTTTTGATAATTTTTCCTGCTCACTCAAAGCCTATGGGAATTTTTCAAATCAGGCTTTATTTAGTACTTCTCCATAATTCCCTGTAAATGAGAATGATAAATTTAGTGATAGAAACGGTTCATATTTGGGGTGACTGGAAAAGGATCAAGTTCTTAAAAAAATGGCAATAAGTTCTTTCACATAGATGTATCGTTCACTGACTTCTGTGCCATAGTACCACTGATCTTCACATTTTTCATAACGCAATATCTGATGTTCATATTTCTACCTATTAGCATTTTTGACTTATTTAAAAACATCAGTAAGAAGCCAGAAATAGTCACAGATTTACTAAGGAATAGGCCAACTATTTTTATTCTAAGTAATAGTGAGAAAATCAAAGCTCACATTTCTGAACTTCACTGGGGTAATGATTAAAACTCACTGTTAATTATTGTGCATGTTTTGCACGTTGAAAACTTCAGAGACGAAGTACAAATTAATGTGAACATTGATCTTCCCCACCTAGAATTCTATTGTTATAGAGGCAGAGATTTCACTTGATTGGTTCATTGCTGTATTCCTAGCATTTAGCATACTACCTGACTCAGAGTATGATCTAATAAATATTAGTTTAATAACTCAAGAAATTAAGAATCTGACAGAAACAAATAAAAGTCTATAAAAAAATCAGTTGCACTTATATTTAATGTAGATATTATTTATTCCTGAAAACCTCATGCCTTGATAAAGTAAAAATATAGTCTTGGAGGCTTGAATGCAGATTTCTGTGAGTATTTAATGTCTCCCTGGATTGCACTACTATTCACAAGGAGAGGGTACCTTTCAAATATATCATCTTGCCTTTCATATCATCAGCATTTGTCAAGCCTATGTATGTGGGACAGGAATGAAAATGTGGATAAGTATGTTTCTGTGTGTGCATAAACTCATGTATATGCATATGTGTATTGTGTACCTAGATGTTTTCTCACCTGCAGATCCACAAGATAAACTCTGAAAGATTTTAGGAGTATGGTCAGATACACAGGGTTTCATCTATGCTCTTGGCCAGGAGGGAGAGCTGTCACCTGCTAACTACAGCATGACTCTAGGTGCAAACTCATTTTCTGTGAGGATCCATACCTCACTGGTAGCTTTTACCTAAATACAAACTATAGATTTTGTTTTCTTTATTTTTATTTTATTATTATTATTATTATTTTTGAGATGGGGTTTCTCTCTTGTTGCCCAGGCTGGAGTGTAATGGAGCGATCTCGGCTCACTGCAACCTCTGCCTCCCAGGTTCAAGCGATTCTCCTGCCTCAGCCTCCTGAGCAGCTGGGATTACAGGCACCCGCCACCACGCCCAGCTGATTTTTATTTTTAGTAGAGATGGGGCTTCACCATGTTGGCCAAGCTGGTCTTGAACTCCTGACCTCAGGTGATCCGCCCGCCTCAGCCTCCCAAAGCACTGGGATTACAGGCGTGAGCCACGGCGCCTGGCCCCCAAACTATAGATTTTGATTGTCAAATAACGTCAGTAGGTCAATCAAACAAATGAAAACCTAATAAAGTATAACATAAGACCTATTGTGACACCTATTGTAACTTTTTAACATAAAATTTTTTATAATGCTAGATAATAAGTTGGGTCAATGGTAAATTATTAACACTTAAGTACTATAGCATTAATAATGGTAGAAAATGTTTATCACTGTTCACCTTCTCTTTTTTCATAAACTCCATCTGCTTGGTTATTTGTGCTTATGTTGCATTTGGTGCATGTCTTGTCATTTGCAAAAAACGAGTAAAACAGAAAAAAAGTAGAAGATGAAATGCTCATATGACTACATAAACAAACTTTTAAAGATGTAACACAATGTTTTCAGGGTTCACCTCAAAACTTTTCATCTACTACATATAGGTTCTGTATTAAACATTTTAGACATTGTCTTGTATAATTCTAAAAAATTATCTTCACAATTGGTCTTATAAATCCAATTAGCAGATGAGGAAATAACTACTTAGAGAAAATAGGTGACTTTGGCCGGGTGTGGTGGCTCATGCCTGTAATCCCAGCACTTTGGGAGGCCCAGGCGGACGGACCACGAGGTCAGGAGATGGAGATCATCCTGGCTAACACGGTGAAAACCCGTCTCTACTAAAAATACAAAAAATTAGCCAGGCGTGGTGGCTGGCGCCTGAAGTCCCAGGTACTTGGGAGGCTGAGGCAGGAGAAAGGTGTGAACCTGGGAGGCGGAGCTTGCAGTGAGCCGATATGGCACCGCTGCACTCCAGCCTGGGCGACAGAGCGAGACTCCACCACACACACACACACACACACACACACACACACACACACACGAGAAAATAGGTGACTTTGTAAGGATCATACTACTCAGTGGTTAATTTGACATTTGAACTTTGATCATTTGACTCTAATTCCCATATGATTATCTCTTCTTCTAAATTACTCTTCTGATCAGCTGTTTACCAAACCTCTAGTACATGCCAAATATGAGGTCATTTCTTTTCCTCATTCCCATGGTGAGCATTTGAGAACAAAATCTTACTCGATCTCATAGCAATCACTGTATGCTAAGGGCGCTGATGTTATTCAAATAATTTATTATTATTATGTTAGGAAGTCTAAGAAGAGCTTATTGTTCTGCTCTGATCTGGTTTGGCCTGACTTACAGCAGAATATTCTGGAAACCTGAGGTGGCCAGTGGCTTTGTCACTTCTCTGGAATATTGAGAAACCCACAGAGACTAAGAGGTTGGTTCATTAAGAAGCTGACTAGGGAACAATAAACACAACCTGTCCATATGTCACCACAGTGGCTTTGTTAATGATATTGATTCTACATTTACTACAATGACTAACACCATTATAATGCCTCGTGTTTGCATTTCAAGTAATAAGGAAAGAAGTCTTAAATCCAAACCTTTTACTAATCAAGATTGCCATTCATATGTGTTATTCGAAAGCTAAGTTGGATCTTATTTGCCAGTATGTTTTCAAAACAGAAGGTGAGTTACTGAATAATTTTATTTATTTATTTATTTATTTATTTATTTATTTATTTATATTGAGGCAGAGTCTGACTCTGTCGCCCAGGCTGGAGTGCAGTGGCGCGATATCGGTTCACTGCAAGCTCTGCCTCCTGGGTTCACGCCATTCTCCTGCTTCAGCCTCCCGCGTAGCTGGGACTACAGGTACCTGCCACCATGCCCGGCTAATTTTTTGTATTTTTTTTAGTAGAGACGAGGTTTCACCGTGTTAGCCAGGATAGTCTTGATCTCTCCTGACCTCGTGATCCACCCGCCTCAACCTCCCAAAGTGCTGGGATTACAGGCATGAGCCACCACGCCCAGCCTACTGAATAATTTCATTTAATTCTTGAAAATTGCACACAAAACACATTTTAATAAGAAAATACATTTTAATAAGAAACATGAAGCAGAAGCTTAAGTCTTGTTTAAATGGGGTCATTCTTCATAAGTTTACGTACGTGTGTGTATCTATGTAATTGCCAAAGACTCATTATTTTATAGCAAACTTATCTTAAAAGATTCTATTATCTATACTGACAACTATTACACTTTGATTTGTTTATAATAGGTGAATTTTCAGTCTAGCTTTAGCATGTAATTTCAAAATTAATACTATTTTGATTTTTTCAACAATTCTTGCTTAACCTAATGTATCCTACAAACAGGTTGTATGACCAGTTTCTTAAGGATAGTTGAATATTATATTAATATTATTGTTTGTTTAAAATAGCAAAAATACTTAATCTCTACCCCTATCCCCCCATGGTTAGATTGTTGACTTCTTCTTTGATTGGTGGTTTAATACAGAATGAGAGACTGGGAATTGAAAGAATGAAAACTTAACACATTCTGTCCACAATGCTTTGAGTCCCCAGGTGAGGTTTGATTTCGGTCGCTCTTAAAATTCCTAAGATCCCACACAGACAGTGTAGCACATTGTCTAATAGTACAGAATCCACAGCCGTATGGCCTGGGTTCAAATTCCATTTCCAACACATACTAACTGTGGGACCTTGGGCAGGTTGCTTAAAGTCTCTGTATGCTCACCTATGAAATGGGAATAAAAACAGCACCAATTTCATAGGACTGATAAGCATAAGTAAATTAATATGAATAAGACACATAGAAGTTGGCCTGACAAAATAAGAGCTGTATTTGGTACCTTCTGTTATTATCTAAACAGACTCAAATATTTAGATCTTTGTAAAATTCTGAGCAGCTCATGTATTCATTCAGCATTTGTTCTCTGAACCTGTGTTATATGACGGGTGGTATTCTAGATTCAAGCACTACATCCATGAACAGAACTACAATTCCTGCTTCAATTATTTCCTCATATCAATATGCTGTAACTGTAGCCTCCTCAAAATTCCAACTGATCAAAAATATTGTCTATTTCAAGATTTTTGCTTTTCAATTTTAGTAACAAATATCTAGTTACAGAAACTCATTTATTTACACCTCTAAACCCAATTCTCTTTGTCTCCTTTCATACTGTTTTTACATTCAGTGCAGTGCCTAACATATACTAAGTATATACGAAAAATATGAATAAGTAGTCAAAATGGAAAATATTCCAACCCCAGTCATTATTCAATGATTTTCAGATACATTCTTGCCTGTCAATTCTAAAATTAAAAAATTCTAAACAGGTAACATTAATTTAGGATATATTCAAAATCTCTTGTGGAATAAATATATTCTTCACTTTTGGGGATGATTACTAGGTTGAAAAAAAGTTGTCCATCTTTTATCCAGGTGTCACTGAACTGGTATTATAGGAATATTTGAAATACCATGAATCTGGACTGCATCCCTCAAAACAACACTATGATATATCTTTGTTAGTGAGCTTGTTTTTTCATATTTACCAAATGCTTGCAAGGGTGTACTCTTGTTTATAGTATTTTCATAGATTTCTGGGATGAATTTTATATTATTTCTAAGATAGATGTCACTTAATTCAATAGGTAAATGTTCAAATCTGCCTATATTCCTAAAAGGTATGAATGCATTTTTGTGCATTTGTTTCTACACAAATCAGAAAAAATTAAAACAAAATACATTTGCTGGACCTACTTCTTTCATGGAGAGCATATTTACCTTGGTGATGTAAGATGCAGCTAAAGTATATGGATCAGAGGGCTGCTTTGCTGGGAACACTTTTCAGCTCGCTGGCCTCGGTCATCTTCATTACTACTCCCAAGTTGTTTTCACTGGCCATTGTTGACATAAAGGCAGAATAAAATAAACATAATAATAGTGTTATATTTCTTGGTTTTCTGAGAAGCATGTTTTGTGAAGAGAAATATATATACATATGAAGTTACATATATATAGTGTGTTATATGTACAATGAACATTTACATAACTAAATTACATTAACATTTTCTATTTTAGCTTTTTTGCTTCATCTTCATCAAGATTTCTATCAGCTATTGCTCAAATAAATAATACCTACATTTGATAAAGGATGTGTTCAGGAATGAGATTGCTCTACAGTATTCCCCCCTCATCTGTAGTTTTGCTTTCACGGTTTCAGTTACCTGTAATCAACTGTGGTCCAAAAATATTAAATGGAAAAATCCGGAAGTAAACAATTCATGATTTAAGTTGCGTGCTGTTCTGAGTAGCATGATGAAATCTTGAGCTGTCCTGCACCCTCTGTCCTGCCTGCTCCCTTGTCCAGAGTATCCACACTGCAGAGCTGCAGGCACGCCCAGCCATTAGTTGTTGACTTAAGGAAAGGAAAATTGCAGGCTGAGGTTGCTAAGATCTACGATAAGAATGAATCTTCTATCCTGGAAATGTTAAAAAAGGAAAAAAGAAATTTGTGCTAGTTTTGTTGCCACACCTCAAACTGCAAAAGTTGCAGCCATGGTATGTGATAAGTACTTAGTTGAGACAGAAAACGCATTTAATTTGTAGGTGGAAGGCATGCATAGAAACATGTCCTATTGATGGCAATAGAGTTTAGTTATATCCTTGGATTCAGATATCCATGGGCATCTTGAAACATATCCCCTACAGATAAAGAGAAGCTATTGTATATTCCTTCCATTCCTAACAAGTTCACTAACAATCTTTCTTGTCAGGTTTTGATATCAGGGTTATACTGGCCTCATAAAATGAGTTGGAATGTATTGCTTCTTCTTCTAATCCATGGAAGAGTTTTGGAGAATTATTGCTCATTGTCTCTTCAAATACTGCCTATTGCTTATATTGTTTCTTATTGCTCTGGATCAGATATCTTTTGTATATTGAACGTTTTTTCCATTTGCCATCCTCTCATAAGCATATTTACTTCTTAATACATTCTTTATACATTTTAATGACCTCAAAGATTTTTTCTATTATATATAATGCTTCAATAAGCAGATACATATAATTAATTTTTCATGCTTTTTCACTGTTCTCTTAGGATACATTCAAAAGATTGGGAAGAAAAAAATAATGGTTAAATACAAAGGCTTTGAAGTATTAAAAACCTGATATCCTTTCCTAGTGGTACGCCATTCAATCAGTTTGACTTTAATTAAATGATTACCCTTCTCAGGACACATTTTCTTCATTTGTAAATTGTTGAAAGTAATACCTACCGCTTAGGGGGTTTGTGACTTAATGGGCTGATGTAGAATTAATATGTCACCAGATATTTATTAAGCCACCCAATACAAAGTAGCTACAATTATTATCCTCCTCATCATTATGGAAAAAAAGTTTATTTTGTTGGCTTAATATAACAGATATAAACATACCTCTTTGTATCAGATTTATTCTTATTCTTAACACCTTACATGACATCAATTCCTACCACCTCCAGGTTTTATCAATATAGCACAAAAACTATTTTTTGAATACTTATTGTTATGATAAGCAAATAGAAACACATTCTTTTTTAAAATTTTTTTAGAAACAAGGTCTTACTCTGTTGCCCAGGCTGAAGCACAATGGTGCAATCACAGCTCACTGCAGCTTCATGTTCCTGGGCTCAAGTGATCTTCCTGCCTTAGCCTCCTGAGTAGCTGGGACAATGGCGAGCCACCATGTCCAGCTAATTTTTTTTTTTTTGTATTCTTTTGTAGAGGCAGGGGTCTCCCTATATTCCCCAGGCTTGTCTTGAACTCCTCCTGACCTCAAGCAATCTTCTTGCCTTGGCCTCCCAAAATGTTGGGATCACAAGTATGATCCACCATGCCTTGCCTGAAACACATTCTTCAATGTTCTGTAATTAGTTGGTGGAATAGACTATTTGTATGTTATTTATCTTGGTATGGGTTGTCTTTTATCAAACTTGTTCTACCAGTTAATAAAAACATTTGCATATTATATAATAAAATACCTTTGTCCATAGTTGTATTATTTTCTTTGTATCTAATAAGCCAACTGAAAAAACTAAGTTTTCTGTTGATGCCAAATCTATTCATCCAGGGCACTCCCAGCTCTTCAACTTCAAAAAGGATAGGTAAACTTGGGTGAAAAACATTCATGGGAATGTATTTTGAAGAGATCAAGGTGTAACCTCAAACCAACATTAAACTGAAAGAAGAAGAACCCTGTAGTAATAAGTCCCACAGAGTAAGGAAGATAAAAATACTGCTTTAATTACTACTTCCTCACTATGGCCCAGAATTTTAATCTCTCAGATGAACGCTGTTCATTATTGAACAGGTGCAGATTGGAGAAACTCTGCCAGAACAGTGCATAGAAAAAAAGCTATACTGCATTGCCTTATTTTAAACATGCCTGAAGGTGCATTTAGTTAGTAGACAGCATAGGTTATGTTGACTTTACTCTGTTTTGTTAGAAACCTCTCAAGTTTTTACATCTCTATCATCCAGGTTGAAATATAAAAGGTTTCAGTCATGACCCAAATGAAGCTCAATCTGTGCATATAGAATGTCTATTTTCGATGTTAAAGATCTTGGGATTATAAAATACACTGGCTGCTACACATATTGCCAATAAAGTACTTGCTGATACAACTTTCCCCTCTCTTTCTACCCAAGGGTCAGTCTCTTTTGAGAATTAAAAAGCCTGAGTTTTAGTGGTACAAATATATGCCAAATTGCTTTTATCAATACTGTTTTGTGAAATAATTTTAGCTTAAAGAAGAGAGTGGATGGAAGGAATAAGTTATGCTCCAGGGCCTGGATATATTCTTATTCCCAGGTTAATTTGAGTATTGAGAATATTAGTATTGAGAATACTCACATGGAAATCATAAAAAGCCAAAAACATAATCTCTGTGGAACACCTGTATAAACCAAACTTATACAGGTAACTCTGAACTACACAAGAGCTTTCTTCTGTCTTCTCCAGGCCTGTTTCTCAGGCTACCTTCTCAGGGCTACTATGCTTCCCATGTCATCCTCTTCCTTGCTATGAGCTAAGAGGACCTTAAGGAGGACCTAAGATGATGTCTTGTTTTCTTGCATCTCAAGGACCTGCCACTGTGAAATAGCAACACTTTTCAATCGTGAAAGAAAGGCAAAGAAAGTAACAGAGATGCTAGGCCTGACCACAATGAGCTGCTGAACAAATACCAACAGAGATCTATTTTCAGATGTCTTGTTATGTAATAAAAATATCCCTCTATTGTTAAACTTTTTATTACTTGTTAGTGGGAGCATTCGTCACTGAAAAACATGTCCCGACTCTTGCTTGTTACTTTGACATTTTTCATTAAGTTGATGACCAGGTTGGTCTATCATTGTCTGATATTTTCCTGTTGGCTTGGGCTAGCACACTGATGTCTGATTAAGTATATTTTTCTAGAAAATTAAAATATTTGTGAACAATTAGAACAATCAATCAAACTGGTCACTCTTTGGCCCATTTCAGCATTTTTTTTTTTTTTTTTTTTTTTACTTTTAGAAAACTATCTCTTACTGGGGGACAGAGAAAGAGAGAGAGAGATTCTTTAACCTTTACTGAATCCTCTCCAAAAGAAGACTTCCATTCATACAAATAAAAACCCAATAATCATAAGATGGCAGCTTAGTACCAATCCCATTCCTGTTTCTAAAATCTTTCCAAATCTCTTCCTTCAACCCAGCCCAGTCTTTTCCCTCTCTCTTGTCTTTGTGCTGCTACTCTTCCTTTGTTACAAATAATTTCCGGCTCTGAGCAGTGAAAATCAATCCGGTGGATTTCAGCTGACAGGTATTACTTTTCCCTTCCTCACTCACTACTCCAGGCCATACAAACAAGAAAAAAATTCTCACATGTGAGTAATGTGAGAAGTTCTAAGTATTCATCTGTCATTTTTCTTGTATTATAGCAAGGGATAATGTGTTTAAAAGAATATTATATTTAAAAGCAAGTGTTTAAGAACTATAAATAAGGAAGAAATATCTTATTATTATCACTTTATAGCATGACTCTCGTTTTTCATATTCCAAAAGATACCTTTAAGACTTATGTTGCTTTGGGTGTTGAAAATTCCTAGGTTTGTAATAGTCTTATAAGTTTAGAGCAGCACTTGGATATTTTGTTTGCTGCTGTTGGTTTTGAAGTATTTGACAGCTCAGCGTTTCTGTCTCTGCTAATCTATGCTTAGCTCTAGCTGACTGCCTATTCCCTCTGATTCATTGCATGAAAGAGAAACAGTGGCTTTCTTAGTCATAAACCTGACTTCATATATCTTGACTGAAACTAAGGGATTCAAGATTCACAGCAAAATTATAAATGTAATTCATGGTTTCTCTGACTGCACTTTTCCCAGTCATGAGGTTCGGCCCTCACAGAGGCAAGGATATTCATCTTCTTTTAAGTATTTTCAAACCATGTACTAGTTCTATTTAAACTAAAATCTGCAGGCCTATTAAAATCATTGTAGAGCCTTGATTCTGCTAGTAATATCTAGTACGGATTGTTTCCAGTTTTAGAGATCAGGCCGTTTCTACTTCTGGACTATTTGAACACACATCTGAAGCAAACACATTAAAACATACTAACAGTGTCTTTTATGTAGCAATGAGACAATGAATCAATAATTTGTGCCATCTACATCATACTCAATTAAAAATTTTGAAATTAGTTTCTATATGGTAGAATTTTACAATTGGGAAGATCTTCTTTAATAAAAATCTTGATGGATGGAAGTTTATTCTGTACTGTGAAAAAATGGTCACTCAGGTCTATTAGGAAAACACCTATTGACCATGGGGTAAAAATAACCTCAGCAGGGTTTTTGTAGATTCTAAAGGAAAAGTGGAGAAAATGATTAGGAGTAAGATCAAGTCTGTTGTTGGGAAAATTAGCTGTTATGTTGAAAATGTATTGCAACTTCTAAATCGGATAGACACATGTCTAACCACGTAATCTCGTTCTTGTTCATGTAATCATGTAATGCTCATACCTGGGTTGTAATGCCCTTTTTTTTTTAACCATAGTAGGATTCTAGGAAACTTAGATCTCCAGAACATCCTCCATAGGAGAACTTAGTTCTGAAGTACTCATCCTTCACAGGATATCAGTAAAGACAGATGGGTTATGCTATGGAAACAAATCTCAATACTCAGGGCTTACTGTATACAAGTTTACTCCTCTCTTGCCCACACAGTCATTTGTGGTTCAAGCAACTCTCTAGGACAGCTTCCTTGCAAACAGTGACTTGGAGATCCAGGTCCTTTTCTTTTTTTTCTTTTTAAATCTTCTAGCATTATCTTTTGGGACTGCAGTGATCACCATGGCAAGGGAAGAGAAATAACTCACACTGTCTCTTAAATGCCTCATCTCATAGGTGATATACTATTGCTGTTCATATCTCATTGGTCAGGGTAGTCTTTATTTTCCCAAAATAACTACATGGAGACTGAGAAATGTGGAAAAGCACATAGGATATTTGGTGAGTTCTAAGGTTTGTACCTCAGTACATTTGTCCCTCTACATCCTCACTTGGGAAGAGTCCAGACACAACTCCTTTGACACAATTCCTAGCTCCCTCTTCTCTCAACACAAGTCTTAAACCAACCCTTGCTGATGGTGATGCTACAAGAGCTCTACCTTGATACCTGTGGTACAGCAGAAAGGGAACTGTTCTTGAGAGCTACCAAATCACAGCTGACTTTGGGTGAACAAGATATAAAGCTTTATATATTAAGCTGGTGAGATTTCAGGGTTCATTTCACTACCACAATATAATCTATCTTATCCTGAATAATATAATTGAGTCGAAAATGTCTTCTTTCTTGTGTTGCCTCTCCAAATCACCAACTTTGCTATACATTTTACCATTTGTATCCTTGAATCATCCCTCAGATTTATTAGAAACTCTTACAACAATCTTGGCTCTGTACTGATCCACAGCTTTGTCCTGGCTCTTCCTGGTTCGATGCTTTCTCCTGCCTCTTCTCAGTTCAATGCTTTCTGATATTTTTATTTTTCTGTAGGAACATGTTTTCTTGTTGCCAAAGAGAAGCAGGAAAATATTGATCTGTAGGCAACTCTCAATAATTAGGACTATAATTAGATTTCATCAAAACTGTTCATGCTAGATAAATCTGATGACATTGGAAAGTTTATGCCTGATTAGACTATTTAATCTCTCTAGTATTATTGCTGTTACTGAGAACTCATAAGCGGAAATTCTTACGAAGGCAAAAGAATATATTTAAAGCTATGCTTTTGAAGGTGTGTTAAAACCTCAAAGATTACCTTTTAAAAACCGTGAGCATTGAATACCAGGATTCATGTATATTTTGGATTAAAGTTTCATCTTACCAAGCAATTAATCATAGCTTACCCTGTCCATATTCTTTATTGCTTTTAATTCTTTTAGTCACACAGGGTGGGTAATTTTTTGTTTCACCAGGAACAATTCCAGGCAAGGGAGCACCAGGGGAAGTGACTACTTGTGTCATGCCTCTGATGACAAATCTTTTTAGGTAATCTTCAGCTCCTTGAAAGAGTCATAGAATTTCTTGGAGATACAAAGTTTCTGTAAGCATATTATTTTTTCATTATGTGAAAAGAAAAAAAACCAAATGTTTAAGTTTTGGACTGCTCTCAGAAATAAACAACATGATTTTAACCATATTTTGAATATTTTGTATTCATTTCAATAAATAAGTGTAGAGGTCTTAATATGTTCAAATTAATATGTTAGGCCCTTTGGGGATTGGGGAGGGTCAGATAGTAACTTAGGCCTTTCCTTTCATGTACCCACATTCTTAAACTACATTTAAAAACAGAGTTACATTTACAAGATCACCTTCATCAGAGCCAACAGGTAAAAAAATAGAAATTATATTGTAAAAATAGGAAATTTTAAGTTAACATTTCCCTCATAGTAGAAAACATAGGTTTTACAAACTATGTTATCACTGGAATATGATAAAATGATACAGCAGTTCCTTCCCACATTTTCATATGAATCATTCATATAATGTAACCTTTCTCCTAGTCTTCTAGTTGCAGGTCAGGGCAAGGGCGCCCTTTCTCACACTGGAAACTGCTTGATCATTGGAGAAGCACCTTAGTTAGATGAATGACTCAGGATTGCCTAGGGGATTCAAGGATCAGACAGCTTAAATGTAACCTCGTTAATTCCTGATTTGAATTATTCCAATTGTTGGTTTTCATTAATGGCTAGGAAAATCTTTTTCTGGAAACTTTTCAGCCCAGTAATGTGAGCTTCAAGATCCTGACAATATGGGTGGATTTTCTAGCACCTACATTAAACTCAGATTGCACAATCAAGTTTTCACTTGAATGTAAATGAACCCGGAGACAATCTTGAGGAGATGGAGCCCATTTTTTCTAATGCATCACTACATATTTAATACTCTGATAAAACTGCTGGATTTCTTTCTCATATCGATACATATCAAACCAATGTGTTATATGTATTAGAAGATTCAATGTGCTCCATGTTCCTCCATTATCCTTGATTTTCTCTTCAAATACTTATGTCAAGAGGAGTTATTCATTCAGAAAGACCATCCTGGCTAACTCGGTGAAACCCTGTCTCTACTAAAAATACAAAAAAATTAGCCAGGCATGGTGGCGGTATCCTGTAGTCCCAGCTACTCGGGAGACTGAGGCAGGAGAACGGTGTGAACCCAGGAGGCAGAGCTTGCAGTGAGCTGAGATCGTGCCACTGCCCTCCAGCTTAGGAGACAGAGCGAGACTCCGTCTCAAGAAAAAAAAAAAAAAAATCGAAACACTCTGAAAAGATCTAATGAAATTGCAGGTAGGGTAGATGTACAATATTTAGGGTCAAATAAACAGCCTTCTTTGGCAGAATGATTTTAAACTTTTTTTCATAGTTGAAACACCGTAAGTGTGATTAATAAATATACTAAACTGAAATACTTTAATGAAAAGAACATTGAGCTCCATGGGCTATCACTTAGCTTAATAGAAGTATCTTCCAGGATTCCAGTAGAATAAGGGATGACATACTCAAACAGGAAAATTGATGAGATTTCTATAGAGATAATTTCTTAAAGGTATGGGATGGAGTTTTTCCGAAAACAATGAAGGACAGTACTGTGTCCAAGGACTAGTGATACCAAGAAGCTATTACTAACCTCAGGCCGGAAAGACCAGGGAAAGAACAGTTATCATAGCCCAGAGAGAGCAGCTATATGGAGAAGGCCATCCAACAAAAATCTCCAAATCTCCTGCTTGTGACTTCCTTTGGCCAAACTCAACAGGAGGTTAGAGAGAAAGGAAGCCATCAAGGTAGCCCCTAAATATCAATTCCCCAGAATATACAGCAGGGTAAAAAATTGTGAAGAGTCAATTTGAGAAAGGAGGAAAAACAGAAATACCTAGCAAATTATACAATTAAAACAATTAAATGGCATGGTTGCTTTTTGGCTGACTAAGCTGGACTCCATATGCCCCTCTTATCAGACAGCATTTCTTCTCCTCTTGTTTACCCATAGGCTCATACATCCGACATTGTTTTCATCTACTGATATATGTGAATGCTTTCTCGGGGAAGAAGAAACATATTTTGGAGGTTGGCAGGAGGACCTTAAGTAGTAAAACAAATCAAAGTTGAAATAATGTCTATCTCTTACACGGTTTACTGGATTCATTTTGAGACAACATGGAGAAGTCAGTAAGATACAGTGAGAAACCAGGGGATGAATATAAAGAGATTTCAGAGCCCACGTGTAAAAATGAGGAGTTGAGGTAGGCTATTTTCCCTGTCTCTACGTGGAATCCAGGAATATTTTGGCAACTCCAAGACTGGAAGCTATGAAAGCATCTGGAAACAATACTATTGGCACAACTATAGAGCCCATGATGATGAGTGGCAATGGTAAGGCTTTCTCAAAGGTCTTCATGAATAGTAGAATTAAACCACAAATGAGACCTGGTGGAAAGAAACACCAGGACAGACATGGTGGCATGTCGGTAATATTTAACAACCCCTCACCAAGGTTGGGGAAAAGCCCTAGCTTGTCATGTTTTCCACCACAGCCAATTTCAAGTTACCAACAATCACAGAGCTTGGATTTGGGGATTTGGGAAGAAATGTGCACAACTGGCTCTGCTGAGCTGCTAGGAAGCCACTCTAGCACAGTACTGGCTACAGGCCCCATATCCTTATTGTAGCCGAAAACTGACTTCGAGTACGTATGAGATGCTTTTTAAGTGACCATGCACTTTCATGGGCATTACTTTCTACTAGTCAAGTGGTGGTTGCCATCATGACTTAGCAATAAAAATAATATACTACTTAATCAATTTCCCAATTGTCTCATATCAATCTGATCTGAGGTATTTGGGCAACATAAATTATATGTCATAATTCTAAGAATTTATAAAGGTATGCTGATGGTCTTTATGTGTAAAATAAAAAAGAATACAAATGGGATGGAGCAATACAGTGTCTAACAGAAGGTCATATGGGCCCTATATATTTATTTCTTTTGCTACTTTGCAACCACCAATATTTCTCCTGCTTTGACTTGGGTTGTTTCCCTTTTGAGTTTGCTTTAGTGACTCTCTCTTCCTTATTCAACATAATTGTTTCCTTAACTTCTCCAGAATTTTTTTCAAGGTAGCGGGTGACTGTTCATGCCTGGTTTGACACAACAGTGGCTTCTGAATTTGCATAAGTAAGGCAATATGAATCATTCTAGCTCCATCTTCTCTTTCCTGGTTGTAACATTCCCAGCTTCAAATAGACTCATACCTGCCTTTGTATCCCCTCAGATTATTGTCAGTCAGCTGTGCCCTCTGATTCTGCTACCTGACAGGTTCTTGAAACTTGCTGGCAGTGTACTTCAGGTTAGGTAGCTTATGAGACATTCTACTGAGAAATTAAATTGCTGCAAAATACTAAACCAGAGACATCTATTTCAAAAGCTCTATGTAGGCAAAGTGTGTCTTCTTCACAATTCTACATCTACCTTCAGTGTCATTTTACTATTTATTGTCTGTTTTGTGTTCTATAATATAGCAAACAAGCAAGTGCATGTCTCTTGAATCAGAAGTGATAAAGCTATCATCAGGAAGACTAGGAATATCAACTTCTAGTGGCTTTCTACTTTGGGAATACAACAGGTTGGGAGATATTTTGGAACAGGGTTAATCACCTTGTTTTCCAGCAATCATATCAAAAATTAAGTCACATCTACCTGGTTAAAAAAAACAGTTTTGTAGTAATTTTTTTTGTATTTGGTGTTAAAACTTCTGTTTCTGAAGAATTTGAAAAATTAATTCATTCGTTTAGTCAACAAATATTGATTTAATGTGGAAACTTTAGGAATAAAAATACAAACCAGATACAGATTTTTCCTTCCAGGACAGTAGACTCTCCTAAGAGAAATACATCATGTACACATGGAACAATGCTAGAAACTAGGATGTAAAAAGTCCTTTTTCATAGAAAAGACTATGAGAAAAGTAATAATAAAGATAAGAAAAGAGAAAAAAATCTTTTCAGGTAGGAGATTAGAAGAAGACATTTGGAGGACTGGTGTGTCCATCTGTGCCTATTGGGGGTGAAATAGTAAGTGAGGGAATTTCTCATAGAAAATAAATTTTGGGACACTTAAAAGAACACCAAACAAGTTGTTTTACCTAGAATACAAGAGTTATTACAAAGCGTAACAGAAGGAACTGAATTAGAAAGGGACAGTGGATCTATAATTCAATAGATCCACTTAATTCAATAATTAAGGTGTGAACTCATTAAAGGTGTTTGACCAGAAACCTGGATAATTCAGAATTATTCATGAGGACATTTAATCTGGTGATAACACATAATTATGGGGAAGACGGGAAAGGTAATATTAGAGAAGAGAAAACCTAACAGAAGGCTATTGCAAATATAACAAGGCAAAAGCAGTGATATTCTAAATGATGATAAGCTCAGTGAGAATAGAGGGAGAGATGAGATAGACAGGGATCAGTTATCAACATTTATTGAGCATTTACTCTATGCTAGGCACTGTGCAAAGAATTCTGTAAGGATTATCTCATTTTAACTTCAGAACAAGCTTATGAGGTAATATGAAAGAAATGAAGCTTTGCATTTTGTTTACAGTCAGGAAACAGCCAAAGACTGCCTTTTACACTTTCATAAGATGAGCTGCTCCTTTGTGAACTGCTTTTCCTCATACAAGAGGCTACAGATTAGTTGGAAGATCAAATAAGAGAAAACATAAAAAGAACTCTGAACTTATTCATAAGCTGCCATTAATAAATGGTAAACTATATGAACTAACATTACTTCATACAATAGACAGTTAAGATTGCAATACTTTTTAAAGAACAAACAATGATTTCTAGGTTTTAGAGTTAATACAAAATAATGGCCTCTTTGGCAAAATGATTTGGTGCATCAGAGAGTCTTTATTATCTTTTTACATTGGATGTCAAAAAAGATGGAGAAAGAATCTTTAATTTATGATAAAGGACAAGAAATGTTCTAATTTTCTTTCTATTTCATCATGTCAATGAAGGAAACTTGTAGGACAAAACCTGAGTGAAGTATGTGTTCAGTTTTATAAGTTTGATTTATATCTATCTAAGGCTCCTTGCTCAGTCTGATTCTTATTTATTATTACTTTTCAATAAAGGCTAATTTTTAACC
Organism: Nomascus leucogenys; assembly: GCF_006542625.1. NCBI lineage: Eukaryota > Metazoa > Chordata > Mammalia > Primates > Hylobatidae > Nomascus > Nomascus leucogenys. The sequence continues at coordinate 60,690,306 of NC_044381.1, read as the reverse complement.
TCAAGAAAGAATATATATATATATATATATATATATATATATATATATATATAGTGTGTGTGTGTGTGTGTGTGTGTGTGTGTGTATGGCTATGGTTTCAATGCCTCTTCCGAAACTCATGTTGACATTGAATTGCCATTGTGACAGTATTAAGAGGTAGAACTGTTATGAGGTGATTAGGTCAGGATGGCTCCACCCCTTGAATGAATTAATGTCATTATTGCAGGAGTGGGTTCGTTACTGCAAGAGTGGGAATTTATAAAAGCCAGTTTGGTCCTCTCTTGCTTGCTATCATGCTCTCTTGCCCTTCTGCCTTCCACCATGGGATGATGCAGCATGAGAGCCCTCACCAGATCCTGGCACCTTGCTCTTGGACTTTCCAGCCTCCAGAACTATGAATCAAATAAATTCTGTTCATTATAAATTACCTAGTTTGTGGGTATTCTATTACAGCAACATAAAATAGATAAAGACATATATATATATATATATATATATATATATATATATATATATATATATGAGAGAGCTGCTGCATTTACTCATTCGCTTTTATCAGCAGGTGGAGAAACTTCAAGATGTATCCAAATGATCTTCCCGGGTCCATAGTTGATATTCTATTATATAAAAGCAATCCTGGGTAAACTTTTTAGAGCAACCTACATTGACCAAGTATGAGTGGCAATTTCAGGTTCCTTTTCTGGAAAAAACAGGATGTCTAATGGAGCAAAAGCTAAAATTGTGAGGACAGAAAGCAGGTGTTCTGCAAATGGTTTCCTGGCAATGAAGGCTTAGGGCCAGAGAAGACACCATGGGTGTTCTTCCCTCTGATTGCTCTTTCACTACATTCATAGCTGCCCCATTGTGCTCTCAGTCCCGTGAGACAGCACCCTGTGATTGTCAGTGGCTGCTGTATTAGTTTGCTAGGGGTGTCTTTAAGATTGGGTGTCTTAAACAATAAACATTTATTTTCTCATGGTCCAGAAGCCAGAAATGTAAGATTAAAGCATCAGCGGGTTTGTTTTTTCTGAGAAACCTCTCTCACCTGTTATGGCAAGGAGAGAGGCCATTTCTCTTTAAAAGTCCTATCTCCAAAACAAGTCACATTCTGATGTACTGGGGGTTAGGACCTTAACTTATGAATCTGGGTGAGGGACCTGCAATTCAGGCCGTCACAACCACTTTATCTGCACGAAAGGGAATTAAATATGCTTGGAAATTTACATTCCCTCAGTCATAGCTCTGAATCAATGACTGGTAGGTGCACAGGTAAGACTTCACCTCTACTGACCAATTCAGAGTTGAGACCTATACTGTGCCCAGAAATGCATGGCAGGCTTGAACAAAAGTTGTCCTTCATTGGAAATTGCTTAATAATGCATCCTTGATTGGCTGCCTTCTGCTATTATTCCCATTTCTCTGTAATTTCTTGGGAATATACTCTAATACACAACTTACACACAAATTTTCATCATAAGATTTGTCTTTCGAATGCTGTTGAATTGTGTCCCTTAAAAATATATCTTAAGGTCCTAACCTGTAAATATGACCTTATTTGGAAATGCAATCATTGTAGATGTAATTAAGGTAAGGTGAGATAATAACACTATGTTAGAGTGGGCCCTAAATCCAATATGAATGGTGCCATTATAAGAAAAGGGAAACTTGGACACAGAGATAGAGACACTCAGGGAGAATGTCATCTGACCAGAAGGACACAAAAGGGAGAGTGCCATGTGAAACCAGATGTAAATATTGGAATGGTGCATCTATAAGCCAAGAAATGGCAAAGATTGCCAGCAAACCACCAGAAGGCAGGAGAGCAGCATAGGACATAATTTCATTTGGAGCACCCAGAGGAAATCAACCCTACCAACACCTTAATTTGGAACTTCTATCCTCCAGAAGTGTGACAGACTAAATTTCTGTTGTTACATGCCAGCAAGTTTGTGGTACTTTCTTTCTTTTTTTTTTTTTTTTTTTGAGACGGAGTCTCGCTGTGTCGCCCAGGCTGGAGTGCAGTGGCGCAATCTCGGCTCACTGCAAGCTCCGCCTCCCGGGTTCACGCCATTCTCCTGCCTCAGCCTCTCCGAGTAGCTGGGACTACAGGCGCCCGCCACCACGCCCGGCTAATTTTTTATATTTTTTAGTAGAGACGGGGTTTCACCGTGGTCTCGATCTCCTGACCTCGTGATTCGCCCGCCTCGGCCTCCCAAAGTGCTGGGATTACAAGCGTGAGCCACCGCGCCCGGCCTGTGGTACTTTCTTATAGCAACCCTAGGAAACTAATGAAGAAAGACAACTTGAAAATAGGTTATTTCAGAAGTGGTCCCAGGAAGCATACTCTTAGGAAGGGATTCTGAGTTAGATCACTTGCCATCTGGATAACAATTGGATCATACTGTTGGAGATTAAACTGTTAAAAACTGAAAATTCTAGCACTGTCATTGCATAATTTTTGCCAGTGGTGAGTTGGCATGGGATACAGATGAAAGGAGACTACACACGCATTTCAGAGCTATGGGGGGGATTTATTAATTATAAGGTCTGGAAATTGGTTGGTTGTTGCTAAGTGTCATTGTGCCGAAGAAGAAAATTGACAAGCTCAGGTTTGTCCGTTACTAACCAGGGGCATGGTATGAAAGATTGGAGGCTTCCAGGGCAGCATTTAAAAAAACCCATACTTTCTATAGCTAGAAGACAGATTGAAAGGAAGACTGGATAATAAACTTTACTGTAAAAGTAGTAGAAATACAACAAAAGATGAGTTAATAGCCTTGGCAAGGTTTTATGCTAAGTCAGAACCCTGATAGAGATGGTGCAGAGAATTGTAGGTAGATGTGCTCAAAATTATAGAACTTCTAGATTCCTTTGAACCCCTGGGCATATAAGAGTGGCTTATTTAGTTTTGCTGGAACATAGCAGCCTTCTCTTGCTTGAAGGCCACACCAAAACCTCAACTGAGATTGATGCCTTTGACGATGATATTTGTCTATCAAGATCTGACTTCACTTTCTCTCCTGTCTTCTAGTTCTGTCCCTAAGTCTCGGCATGGGCCAACCAGGGAAGGGAAAAAATTACTCTCCAAAAGAACATCAAGACGTGCTTAATTTGCAGCAAAAGGAATCAGGAGAGCATGCCAGGAAGTATATCTTGATAGCGCTGGATTGGGGGTGAGAGCTGGGGATAGTGAGAGAGAAGCTCTATAAAGGAACATTTGTCAACAAGGGAACATTCTTCCATGACTGAAAACCCCCTAACAAGAGCACCTGGGAATGGTTCTAATACACTGCTTGGATGGTTACTAAAAGTTCTGTAGGGGGAAGACAAAGGCTCACATTAAATTAAGTAGAGATGACAGAACTGCTTTAGAAGAGTTTTGAGGAAGGGCTCAAAAGGCTCAGAGAAGTGAGCATGCTAGAATGATTCTTTTGTGTAACACCAGAGAGACTACCAGCTGATTATGTTCATTGAAGGGCCAGAGAACATTCTCATCACAAAGCTGATAAGGAATGTGCTATTGATGGAGGGATTGGCATATTTGAGAAGCTTAGCTGGACTAAAGTTGACAGTAGGCAATATTGTTAGAGAACTGGGCTCCCTAGTATCAATGGAAGTGATTATATTCCAGAATATCAGGGGTCAAGGGCAATATGCTCAACCACTAGAGATCTATGGTGATGGCTGATATCCCAAGGTGTTTATCGAGAAAAAATAGATGGATAGCCAACAAGAGCATTGTTGGCTATACATAACCAAGGATGATTAAAATTGGATGAGCAATTGGAAACCTCATGTCATCAATGCCCATGGCATATCACTTCTTGACCCAGTTTAAAAACCTGCACCAATTCTCAGACCCACAGAAGGAAGCTGCAATGCCACAAGTATACACAGCAGAGATTTCTGTGCATACAGTTTTATATATTTTAAAAATAATCCAGTTATAATTTGAATTACAACCAGGGAGTCCACTATGCATATTCTAATCTCTTTATCTTGGGTAATGATGCTTCTTGTCTCTGGAATACCCTTTGGCACCTTCTCTATGTGAGTGCTATTTCATGTTTTAAGACTTAAGGTAAACTTTCTTGATGACTTCTATCTCTTAGTAGAAATCACGTTCTCCAAAGAGCTATCTTGTTCATTTAACATTTACTATATTCAGTTTTGAATGGTTGTTAAAATTTTTATATAAAAAGTTTTTTGGAATTGTCCATTTGATATATTTAATTTATTCCATATATTAAACTTGAAGTAGACCTGTTTATTATTGATTCTCAAAATGCAAATATTACTATAGTTATCCCTTTATCCTAGATTGTTAATTGGTTGAATTACTTGAAATCCTTGAGATAAACTGAAATAGATAGGAATACTTAATATAGAATGATTAACTTGGGTAGATAGACAGATTAAACTTAGCTTTTGTTTAAAAGCTGGAATTGTAAGTAGTCAACATCAGATGAGTCAAATGAAAATTGATAGCCATTGTAGAACTAATGAATGGTCTTGCAGTTTAAGTCCTTTCTTAACTCTGTCATCTTTTACTTTGTAATGACTAAAAAGCTACAATTACTATCACAGGAGTCTTCAGTATGTTACCATGCCAAAATTGGAAAATGTGGCTGGCTGTTTCCTAATGGAAAATTGTTAGCTTCTTGGCATGGGAGACATGAAGAAAAGGATGTTGGGATTGCCCTTTCAGACATTAAAATTCATTACAAAACTTTAGAAATTACGATACTGTGGTACTGGGAAGGAGAAATAGACAGAAGGGAACAGAGAAAATAGAAACACATATATCTATATATCCATATCTGCACATACAAATATACATATGCAATCACACATAGTTGATAAATCTCACAAGAAATAAAATTTAAAAGAAAGAATCAAAGTGAATATGGTATTAGTAAAAAAAAAAAAGGCTATGAATTTTTGAATACTTTTTTCCCAAGGTGGTGACATTCCAGCATATACTACAAACAAAAGAGGCCATTCACTGGATGATATCATCCCTTCAAAAATATACTTATCCTCAATTTCCTGATTAAAATCAGACATTCTTCTGCTTGACAGAGGTCCTTACTTCCTGTTTTCTCTAGCATTTGCCAAGTGGCTCTGAGGACTTCGGCGTAAGAACACTCACTTAACTGTTCTGTTGTGCTGACTTTGAATACTTGGTTAAACAATAACCCACATTTCTAAATTTTCAATTTAAATAATGGTGCTTTTTGTTTTTAATTTTGCCTCATTTTCGAATCCTAAGGCTATTAGAACAACACCAAGATGACTGTTTCTGCTGTAACTTCCGTCTGCTTTTGCTTCTCAAAGTTGTGTAGTATAATTATTTCTATAGCAACCAGCTGAGGAAATGCCTTGCCAGCACACAGACTCAAAAGAGAAACATGCTGAGACAGGCTCAGCCGTGGGGCTTCGGAGCGCCTGGAGTTTCCAGTATTAAACGCTACAGCTGCAGAAGCCCATGCTGTTGCCTTCTCTTCTCATCAGTTTTTAGTATTTGTAATATTTCCGGCCCTCCCACATCTTTGGCAATGTTTTCTAACGTCCCTCTTCTCTTTCTTCAGTGTTTTTCGTAAGAACAGTCCTTTCATTTCTGTTTTATGACATGTAGTCTTCTGATAACAACATGATAAGCATTGTGGTGGTTCTGAACATACAATGCAATTAGAAAAAGTGGAATAATAAATAATTCACTTGTTTTCCTTCAGCTTCATAAGGTATCTACTAATCTGTTCTCCTTATGGGCCAAACTCTTAGAGAAATTTGATCAGGTATCTTTCAAAATATAGAAACACGTTCAGAGAACTTCAAAGAATACAAAAATTAACGAATTTCTTTTCCAAAATAACTTCACTTTCATCATAAAACATGAAAAATGGTGAAAGAATCATTTCCAAAAGAAAACCTAAACTTGTCTGATTTCAGGACACACTTTTATCTTTAAAAAATTTTTCCTTACTGTTGTGAAAGGGAAAGAAAAGCTCAGGACCCCAAATTCACTATGCCAAAAGGGAAGAGTTAAACTTGGAAGCTGAGTCATAAAAATAAATAAATAAATAAATAAATAAAACAAACCCAAATCTGCCTCTCCTTTTGTTCCTAAATTGACAGCTAATGTCTTCAAAGGGGCATCCCTCACCCTGACAGTGTAAATTAACAGTTTATCTTCACTTCAAGGGTACAGATGTGTAGGAAAATGACAGGGTGAAATTGATGGGTACTCACTGGAAGCAGTTTAATCAATTCTAGCTTCAGATTGTCACCTAATGCCATTGTTTTATTCTGTAAACTATAGATTTACTTTGTAATGATTGATTCTGTAAAATTGAATTATAAATTTTATTTTTGTTAAAGATTTTTTTGTTTATTTGACTTTTAGTTATTTATTTATTTATTTATTTTTATTTATTTTTTATTTATTTATTTTTTTTTATTATACTTTAGGGTTTTAGGGTACATGTGCACAATGTGCAGGTTTGTTACATATGTATCCATTTGCCATGTTGATTTCCTGCACCCATTAACTCGTCATTTAGCATTAGGTGTTATTTATTTTTTTGTGGCAGAGTCTCACTCTGTCGCCTAGGCTCTGGAGTGCAGTGGTATGGTCTTGGCTCATAGCAACCTCCACCTCCTGGGTTCAAGCTATTCTTCTGCCTCAGCCTTCTGAGTAGCTGGGATTGCAGGCACCTGCCACCATGCCCAGCTAATTTTTGTATTTTTAGTAGAGACAGCGTTTCACCATGTTGGCCAGGCTAGTCTCAAACTTGTGACCTTGGCCTCCCTAAATGCTGGGAATACAGGTGTGAGTCACTGCGCCTGGTCTTAATTTTCATTTTCAATGAAAGTTTTGTTATAGTTTAATTAAAAAAAAACTTGATGATTCAAGGTTTCATTACACAAACTCAGGTAAAGTTACTGGATGAATGAATTCTTTTGTATACCTAATCCTGTAAACAAACCAGTAAAGGAATAGAGTAGCCTCTATATTTAAAATTCTATCCCCAATATATGAAACTGACATAGTGCCAATGCAAATTAGCTCCCTTGATGAACATTTTGATTCACACTGTACACACCACAGTGAGCCAGGACATTTCTTTCTCAGTAAGATGTTCAGGACTCTAGCCAACAACTGGCTCGATGTTTGCATTTTCCGTGTGACGTAGTGTTTTCCTTGGTTGACTATTATGGCCCCACCCTGATGAGCCAGTTGTAGCAAGCCAAGCCCCAGCTTCTGTACCCAGAAGATGTTCCACCTCTTGCTCACCAAAGCAGCCTTGGGTGTTTATGACACCTGGGGTAATGGTTCACAATCTGGATTCTTTCAAAAAGTACTCTCAGATTGATACTCCCTGTGTTTCCACATATGTCCCCCCCATGCTTTCAGAGAGGAGTCATGCATCCCAGAATCAGCCATGTATTGTGTCAAATGGCACGAGGTATTTCCTGGAACATTTCTTACTTGCGTTGCTCTTTTTATTGAAATTGTGCTAAAATATAAATTCAGCACACAGGAAAAAAAATCTGTCCATGGCCCATTAGAAGTTTCCAAATCGCCTCTTATTTGACAGTGATGAACTATTTTTGGTAGATTTGTTGTTTTTTAATTTCTCAAATTTATTTCCTGAAGAAGAAATACAGTGTTTCCTAGGGTTTTGTTGTTGTTGTTATTTTTAAAAATAATTTATTTCATTTTTTAAGTCCAGACCTGTAGAAAATGTAAAGTTTCTTTTTTCTCTGGGAGTGCTCATCTTGAAGAATTATTTGAAATGTGTGATTATTAGCCTAAGAAAGATGAAAATCAAATAAATTATTTTTTGATCAACAGTTAGCAATATTTTTACAATATAATTTTTAATATTTTCTCTAAATTATACATTCATATCATTGATGTAAGCAAAGTATTTTGTCATAAAATTTTCTAAATTTCTAGAAGGATAAATAAGACATGAATTTCAACCAATAGTGTCAACAATTATTTAAATACATTTTAGACACAGAGTGGCAGAGTATTTAGAAGTGTATTGAATTTGATTACTCTCTAAAACATGTGAGATCAGAGTAAATCTTAATATCTATCTAGTTGACTTAATTCATGCTTTAATATTTTTCTGCTTGGTTTGTTTTGAAGACAGAATAAAGCATTTTGTATTACATTTTCTGTAATCAATATAACTTACATCTGACAATTTTTTAGGGACTGTAAATTTGTTTGAAATACAAAGTAAGTTGCCTGGAGCATCAGCTTATTTATTTTTCCAAAGTACTTTAAAAAAATTGGAATCTAAGCATTTATAGTTAATGACTTTTAGTGAATAGAGGCTAAGAAATAATGAAAAAAGGTTTAAACATAAGAAGTGAAGGATAAAAGCTAATTCGAGAAATGAAAGAATTTCAGAGACTATATTAAAGAAAATTATGAAAAATAGAGTTCAAGAATAATCAATCCTGAGAAAAGATCATAAATGGACAAAAACCAGGCACGCACAATGCCTTTGCATTGCATTCATTTCATTACAAAGACAATGAGTAAGTTCAAATGTCTCATTATTTCATCACCTAGCTTTGTCTCAACTGTCAGGTATGAAAAATTACTGAGAAGAATAAAAGTTTTGAAAAGGAAAAAACTTTTGAAAAGTATGAACACATTATGAGTGCTAACTCCAGAATAGCTGGTTTTTCAAGAATTATACAGGAAACTGAGTAATGATGTAGTAGTTAGAAGCAAAAGTGTGGTTCTGAGGTTCTCACACACTCCCAAAATGGAGAAACAAAGGGGATACTTGTAGTTCTATGGGATTATAGATATAGGAGTTCATGGGTGATTTTTCAGCACTAAAATGTAGTTGTATGTGGGTTCATAGTCACTGAAGTCCTCATATTTTGGCCTCTATTTGATTTTATTATAAATCCAATATTTTGCCTTCCAGGTAGAATTTTAGATAATTTTATGCCTCCAAATGTCAAAGGCAAGGTGGGCATCATGATCTGGCATAAAGAACCCTTCACTCAAAGAAGGTAAAAGACCTAGATTCAAATGGCAACTTCTTTTTTTTTTATTATTGTACTTTAAGTTTTAGAGTACATGTGCACAATGTGCAGGTTTGTTACATATGTATCCATGTGCCGTGTTGGTGTGCTGCACCCATTAACTCCTCATTTAGCATTAAGTGTATCTCCTAATGCTGTCCCTCCCCCCTCCTCCCACCCTAGAACAGTCCCCAGAGTGTGATGTTCCCCTTCCTGTGTCCATGTGTTCTCATTGTTCAATTCCCACCTATAAGTGAGAACATGCGGTGTTTGGTTTTTTGTCCTTGCAATAGTTTACTGGCAACTTCTTTATTTAACAATCACTGGCTTTAAATCCAAAATTCACTGGGCTTCAGTTTGAAATATGTACAATGGGACAAGTGTGGTGGCTCACACTTGGAATCCCAGCCCTTTGGGAGGCCAAAGGGGAAGGATCATTTGATGCCAGGAGTTCAAGACCCACCTGAGCAATATTAACAAGATCTCTTCTCTATAAAAATCTAAAAAATATGCCTGGTGTGGGTAACATGTGCTTGTGGTGAACTATGATCATACCACTGCACTGCAGCCTGGGCAACAGAGTGAGACACATTGTGTGTGTGTGTGTGTGTGTGTGTTTAATGACCATGTCACCTTCCCACAATACAATTATGAAGATGAAATAAATATACATGGAAGAGTTTTATAAGCACGAAAGTGTTAAACCAATGGAAAGTTTCACTCTTGACTGTTGTAGCAGATAGGATTTCACTTCTTTCTCTTTGATTTAAAATACTTCATAATTACATATTTGAGAGGAAAATGCTAGGCACTTATCAATGTCTTTGTCCTCAGAGTGGTTTTATACCAGATCAAGAATCAAGCAGTCAGAAGACAAAGTTCCATGTGGTCAATTACGTACTTTAGTGGCACCATGACCTAAATGTTGGCCTGAAGACAAATTTGTGTCTATACTCAAAAATAAACACGCATTTATAAATACATATGTTTTATTCAACTAAGAAAGTAGGTTGAAACACTCTGTTTGATATGTCTTATATAGTGAATTATTACTAAATTTTACTAGTTCTAATTAGTACATTTTTAGCACTGCATTTTCCATATAAAATGGCCTTAAATTGAATAGTGACTGTAATTAGATTTATCTTTCTGAATCAAAATTTGCTTTATTATTGTTAGAAAAATCTCTACAGCGATGCTCAGCAAAGTGCCAATGAGGCTGCTGTGCAAGAATCAGAGTAGAAGGAATATATTGTCGTAACTGTTGTCTCATTGATTCAGGTCCAGTAGCAGAGTCTATTACTTCCATGTGTTTAAACGTTTTTTCCAAATTTAATACTGCAAATTATCATTTGGCCAAAAATATTGAGAAAACATAATTTACTTCTTCCACGAACCTCGACATTGAGTGAATGTTAAATGCACACCATGCATACACATTCACATATATTTGTCTGCACTACAGCAGAACAATATCAATTCAGTTTTGTAATTTAAATGGCCAAACCTTGTTACAGTAGGTAAAACATTTATACTGCCGAAGAGTGTAAGAATCTTAGAGAATGAGAGTTACTTAAATCCTGAAAGTTGCCAGGGATAGTCATAGGGCCGCTGGTCTTTTCAGAGAAGTTCAAGCTTGCCTGAAAGATCTCAGTATGCGGCAGAGTGTACACTAGAGGGTGGGATCTGTTGAGTTTCAGTCTTAATCCACAAAGAATCAGCTAGTCAACCGTAAATAAACACAATGACATCATTACCTTGCCTCTTGCCACCTAGGAGTAATGCCCTGCAAAGTTTTATGTTTCAGAGTTTCAGAGTCACGGGCAGAAAAACACTGTTGATTGATTAGAAATATTAGCAATAGCCAGTGCATTAAAGAAACAAAGAGTGTTAATTCAGTTTTACCAGGATGGATTGAATTCCCTCCTTACTCATTTGTCTTCAAGTAGCTCTGCACTGGCCTCTCCTAAAGTATTTACTCAGGAACTTATCCAAGTCAGTGAGGTATTAACAATGCTTTTATCTTTGATTCTCTTACTTAGCTTCATCCTTAATATGTCCTTACGCCCAACAACCCTGCCACCTCCAACCGGTTTTTAAAATTATACCCAAGTAATATTTATTGTTCCTTACAACGAGATCATTCTAAATTCCATTTTGTTCACTTTGAATTTTGTTTGTTAATGACATATTCACAACATGTTATTAAACAAGAAAGCCATTTTTCATTATTGTCATCATATTATCAGCAGTGAAAGATTTCATTTTAAGATGAAGGGGGAAAAATGTTAGAATTCAGATACTGAAACTAGAATTGATTTCACAGATATTCATCTTCTGTATCTGTTGCTCAATCATGGGACTTGTGTTGAAATATGGAACAAGTCAGTATCGGCTCAGCTTTATCCTGCTCAAGCTCTCCTTGAACATTTCCTTTTGGGCTACTGTAAGAGAAATATTACCAACTTGCCAATGGTGAAAAGTAAACAAGATAGTCCTCTCTGATTATTTATTATTAAAGAACTCCTTGGACACATAAGCTCATTCTAATATACAGACACCTCATCACTCATTATTAATTTAACAAGTATTTATTAAGTGCCTACTATGAGCCAGGCACTGTGCTAGGAAGTGGGACCAATAAGAAACAAAGGAATTTATAGTCTGCTGGGGATACACGCATCAAACTCATAATTACATGGACTTAATCACACAAATAACTACATATTCACATTAAATTCACTAAGGAAAACTTCAGTGTAATTCCTCTTAAGTCATAGTTAGTTATAAGTTTATTTTTCCCCTAATTCTGAATGGGAATGCATGAATAACAATTAATTTAAATACCTATTATATATTGAGCATGGCTCTATGTGGTAGGTAGACATGTCATTTGAAGTCATAAGCAAACTAGCTTTAGTTCAAATATGTCATTTAATTCACTTTGCCTTTAGGGAAGAAAGTCTAAAATTCTGTGAGTTTCAGTTCTTGTTTATCATCAGAAAAATGAAAATGGTATTAATTTCCAACATGATAGTTCTGAGGTTCAAAGAGTCATTAAAAACACGTCAGATGCTCTAATGAAGTTTCTAAGAATATGGAAGCATTAAATATTAATATAAATAAGAATAAGATTGCTTACTCAAAAAGCTGAATGAGAAAGTTAAGAAATATATCATGTGAGTTGCACCTGGGCTTTCATAAATGCAAAAATTTATAGAAAAATGAGAGGACCATATTTACTGGGAACAAGATGAGCAAATGTGCATAAATGACAGTCAAGAGCATTTTGAAAATTGTAGAGAAACTGGTTTCATTAGCCTGAGGATATATGTGAAGTTGAGGGTACAGAATGGGAAGGGAAAAGACAAGTCATCACCATTTTAGCTCTTAACTGCAAATTGAAAAGGAAGAAAGAAATTAAATATGCTGTCTTCCCATTTTTAGTTCTGTTTAGATACTAAGGCATGCGAAGAAACTTTTATTCATACTTTATGAATTTTGTGTTCTGTGTTCTTAGAAATGAAGGAAATAGTTACTTCCTATACCTGGAAAACATGATTTCATTTGAAAATAGGTACAGAGCCAGGAAAACAGGCTCCTAATGAACATGGTGTTTGCTTCAACTGACAAATTAAAAATAGGAAAGATTTTATTGTTTTGCTATACATATTTTTATGTACATTTTCAGCATTGATAGAATACATGCACACACATACATACATCCGGTTTTAGGTAGAACCTTAATTCTGAAATCATAATTCCCTTTATACCAGTGCAATGAATATATGTGAAAGAGAATCATTATTTCAGGCAGCAAAAAAATAATGAGGCAAGATCAACTATTAGGAGAGAAAGAAGATTTTAATGTTGATTAAAATTGGAGGATATTGATTAATGTTCTCAGTAATATGTGAAAAGAAAGAAAAGCAAGGTGCCAGTCTTCATAGAAAGAATACATTATATTTTAATGGAACAATGTCTTCCTGATTTCTTAAAATGAATGTTTTTGATTTAGATTTTGTTTTTCTCTTGAAGAAAATATAAATGTAATATTGCATACCGATCTGCCAAGGCTTAGGACAATTTCATTCTATTGTCTAAAACCTGAATCAAACCTTCTTTCAGAGCCATCAATGACATATATATTGGTTAGAGTTATAACCAAAAAGTGATTTGAATTAATACCTTCGGTAAATACACTATTGACTTAAGTGTACATTCTAAGAACTCCGCTGAACATAAATCTCAGATTGCAGATGAGAAATTGTCCTTTTCCTAAGCGTAAAAAAAATGGACTTTCCCAAGTACTCTCTGTCTCTATATACTTTATGTCTCTATGGACCTTCTAGAACTTTGAGGTAGATTGCAACCTTTAATTGGACACTCCTCATCTTCTCTGACTATAAATGGGCCTCCAAACTAAGCAGTAAACTGGTAGAGACTGGGGAAATCTTCAAAACCAGTCACGAAATTTCCAACTGAACGTAATTTTAATAAGTTCTCATTATCTGAAATTTGCTACCTTTGGGGGGCTATCTAGTTGAATGTACATTTTATGGAAGGTCATAAAAATTCAGATCTAATCTTCATTTTGTTTCTGATTCTCAGTAGCCATAGTTATTCAAAGAAGCACACCTTATTCAAAGTCTATCAATCTAGCCCAAATGGTATTTTACATTATGTTGTGATTGAGCTGGGCTTTAAAAAGTACCTGGCTATCAACCATGACAAAATGAGAAGATTATATAATGGGACTTCATAAATAGTGAAGGGCTATACAAATGAAAATGCTATGATCAGAGTTAATAAAAATGAAAGACTCACAAAAAGATCACATTTATGGTTGTACATTGGCATAAAATAAACTGTAGTTGCCTATTTTCATGATATTTCATATAGAATAGGTATAAATGAAACAAAATGAGGATTTGTGATCATTATAAAAAGATATGCCTTATTTACATTTTCAAATTTTGTCATGTTATAGTTGATTATGACAAGTAGTTACATGATTTACCACTTTTGCAAAAACATCACATGCATAAAGAATTAAGCCAATTATTTTTAGTGCTGGAATAGTCGTGAGGTGGTATTTATGCTGATAGTGAGATATTTTTTTCAGATTAAGTCAGTACCAACAAAAGATTTTATTCTGTGTCTGTTGCTACCCAATGGCAATAACGTACTTACTTTTTACCTTCTTTCAAAATTCCATTTTAACCATAGTTCACTGCTTAGATTACAGAATAATGTTTTTTAGGAATACCAGGAAGAAAATATAGACAATTTATTTTAGATAAAACTTTATGGATTTGAAATCTTTCAGATAATAAAACTGGAGATTCCAAGTAAGACAGTGAGTGGATGTCATTTCTGAAAGAATGTTGTCGACTTCCATTATTTTGTCTAAGAAGTATTCCTCCCTAATGTTAAGAACAGCCTTATCTTCTTCTAGGTAAAACCAACCACGTGGTTCTAGTGAGGTCTTCCCATCACAACCATCAACTCTATGTCCTCAGTGGATTGTTTTAGGTGTAGGCCACTGACTCAAGCTAGATCAATCAATACACATCCACAGGATTTTTACTTTAATTTTCTCAAACGGGGGAAGAAACAATGCTTGCCTCATAAAGAAGCTGCGAGATGTAAGGATAAGAATGTTGGCTGTCGTGTTGCTACCATGATGAGAAAAACTAGTCTGATAAATGCAGAGATAAGAGAAAGAAAAAGAAACTTCTAGCAAGATTCAAATTCCTGGTTCCAAAAGAGTCAGAGAGCCAAGTCTAAATATGGAGTTACAAAATATACTCCAGTAATTTTCCAGTACATTTCCCTCTTTCTGACTAAATTTGTTGCAATTCAGCTTCTATACTAGTAATCCTGACTAATCTGGGGAATTTATATTTAAAAATACAAATCAATAATACTGCTGCAAAAGGAAAATCTTGGGGTCTCCAAATTACTAAGCTAAGGGAAAAGTCAAGCTGGGAACTGCTCAGGATAAACCTTCTTCCCATTCTATTCAAGTCATATGCTCTCTGAGATAGTTGTGTATTCTGATTGCCTCCTTTGGAAAGGTTTATCAGAAACTCAAAGAATGCAACCATTTGTTTTTCACCTACCTGTGACCTGGAAGTCCCCCTCCCTGCTTTGAGTTGTCCCCACCTTCCTGGAAGGACCCAATGTAGTTCTTACATACATTGATTGATGTCTCATGTCTCCCTAAAATGTATAAAACCAAGCTGTGCCCTGACCACCTTGGGCACATGTCATCAGGACCTCCTGAGGCTCTGTCATGGACGCATATCCTTAACTTTGGCAAACAAACCTAAAATGATTGAGACTTGTCTCGTCATTTTTTTCGATTGACACCATAGATCTTATTTATATTAAGGAACAATTAATCAGTGAAGTTGAGACATGCTGGTTGTAAAGTTGCCCTTGCTTACAGGGCATTTTTCCTGGGAGAGTTGCTGAGGACCCTGCGTTGCTTACCTTGCCAAGCTCTCCGGAGCCCATTTTGAACCTATTTCTCTACCCTGCCCTTCAGTAAAGTCTACTTGCTATAGCCCAGCCCATTGTGAGAGCTCAATAAATGTCAGTAATTATCACCATCTGCCCCATCCCAGCCTTTTACATACATTGTGAAGAGTCTGGCGCCCTGTCCTCTGCTGTTGACAGCTACTACAGCTGGATTCAGTTGAATTATCTTCTGATGTCCCTGCTCTGTGCCCCTGCTTTCATTGGCCCAGGTAGGATGAGTTATTCCTCCGCAATTTGACTTTCATTCTTAAACACAACACTGATAACGGCGTTTCCAAAGCCCCCTTTTTCACCGGCCTTTGGGGCCCACAATATGAATGGATGCCAAGATGGTCTCTATCTCCTGACCTCGTGATCCGCCCGCCTCGGCCTCCCAAAGTGCTGGGATTACAGGCATGAGCCATCGCGCCCGAACTTTTTTTTTTTTTTAATTGAAGATATTGGCTATGCTTGTAAGAAGATGAGACACTCTTCTATTTATGATCTGTCGGCTGCAATTACCGCTTAAGGCAAAAGTACTGTTTCAAAATCTGCACTATTTATGAGTAGACTATGGAAATCCTATAAGATGAAGATTAAACTTATTTTTTTTGACATAGGCAACAACTTATATCACCAGAATGTAAGTTTTGTGAGGGTAAGTAATGTAAGAATGTAAGTTTTGTGAGACTTTTTGTCTTGTTCAGTCACAGAATCCCTAGTGCCTGGAAAAGCACCTATTACATGTGATTGCTAATATTTTTTTTTTGGAGAGCTAACACATAGTTACTGGCCACGGTTGAATCACTTTGCTAAATAATTGAATAAATGTTGAGTATTTTGTGTGTGCACCTACAATGTGCAAAGCCCTGTGAAAAAGATCAGGTATGAATATGAATGAGTAGTAAAGAAACAGTCTAGGAGGGGAGGGATACAATATAAAAACATGTACACTACAAAGTCAAGTAAAATGACTCAGTATTCAAGATCCAACCAGTGTGCAGTATGCTTTTTAGAGAAGCACCACTCCTTTTTATAAAGATTTGAAATTATACTGTAGAGGACTGGCTTTCGAGCTGGGTCTTAAAAATGTGAACAGGATTTCAACAGAGAGAGCTCAAACTCAGAGAATGCCTTGCCCCAGAAATCAGTTTGAAAGTCTTCTGAGCCTCTGTAAGACCAGCAGAAATAATGTCTCAGTAGCTGAAATAACTTTAATTTATTAAGCAATGCAAGATCTTCAAGACAAGTAGTTTAAGCAATTCTAAGTGTCCCCTCCTTTGGGAAAAATGTGGTTTTTCTACCATTTTTTTTAAAGTGAAATGAGTACTTTGAAAACAACTCTTTTGTTTTCTTCTTTTCCTAAAGAGCTCATATTTCAATTTAAAGCATTTGCCAAGTTAAAGTTGAACTGCCTGTTTAAAAATATACAGGTATTTTAAGGAAAAAAAATGGTACTATCTTCCCATTACTTAGTTTCAGAGAGGATTATGCAATCCCCTGAAAACCTTTCTCCCCTAATTCCCCACTTCGGGGCAAATTCTAAAGTCATGATTCATCAAACCACAGTTAGATATCCTGAACTCTTGAAACTTCTTCTGCAAAAGTAACTTTGTTTGCAAAATGGGTTCTTCATTAATTTTCCCAGAAACACTTTTTTTCTGCTAGTGACATTCACTATACAATAGTTCTCCTCAATGCAGTACTTATTTTTAACAAAACTCTGTCTATAGAGTTTTAAAAAATATCTCATAGTTATATTAAATTTAGTACATTCAAGCTGCATAGAAATGTAACTTAGATGTTTCAGTTTAAAGGAAGTTTAGGAAACACTGTATTTTAAGAAGTCCATGAGGCAGTTCTGATCTGCATTTCATTTCCATATTGCAAATATCAAATACTATGAAAATATTTGCCTAACCCATCATTTCTAATCCCAGTGAGTTTTTGGTGCTCCCCCTTCACCCAACTAAGCCTTATTCTCTTTACATTTAGAACACTTTAAGCAAATTTACCTGTGTCCATAAGCAAATAAGTCTCAGCTCCAGGCAGCTGACTTCTTGTTCACCCAGATGGAAATAAAACTGCAATGTGCATATTATAAGCACCTGCCACAGCCTCTTAAAAAATGCCAAACCTTAACCAGGCAACAGGATACAGTTTCAAATAGGAAAAGGAGTTTTTGATGGAGACTAAGAATCTTTAATTCTCTGGATTGACCACTGTAAACCCATTAGCTGAATTTAAATTTCTTGGAGTTCTTCTGAATCTGGCTATTACATGTGGAATTTAGAATTGTTTCTTTTTCACATTTTGCTTATTTTTAGTCTCTCCAAAGGACTCCTGGTTATGTATCAGATTTAGGGAAAATGTTAGAATTTGCATGTTTGGCTTTGAGCTTAAAGATGATCATAGTTATGTAAAGTGTGCAGGTTATCCCCCTTCTTATGTTATATTTTTACCCGTTTTTATGGCAGTTTTGTGGCCTTCCAAAATTGTATAGATATATAAAAAATACAAGTACTTGAAAAGTTAAGAGAATGATTTTTGTATACTAACTAGCTACACAAGTGTCACTTCTAATATTTCTGTACAATTGTGACATTGCAAGACATTTTAAATTATTTGGTTATTAAAATTTGTCTTATATCCCTTGCTATCATTATGCATGTAGAAAAAAAAAGATGTGTTGTTGCAAAATTTAAGCATTGTTACCTTTAAGCTATGGTTACATCTGTCTTGCAACATTAAAGTGAAACAAGTTGCTTTGGGGCCTTGTCAAAATCAGAGATAACCATATACTCTTGGCGAAGTCTTATTTTATTTTATTTATTTTGTTTTATTTTAGGCTAGTCACGTGAAGCAATGGGAGTGGAGAAGGAACAAAGAAATCTGTAATTGACTGTGATTAATTAGTTGTAAACACCAGTGTACTTGGACCAGCACAGGCAACTACTTGCAAAATTCTTTATAATAATCAATACTTTAAGACATCAAGAACAAAAATCAGCCAAAGGATTATTCTACTGTGCACTTACTGTCCAAAATAGTGCAATAAAGGTGTCTTTTCACTTCAACTGTAACCGATTCTGCATGTTCTTGGAGGTGCACATCAAGGGACTTTTTGGTGATCTTTAGATTTGTAGGTGCACTGCTACTTCATGAAAGAGACATTCTGGCCCATCCATTGCCTCCCTTAAGACTACACGAGTGTGTAGACCCAACTCTGCACAGACCGGGTGGCTTAATTCACAGAAATTTATTTCCTCACAGTTCTGGAAGCTACGAGTCCATTGTCAGGGAGTTAGCAGGGTTGGTTCCTTTTGAGGCCATGAGAGAAGTATCTGCCCCAGGCCTCTCTCCTTGGCTCTGGATGGCTGTCTTCTCCCTATGTCTTCACATCATCTTCCCTTTGAAAATTCTTGCCAGTGCTGTTTCTTAGTCTCTGCCCCTCAGCATTACTGTATTTGTCCCACTAGAGGACTAGGGGTTCATCTCTTTCCTCCTATTAAATCTTCAACCAGGAAAGGCAGATATGAGGAGATCCTCAGTGCAAGGAATGGCCCTCATCTCAAAGGCTAGTAACTCTTTCCTTGTACTGGTTCACCTGTTCTCCCAAATATTCTGGAAGCTTATTCCATCAACTACGCTGTTTTTTTGTTTGTTTCCTGTGGCTTCACTCTTCTATAGCTCCTCATGGTCTACCTGAGAATACGTTCAGATTTCCCAATGCTACCTCACAATTAATATCTTGTTACTCTCTTTCGGTTTTCCACCATTTAGTGAAAGCGTGTATGTCTAAGAGTTGCCTACACTTAACTCCATAACCTCAGCTCCTATGGTCTTCTCAAACCAATTTCTCTCCACTGTGTTTCCAAAATTCCTTATCCTTAAGACCACCACCTCTTTCTTAATTTCCAAGTACAAGAGCCATTTCTAAATGACTTCCTTTTGGAGCCTGTTTCTAAGTGACCATTTTGTATCCTTTCACAATGTTTTTCACAGCTTTCTTCCTGACACTTTCACCTGCAGTTGCGTCATCAGGATTACATTCTCTTGGCTTGCTTTCTGCCCCTCTTAATTATCTTATTCCGTGTGTTTTTTATTTTAATAGTTGCTGCCAAATGACTTTCAAACCAACAAGCAAACGAGCACCAGCAATATATGAGTGTATCCTTTTCTAATACCATTTATTGCTGCTAAAGGTGTTACAGAAAATTTGAGGTCATCACAAGCCTGATGGGTATATATCCATATCCTGAAACAGTATTTCCCTCACCACTGTAAATTTGAACAACTTTTATTGTTTGTTTGGCAATTTGGATTTGCATATCTGCTGACTCGGAGGCATTTGACTGTACTCAGGTTTCATCCGTTTTTGTTGTTGTTTGGATTGCTTGCTTTACAATTTATAAGAGCTCCTGGTACACTGTAGATAGTAACACTTTGTCAGTGTATGTAAAGAAATTTGAAGTTTTTGTAAGAATCTACTGATTTTGCTTATTTTTTCCACTTGAGGATTTTTATTTGCTTATATTAAAAACACCTGTCATTTCTTTTATAATAGCAGGTTTTAAGCCACAGATTAGTCTCCCACCACAGAGATTACATATGTTATTCTCAGAATAGATCATCCTGATGGTGATCTTTTGCAAGTTACTTTTAACAAAGTATAATCATATTTGACTTGTAAATGAGAAAATGAGATTTAGGATTTATCAAGTTTCTCTTTGAAAGAAAATTTCATTTTTCTATTGGATAATAATCTATTTATGATAAAGTTAACCAAAATCACCCCAATGCAAAGCAAACATTTATTGTGGCTTGGTCTGGAAACCTTTCATTACAAATTTAGCTACAAGATATTTACAGAATATCTTGTAAAGTTTATTGTTTGTTTTATATATTTACTCCCATTTTAATTCTAGATCCATCCAGATCCATGTTTTTTTATTTTTTAATATAGTATAAGGATCCAGTTTTTGTTTAACTATCCTAGTTTAAAGAATTGTTTTAAATCACTTTTTAAACCTATTGAGTTAAAATAGAAATTGAAAAAAATCATTATTAAATTTAAGGATACGAATCTTTGGTTCATGTCATAAATCCATGGAGTTGGCAATGATTATGTAAAGACTTGCTGTATTTTTTGTGTTCTGATTACATAACAATTTTTGAATTATTATATTAGAAATTATATGGTCCTAGTATGTCTTAGAAAGTATATAATCAAATGAACTTTCTTTTTTTCATTAATAGACTCTAGTTTTTAGAGAAATTTTAGGTTTACAGAAAAATTGAGCAGAAAGTACAGAGAATTCTCATATACTCAATTTCCCCCTGCTCTTAGTTTCCCCTGTTACTAACATTTTGGATTGATGTAGTCCATTTGTCATATTGGTGAACCAATATTGATATATTACTATTAGGTAATTGCCATAGTTTACATTAGGGCCTACTCTTCATGTTATACATTTCTATGTGTTTTTCCAAATCCATAATGTATCCATACACCATTAAGTATCATACAGAATAGTTTCACTTCTCTAAAAATCTCTTTTTTTTTTTTTTTTTTTTTTTTTTTTTGAGACATAGTCTCGCTCTGTCACCCAGGCTGGAATACAGTGGTGCAATCTTGGCTCACTTCAACCTCTGCCTCCCAGGTTCAAGTGATTCTCCTGCTCAGCCTGAGTAGCTGGGACCACAGGCATGCACCACCACGTTCAGCTAATTTTTTTTTGTATTTTTAGTAGACGGGGTTTCATCATGTTGGTCAGGCTGGTCTTGAACTGCTGACCTGATGATCTGCCGCCTAGGCCTCCCAAAGTGCTGGGATTACAGGTGTTAGCCACCACGCCCAGCCCACTTCCCTAAAAATTTCTTATTTATTACTCCTCCCTGCCGCCAACTCCTGGCAACCATTGATCTTTTTACTTTCTCTATAGTTTGCCTTCTCCGGAATGCATCTCATTGGAATGAAACAGACATAGCTTTTTCATACTGGCTTCCTTTACTTAGTGATACTCATTTACCATTCCTTCATTTCTTTTCCTGGTTTAAAAGCATTGCTTTTTATCGTTGAGTAATAGTCCATTATATAAACGTACTATAATCTATGTATTCATTTACCTCTTGAAAAATATCTCAACTTCTTCCAATTTTTGGTAATTATAAATAAACTGCTATAAGCATACATGTGCAGGTTTTTGTGTAAACATGTTTCCTAACTCATTTGGGTAAATATCTAGGAGCACAACTGCTGTATTGCATTGTAAGACTCTGTTTATCTTTGTAAGAAACTGCCAGACTTATTTTAAAACAGCTGGAACCTAGAAAGCAGAGTTTGACCTTTTGACCTTAACATATATCTTCATTTTCCTTCTGCAAAACTTCTTAAAAATGTATTGAAGTAAAATTTGTCATTATAGTGAATGTGACAAGGTCTTATACTCTTACTTTAGAATAATATAGAGAGGGATATGGATACTATACTCAGGGATTAAAAAAAATAACTTGCGAAATACAAAATTACTAATCCTAGCATGATCCTGATGTTGGAAGTATACTAGTTGAATCACCAAGTCATTCACTGACTCTTCCTAAGTCACACAGTAATAGATACTAAGCCATCACTGAATTTGAGTTTTTATCTTCTCTAAGATTTTCCACCCACAAAAGGAAATATAGAGAGGCAGGGAGGTAAGATCTTTTTCCCTAAGTGAAGTCCAACAAAGGTACCTCCCTTTGGCTTTAGCTACCCACATGACTACTTCATTAACCTGAAAGAGTAAAATTTGAAAAAATATTCTGTCTTTAATTCATGTGAATAACTGAGGAATAATAATAATAATCTCAGTAACTCAGTGTGTGTGTGATAATTATTTGCCATGTTTAGAGGCAAAGGGAAAACATTTAGAATACTAGCTCTCAAAATGCTTTGACCTGGGGACACATGAGAAACACACACTAAAATAATGATTTTTGTTGGCTGTGGATAGGTGGTATGAGGAAGCTGTGGGGAGATTTTGGAATATCTGTGAAATGCTGTTCTTGATCATTCAGAATATACTATTTCTTCCATATAACAAGTAATGCTTAGATAGAGTTAAATGTAAAGGATGAGGGGACAGCTTACTAAGATCAGATATTTTGCAAGAGTCTTATGCACAATGAGATGTATGTGAGAGACTCCATATTTCCTCTCCTTGTTTTGTTTCGTTTCCTCTTCACTATCAGATTCTAAACCAAATGAGTGAAAATAAACATGCTGTGAAAAACGTAACATATAGAGATTGATTTTAACTGTCTTTTTTCTTTCTTTCTCTATTTTCTCTGTTTGTAAAGTAAGTGGAGCCAATGAATCATCACCTTCTAGAAACAGCAAGAGTGGTGAGTCATTTCTCTGGAGTATGTGGCGTTTCACCCACAGAAAGCATTTAACCCATGATTATCCCCTCACTGTTAATGATAACATATTTTACTTGTTCTTTTATTTCCATAAATCTACTCGACATTATTATTGTGCGGAGAAAGAGATTTTGACAGATTATTCACAGCAATATATCTAGATGATTAGTGGCTTTCTT
Organism: Nomascus leucogenys; assembly: GCF_006542625.1. Lineage (NCBI taxonomy): Eukaryota > Metazoa > Chordata > Mammalia > Primates > Hylobatidae > Nomascus > Nomascus leucogenys. The sequence continues at coordinate 60,667,135 of NC_044381.1, read as the reverse complement.
TTTCTGTTATGTGTGGGAGTTTCACTTGCCTTTAGTGTTACAGCTGGAAGTTAATTTTGGAAAAACATTCTTTTCACTTTTTTTTCTTAATTCTGCTACAATTACCATGTTTATTGTTGATATTTTAGGTTTGCTTATGTATTACAAATCCAAACATATAAAATAATTCCATTCAGTTTATGGCACTGGTAATAGCAGCAACAAAACAAAATGAGACTATATATGTTTTCTAGGTTGTTATATTTTATAAAAAGTAAGTAGACTTTTTTCATTTCACAAAAGCATCACTATGCAGGACTGTTCCAATAGTTCCATTACCAGAGTTAGGAATACAAATGCAAATTAAAGAAAAAAAGAAAAACTAGATTTTGTATAATCATCCTATTCCTTCTCACTTGATGACATAAATATGGTATTAGAAAGTTAGTCTACATCTGTCAAGATCAATTTGCAATAATATCAATTAAATTAACTTGTTAGCAGATAACTAATTAATTTTCAACTTACACATATGATAGTAAAAACATATATTGACATTTTCTTAAATATTTAGATTAGATGATTGTCCTACTTCAGGATATGTTGACTTCATTGATACTGGCATCGAGAACTTAGAATGTATTATAAAATACCGCCAATCTTTAGAAAGTATTTTCATTAACTTCCTAAACTTGATGTTTTTTACCTGAAATATCTATAAGGAAAAGAGGAAAAAGAACAAACCACTAAATGCAGCATAAATTAAGCCATAATGCTATGAGATTTTACACTTCTGCACTTTAATGGAAACATCATATAATACTTTGTAGTGTTTCAAGAAGAATGAAAATGAACCACTATGGAAGTTACCAGAACCAATTTTCCTCCATCAGGTGGGAAATTTCTTATGGAATGTGTTCTGTAATAGTTGCTGCTCCATTAATCCTTTCATTTTATAGGTCTAGTTCCTTGTTTTGTTGTTCAACTAGTCTACAATGTCAAAGATCTATGTGCATCAAAATGTATATACAACTGATCTATATTACAATTTATATCTATAGTTCTATGTAACTGACTCTATTTACAAGTATTAATGTAGATAGGCCTTCTGATGTCAATGCTTTTATTGAACGTCATAATGATCAAATTTTTGGCATTACCTTTGTTCAAAATTTTGAGCCAATCTAGAACTTCATTACTTCTATATTTCTTATTTATAACAACAAGTTATATCTAGGAACAAAAGTCTTTTATTTTTTAAGGCAAGAAAAATATAAATAGAAAATCATTTGGCACTGTGTAATGTTAAAATTTACCAGTATATGTTATTTCTCCATTGTTACAAGAATTCTAGTGGGTAGACAACTTAGATAATGCTCCTATATAAAAAAGTAAAAACAGCTAGGCATGGTGGCTGACGCCTGTGATTCCAACTCTTAGGGAGACGGAGGCAGGAGGATAGCCTGAGCCCAGGAGTTTGAGACCTGCCTGGGCAATATAACGAGACCCCATTCTCCACAAAAAGGTGGGGGGGAAGACAACAAAACAAAAGTAAAAACAGGTTCAGAAAAATTAAATATGTCCCTAAAGTCACAGAATAATAAGTGATGGAGGCGGAATTCAAATGTAAGATTTTGTTTTTTTGTTTAGTTTTGAAGGTAACATACTTTTTAGTCTACAACCTACTTAACTATAAAAGTGTGCCAATCACTGGTATTAGGATTGGGGCAGATGTACACTCTGAAAATGAAAGTGCAAAATAAATATCCCATCTGGAAATAAAAGTGCAAAATAAAGAGGGGGGGAAATCAGTCCTTTCATTTCTTTTCCTTTGTAATGCCAGCTGAGTTGGTTTAGTGAGTAGTTTTGCAAGACTTGTTTCCCTTTGTTTTTGGACATAGCTGAGCCATGTACTTCAAACAGAAGGCAGCCAATTACTAACTTCTGGTTGCTAGGTGTGGCTTCCTTTAAAATCCTATAAAATCAGAAGCCCAAGTCTCCATTGCTAGCGTGAAATCTTCAGAGAAGAATTTCTCTTTAGTTCTTTGCAAGAAGGTAGAGATAAAGGTAAGTCTTGGTTTTCCTTTTAGTTAGTTTTGGTTGTTTTGAAAACTTTTCTCATCACTATGTTAAATGTTACTGCTTCTACAGGATTTATGGTTAGTTGCATTTAACATGATAAGTCATTCATAAATCTTTCTGTAGAATTACATTGGATATTTATATTTTAGGAATCGCAAATTACAATGTTTTTGTTCTACTTAGTTAGCAAATACAAGTAAAAATATGATAAGTTTGCTTAATACTGGCTCATTGTACTCTTGGTAAGTTACCATGAGAAAGAAGGAAAGAATGTGCTTTTCCTCTGGTAGCCTTAAAAGAATGTGTTTTTCCTTTCCTTCCCCTTGAAATATTTCTTCCCAAGAGCTGTGTGTGTTTTACAGAGAAACTGTGATGGGGGCTGCTTTTTGGGGGCAAGAACAAAAGTGATAGGAGTGGGCTGCAGGGAACTGTTTCAAAACAGTAGGACTTTCATAATTTATTTTCTTCTTTTTTAAGGAAAACAAGATAGATTCAGACCTCAAAGTGGTAATTATGCTCTTTGTAATAAACATCAAAAAATATATGTTATATTTGCTCATGCTATTTAAAATAAGAAGGTCCGCTTATTACTTGTTTCATTTAAATAGGGTGTGGCCACATTCCTTTTCTTGTAGGCTCTGTGTCATATACAGGCTTTTCAAGTGCTGGTGGAAAACCTAAGAAGAAGGGAAATACTTTCTGGGTAGTGTCAGATACATTATCCTAGGGGAATGTCAGTGAGGCCCTCTAACAGCTATTCCACTTGATTGTTGCATGAGCTAATGGCCATAAAACTTCTTAGAAAAGCACAAAGCAAAACTAGAGTATTTACTGGTGTTGGATATATTTGTAAAAGTGAGATTACAAATCATATATCTGGATATTTTTTTCTTAAACATGTTCCTTCAAGGATTTTTCTGTTCATTCATTTTAAATGTTTATTAAATGTTCTGATTTCTTATGTTCACTGATAGCTAATTAACAAGGATGGAATTTTTCTTGCCTTGCTTATATCTAAAAGATTGTATAAACTTTGAGAAAGCAATGTTGCCCTCTTTCCACAGGAGTATTTTGGTAGCTGTAAGAGAATGCACATTGCAAATGACTCAAATGTGGTAAAATGTTGGTTTCATAATTCTGAAATGGCCTTTTCCCGAAAAGTGACATTACCACCCTAGCTCCAGGCTCAACCGCATCTGGCACATAGCCAACATTTAACAGATGTTGACAAAATAGTTAATAATAACATTATTAAGGAACCAGTCAGAGTTTCATGCTTATTAAATACTTTTTCAACCAGAAAGTCTGCAAAGTTTGATTTCTGAATATGATGTTAGCTCTCTCTAGACCTATTAATTTATGACATTTAAAATCAGAGCTAAACCAGTGAACCTATTTTTTTCAATGATAAACTATAAACAGTTTTTTGAAATCAACTATTTCCTTTTCCTTTAAAATTGGACAGAATTTCATCAGGAAGCTCAGAACAATCCAATTTATACAATGCCTTCCTTCATTATGCTAATTTTCTTCATCTTCATCTACTTGAAGTAATATTTAAGATTGGCACTTCAGAGCTGTAAATGGATCTTAGATGCTAATTACTTCAACATTCTTATTTTATAAATGAAAACCCTCTGGAGAAGCTAAATGTTTTTCTTGAGGTCAGATCGCCAGATAATCAAGAACCAGTATACTTCAATTTGTATTTTATATCCTAGAGTTGTGGGTAGAAAATGTTTGTTAAATTAATGTAGATACGTTTTTTAAAATATTAGCAATGATACATGATATTCATTCAATAATACTTATTAACATCCTAAATTCCAGGCATTTTGCTAGGGATTGGAAGTATATACATAATGAATATTATTATTTGTATGTTAGCGCAGGCCTCATGGCCTGCTGCTGGGGAATATAAATAAGCCAATGGAAAGTGATAATACAGAATGGTGGGGCTGGTGTAGGGGTGAAGTCAGGATGCTTTGGGAGAGCATGGAAGGTCACCGAATCCAGAGCTGAGGAACTAATGAAGGGTTTCTGAAGAACATGATGAGATCAGTGCTGATGCCTCACTTAGAAGTAGCAATTAATTAGGCAAAGGGAAGTGAATGTGGAGGAGGAACAAGCATTCCAGGCAAGAAGAACACCCTATCGAAAAGCCTAGAAGCAAAACATTAGTGAGGTTACCTTTCATAAATTGCTTTCTGTAAGTCATGCCATTGTGTAGTCTTAATTGCTTTCTCTCACCAGGGAAGGTGTGGGAAGGACTTGTGAAATATATATTTGAGGAAAAACTATGCACAAGGCAATGCATTTAAAAATAAACTCCCTAAGGCTGGGGTGAAACCTGCCACGGTCTGCGCAAGTTGACTGTTAATGAATTTGATTGTCAGGTGTGAGTGATTAAAAAGAACACCGATCATGTCATTTTCTTTTTGGTCACTAATTCCCTCCCTCCCTCCCTCCCTTCCTTCTCATTCTTTTTTTTTCTTTTCTTTTCTTTTCTTTTTTCTTTCTTTCTTCCTGACAGAGTCTTGCTATGTCAACCAGGATGGAGTGTAGTGGTACGATCTCGGCTCACTGCAGCCTCCACCTCTTCCTGGGTTCAAGTGATTCTCCTGCCTCAGCCTTCTGAGTAGATGGGACTACAGGCACACACCACCATGCCTGGCTCATTTTTGTACTTTTGGTAGAGATGGGGTTTCGCCATGTTGGCCAGGCTGGTCTTGAACTCCTGGCCTCAAGTAATCTGCCCACCTTGGCCTCCTAAATTGTTGGGATTACAGGTGTGAGTCACCATGCCCAGCCAAAATATATAACACTTTGGAATCAAAAGGGGTGGATTTATGTCTCCATTCTTGCCACTACCAGCAGGAAGACTGCTTGAAAATAATACTCAGTTTTCCCAGATAGAAACTGAGGATAATGATTAAAGGCTAGTATTCCAAGCAAGGCTTAGTCATTGCTGTTACTATCATTGCAAAACTCTGATAGTTCTAGATTGTAACCAGGAAGATATAATCAACCACAAAACTCAGCTTCCTCTGTCACAAATTCTAGAGGTAGACTTTCATGAGGCTGAGAGATGGAAAAATGAAGGGGGTTCTCTCTTAGGACACATAAATATGCAAAAAAATTGCTACTCTTTAGAAAGCTATACATTCAAATCACAGATAAGCTGACATTGGTAGGCAGTGCATGTTCACAAAAAGACCATTAATTAGAAGAAATGTGAAATACTGTTAATTTCCTTATAGATTATCCTATGTATAAATGGCCAATTTCACCTTCAATGAGCTCATGCTAAGTACTGAAATAAACTTAGTTTTAGAGCTTATGTTTGGTTAGTTGAAATCTGTATTGAGTTAGTTGAAATCTGTAAGTTGATAGAACAGGCTCTTTAAAATCTATTGCAGGCTTTATACACTACAAACAAAAAGATAGAAAAAAGCAAACCTTTCATGAACTCATTGGCTCAGGCAGGTTTTCATGCAGAGTGTAGGTATTGAAGAGTCAGAATGGCTTACGGATAGAATTTGGCCAATATATAAAAAATATATATATTTGGTATTTGTTAGTTGTATTATAATTATTCAGAAGTTCAGTTAATATGTGCAGTTGGCTTTGGACCCTTAACCAGCTGCATGTGATAAAATCTGTTTCCTTTAGAGCAATTTCTTATATCCTGCCTTGATGCTCCTGTCTTAATCTTTGCTAAGAGCTAGTGGTGAATTTGGCTGAATTCTGATTCCGTTTTTCTCTAATTGATTTCTTGAAGAAAATTCTCTACTGGCTGCTTTTCTTTCCTAGATTATGCTTTTAGTCTATCCAAACACTTCAGGCTAGAACGTAGGAACTTAGAAGATAGAAATCACAAAGCTATCTCCTCTAGGGATGCTCTCTCTTTCAAATAAGTGACTTAAACCACTTACTTTTGTTATCTTGTGTTATGTAATTAATATTACCTTTTCCTAGGCTTTCTCTGGCTTTTTTTTTAATGGAAATTATTCAAGTATTTTTTAGAAGTAAAAAAAAAAACTAGTACATTGAAGTTTTTATAAAGTTTATTTTGAAGTTGTCAGATACACCTTTAACATTAGACTGGACAATATCTTTAGTCTTTCTTTCGCTTTCTTTTGAAGTTTTTATTTGCTAATTGAAAAGAATGGAATTAATGAACATGTTTTTATAAGTGATGGAGTAGTACTTTGCCAAGTGACGAATTATAACACTCATTTTGATGATTCTTCTTTATCGAAGGCTTGGATGAGATGATGAAAATGGAAATTCTGAGTGCCTGAAGCTGCTAGAATTGCTTTTAAAGTATTGGGTGTGCCAATTAAGAAGTTGGAATACGAAACTCCATGTGGCAACCGCAATTGCATCAGACTAGACTGTAATGGGAACTAAAACCTTGTGCAAAATTGCAGGTTGTTACTTTATCAGGAAACAATTTTAAATATATCAATTAAATTTAGGAAAGAGGCTGCTTTAAATGAATAGAAAAAGTATTGGTTCTTCTCACAGATGACAGAATAGTAATAAGAGCAATCCCATGCGAATTAAGTGGGGATGATTTCTGCTTTGGATATTATTTTCTTCATGCATTCAGTGTTATTACTTGCAACTCCAGTTACTTTTTAGCAGGTGAAAATTGAAACAGTTTGTCTGAACATGCTGTTGAGGAATCAGTTTATACCTCATGAGTCATTTATCTTCATATCAAGAATTTAAAACTGCCAAGATTATTCTCCCAACCTCTCTCACAAACATTCATGAGAGTAGTCTCTAGAGGGGTGAAACAGAATGGTATAGACAGACAGATCAGTGTAGACCTTGAGCAAGGCCTCTGAAAAACATCCCCAGACTAAAAGGATCTGTGATGGCATTTTGTGTGTGTGTGGCCAAAACAGAGAACACATTAATTTTCAATATACTTAAGATCTTAAAAATATGTCTCATTAAATAAAAATATTGCCAAGTCATGTAGCAATTCAAGAAATTTCCTTTAAGATAGAGTTTGCCAAAAGAACATGCATGTTACAATTTCACCTCTAGGCTTCCTGTTACAACAAAAAAATCCAGTATAAAATAATCCTTTTCTGGGTTTTTTGTGTTGGGTGGAAAAATATGTAGGACTACTATTTAGACAGCTCAAATAGGAAGAAATGTGAAGATAGCAATTACTTCAATGCTGAGTAATTTTATATCAAGAAATAGAAAAGGAAACTAAATTATTCAGAGAGAAATATCACCTGGATATCTTTTTACAAGTAAAATTTTAAATCTGAATTCACTTGTACAGATTGGCACAAATTATTTTACCTTATAAATGTAATCATTGGCTGGGAGTGGTAGCTCAGACATGTAATTCCAGCACTTTGGGAGGCTGAGGCGGGCAGATCACCTGGGGTCATGAGTTCAAGATCAGCCTAGCCAACATGGTGAAAACCTCTCTTTACCAAAAATACAAAAATTAGCCAGGCATGGTGGCCGGTGCCTGTAATCCCAGCTACTCAGGAGGCTGAGGCAGGAGAATTGCTTGAATCCAGGAGATGGAGGTTGGAGGTTGCAGTGAGTCGAGATCACACCACTGCACTCCAGCCTGGGAGACAGAGCAAGACTAAATCTCAAAAAAAAAAAAAAAAGCAATCATTAAGCTTTTCATCTAGCCATTACTTTTGTACAGGCTCTCATTAATTCCACATAGATGGTCTAATGGTCTACTAAATAGTGTTCTAATCCTCCATCTTGTCTACCTCTTAGCCATTCTCCATGATAAAGGATGAATGGTCTTTCGGAAACATAAATGAAACCATGCTGCTTTAAAAAAACAAGCAAACAGAAAGAAACCCATTAATGTTTTCCCAAAGCTTTGTGGACACATTTAAACTTCTTGTTTCAGCTTCTGCCAACATTTCTCGCTCCAGCAAACTTTCTTCTGCTTCCCAAATATGACAAGCTGCTTCTTTAACTTTTCTGCCAGGTTAATCTTGACTCATTTCAAGAGAGGCTTGGGTCAGCCAGGGCCTACTCTAAGAAGTTTCTTTAGCCTTTATGTTTTCCTATGGAGAGCACACACTAGCTTTAAGTCCTGAGGGTACTTAAGATGATATTTCAATGTTTTTGTACTCTTAGTGCTTGGCATATGGTGGGTGGTCTATAAATTTAGAACAATGCAGTGAACCACAAACTCCTCTCTTCAGCCTGTGTGCTTAATTGTAGTACTTGTCTGATCTCTAAAGTTTAGAACTGAATATGCCAAGAAAGAGTTCAGTTTCAGAGAGGAGGGTACGGTTTCATTTTAAGTATAAAAGCTTCTTTTAAAAAAAATTACGTCTTACATTTTGTTATGCTCCTAAGTGTAATTAATCCTGGAAAGTAAGAGCAAGGCTACTCTCTAATGCTACCTCTTATGTATGTAAGAGGTGAGGAAGGAGAGGTTGTGTGTGGTGCATTTGTTTTGTAAAAGCATCTACCTGTTTTCTTTCTAGACACTTTTTCAAAAATGGCAATGGTATCAGAATTCCTCAAGCAGGCCTGGTTTATTGAAAATGAAGAGCAGGAATATGTTGTAAGTAGAGTGATAATAAAATCATGATTACAATATTGAAATAAAAATGAATATAAGTAAATGGCCATTAATTTATTTCTCTCTCATTCTTAGCAAACTGTGAAGTCATCCAAAGGTGGTCCCGGATCAGCAGTGAGCCCCTATCCTACCTTCAATCCATCCTCGGATGTCGCTGCCTTGCACAAGGCCATAATGGTTAAAGGTAACGTGTTTCCTCAAAACAGTTCCCTCCTGGACATTTCAGAACGGCTATTTGAATGACTGTCAAAAAACGGACATGTGCAATGGAAAGAATCTGTTTCATTTTGAAGATAAAAAAATTTCTTTGCCAAATGAAGATATAATTATTTACTTAACACTGAGGAAATTGTGTTCAAATCAGTGGAATCTCTGCTGTTACAGCAGATATTACTGGCTCATTTCTAGCAGAAATTCCATGCTGAAATTAAAACCTCTGTTCACATATAGAGTTGCAACTAGGATCAAACACTGCAACACTGAGGGCCAGGAAAAGTTAATTGTCTCTTCCTTTCTCACTCAAATGAATGAAATGTCATTCTCTCAAGTGCTTCCTTCATATGTAGTATAGCATTGATTTTCTAGGCTGATATATAATTTATATTTCTTAATTTGTTAAGAAGTTCTTTTGGAGTATCTCGATAATGAATTATTTTATGTCAATTGATGATGAAGAAAATTGATGTTAAAGGCTGTTGGCCCTTTATTTCCAGGTGTGGATGAAGCAACCATCATTGACATTCTAACTAAGCGAAACAATGCACAGCGTCAACAGATCAAAGCAGCATATCTCCAGGAAACAGGAAAGGTAAGTTAGAGTAGTAAATTTAGATATTTAATTTCAGCATATTTATACTTAACCATGGATTCGGAAGCATAGTTACCTAGTTCATTAAGTTTCTAATCACTGTTTTCTCATTACATCTATGATTGGGATTGCAGTGTTTATCCACTTTGTTGTAATTTAATCCATTTTATCAAATTTCCTATTTTTATACATTAGTCATCTTGGTGTATATTGTTTGCAGATGTGGTGCTCTGGGGACAAATTTTTAATCTGAACGTAAACATCAAGATTGCTGTTGTCAATAAAGAATATGGTCTGATTGAAATGTACTAATATTTAAACTGAGCTGTTTAATGCCTAAAGTTTTTACATAATTCTACTTTAAAAATAAGCCTTATGTCTTTTATACCAAATATGAGTAGTTTTCTAAAGCAATGAATTTAGAAAACTATATAATTTCAATATCTGATTATACTGCTTATTATTTGAGAAGTACAAACCTCAAAGATTGGGAACATGAATATATTATTTTAAAAGTAATTTTACTTCTGTTTTCTGTTAGCACACAGTCCTCTGTGTTTTTATCTTTGTGATTTCTCCCCTGTATATAAGATTACTAACCCTTTGCTTTAAGAAGTTATCGAAGAATTCAGTAAATTTTATTCTAATCCCTCTAGATCTAGAAGAGTAAGATAATGTTTCAAAATATTTGGTACACTTTGTATGTGAAGGGAAGAAGCTCTAAAAGATGGTTGGGTTTAGGGATGAGTTGTACGATGACCTAAAGTCAGGTAACACCACATTTTTTAACCTAGCATGTTACTTATTGGAAGCCCTGATTCTAATCTTTTTTTTGTAGCCCCTGGATGAAACACTGAAGAAAGCCCTTACAGGTCACCTTGAGGAGGTTGTTTTAGCTCTGCTAAAAACTCCAGCGCAATTTGATGCTGATGAACTTCGTGCTGCCATGAAGGTAAATCACCCAATTTAAGCAAACTCCTTTCCTCAAGAGGATGTATTGGGCAAGTCACTTATGCTTATGTTATTTTCAAAATCTAGTACAGTGCCTGTCAATCAGTGGGAGTTTGAAGAATAAATAAATTAATAACTCAATGAAGGAATTAATATATACATGAAAACATAAATGTTGGCACTAACACCTTCCGTGTCATGTCACTATATGAGTCATATGTTTTCATTTTTATTTTTACCCAAAATATTGATGATAAACTTGTTTTAGGGCAATGTAATATAACTTATTGTAATTATTAAATGTTGTGGGTGAAATTTACTAAATGACAGAGTCAAACAAATTTTGGAACACCAAAAACTAGTTGATCCTCTTGCATGAAGATTTTTTTCTACATTTATCCTTTTCTTCTCTTCAAATTTAGGGCCTTGGAACTGATGAAGATACTCTAATTGAGATTTTGGCATCAAGAACTAACAAAGAAATCAGAGACATCAACAGGGTCTACAGAGAGGGTAAGTTGTAATGTCCAACAGTTCAAATGCCTTAGTTGAAAAGGAAATCTCTTATACTTTCTTAAAATTGAATGTGTATGTTAATTATGGCAGCTTTGGGATCTCTACATATCAAAATGTTTCTTTATTGTTTGGCACATGTCTATTAAATGCTGTTACCAGGCAACGCTTGAGTTGCTAGGTTGCTGACAAGGGAGATGGTGTCCCAATCCGCATCAAGCTTGCGTTTTAATAGAAAATGTTCCTCTAGGATAAATGGCCACATACGATTATAATGGAAAACTCAATTCAGAGCACTGAAGTTTAAAAAATTTCTGAAAAACACTTTTCTATTATTCTGGAATGTATTTTATAAAAATGTCCCAATGTCATTTATTTTGAAAAGAATATATAATAACAAAAAAATCTTCTAACAAAATGTTCTTCATTTGTCCTTGAAAAAGTAAAGAATTAGGTGCTTATAATTCTCTGTTGGAAACCTTAACTTTATCATTATGAATATAAGTGACTCACTCTTTATCTCTAGTTAAATTCACAGAATAAAAGACTAGTCTTAGCTTATTTTATCTCTCCAGTGAAGCATCTCATTTAAATGATGTGCTCAACACTGAAAAGAGGGTAATTGCAAGTCTCTTACCATTTTCCTTCTCTCATTTCCCTGAGCTGCTGGCTTTTTTGCTTTCCCAATCTAATATATGGCATATAGAAGATCTTTCTGCTTGATTCTCATACCAAGCATGGAGAATACAATAGCTTTTGCATATGGTTTTCAGAGGAATTTAATAAAAGAATAAAAATAAGGAAGCTTTTAAACCTCATTTTCTGCAATTCTTATTTAATTACCAATGTTTATGTTAGATCCATGTATCAGTGATAATAATAATGATTATTTTTTGTTTGATAAAACATAGTTTATAAAAATAAGTGTTTATATATTTTTCATATGGCCAAGATATAGGCCAGTGATAGTTCATTACATTGCCCAGTTTCAAATTGTTTTAGTCCGTTTGTGTTGCTATAAAGAAATATCTGAGACCAAGTAATGTAAAAAGAAAGGAAATACTGTACAAGAAGTATGGGACCAGTGTCTGCTTTTGATGAAGGCCTCATACTACTTCTACTCATGGCAGAAAGCAGACAGAAGCAGATGTGTGCAGAGAGGGAGAGAGAGAAAAGGAGGTGCCAGGCTCTTTTCAACAGCCAGTTCTTTAAGAAACTATGAATGAGAACTCACTCCAAGCCATTCATGAGGGATCTGCCCCCATTATCCAAACATCTCCCAACAGGTCCCACCTTCAACAATGGAGAATAAATTGCAACATGAGACTTGGCAAGGCCAAACAAACAATATGAAAACCATAGCACTAGTCAATTATAAATTCAATTAATTTTTCCTATTACAGTATTATTTTATGTAGTTAAGCAGAAGTGTTTACACACACATAAATCATCAAAATGCATTATTTATAAGACATTTAGAGTTTTTAAACTAAATAAATAATTTACATTCAAGCAAGTACCTCATTTTGTTCTTTTAAACAATTATTTTATTCATTCTATTGCTTAAATTCTGCCATGTTGTATTTCAGAATTAATTACTAATGTATACCTATACAATTTATTCTTAACAAAAGCTTTATGACTGTGAGTTTTCAATCACAGTATTATCTAAATTGCTCCCATTTGCTTCATATGAAATAAATTCAATGATCCAAAAATTTACCTGCTTTAATTTTTCTCTTCTTATTTAAAAATGATAATATTTTGAAACGTGTTCCATAAGTCATTGAACACTGTGGCACTGTGAATTTTCAACCAACTTAGAGATGTCAGATATTCTTATTATTATTCATCACTGGTTTACTATAAAATCTATTTTTCTTTTTTCTCAGAACTGAAGAGAGATCTGGCCAAAGACATAACCTCAGACACATCTGGAGATTTTCGGAACGCTTTGCTTTCTCTTGCTAAGGTACAACTCAGATACTTTAGGAAACGTCTCTTGTTTTATAAAGACTAATTTCTTAGTCCATTTTGTGTTGCTATAAGGGAATATCTGAGGCTAGGTAATTTTTAAAAATAAAAAGGTTTATTTGGTTCAGGATTCTGATGGTTGGCGAATTCAAGATTGGGCATCTATGTCTGGTGAGAGCCTCAGGCTGCTTCCACTCCTGACAGAAGAGGAAAGGGAGCTGGTGTGTGCAGAGACCACATGGCAAGAAAGGAAGCAAGAGAGAGAATGGGGAGGTGCCAGCCTCGTTAACAACCAACTCTCGTGCTTCTCATGAGCAAGAACTCATTCCCAGTGATGGCATTAATCTCTTCATGAGAGATCAGCCCCAGGACCCAAATACCTCCCTCTAGGCCCCACCTTTAACATTGGGGATCAAATTTCAACATGAGTTTTGGAGGGGAAGAACATCTAAAACCATCGCAAGTAAAATCTTGGATCTGAGCTCCTTCTAGAAATGAGTAATAGAATATCTTTTTCTCAAAAAATATTATTTATCTGAGTTTAAGAGAATTAAGTAAATCATGCAATTACACGCTAGAGAAGAGCTTACAATAGAATGGGATTTCTTTCAGGGTGACCGATCTGAGGACTTTGGTGTGAATGAAGACTTGGCTGATTCAGATGCCAGGGTAAGGAAGCGCTTACAAAATACTGCTGTACTATTCACAATAGCAAAGACTTGGAACCAACCCAAATGTCCAACAACGATAGACTGGATTAAGAAAATGTGCACATATACACCGTGGAATACTATGCAGTCATAAAAAATGATGAGTTCATGTCTTTTGTAGGGACATGGATGAAACTGGAAACCATCATTCTCAGTAAACTATCGCAAGGACAAAAAAACAAACACTGCATGTTCTCACTCATAGGTGGGAATTGAACAATGAGAACACATGGACACAGGAAGGGGAACATCACACTCTGGGGACTGTTGTGGGGTGGGGGCATGGGGGAGGGATAGCATTAGGAGATATACCTAATGCTAAATGACGAGTTAATGGGTGCAGCACACCAACATGGCACATGGATACATATGTAACAAACCTGCACATTGTGCACATGTACCCTAAAACTTAAAGTATAATAATAAAAGAAAATATATTAAATAAGAAAAAAAGAATACTGCTGCAGTTCATCTTCCTACCTTAGGTGGGGCTGCCACATGATGCCATGTGAAAGCAAATCTAAGATCTTCTGAGAGACCTCATTTCCTGAATGAGGCATGTCTTTCTATAGCCCAAAAGAGAAAAAATGTAGTCTTTGTAAGTTTTCAATATCTCTCATTATTCATAAAACCAGAGAGAACTGAAGAAGGACAATACAAAGTTGATTTGTCATTCCCAAGAATTGTTTGTTAAAAAAAACTCTGACCTTTCATTGTACTAGGTATAAGAAGGGGAAATGTAATTTTTTTATTATGTGCAATGGAAAGAGTAAGCATATTTAACGTTATTTTTAACAGAGAACTTTGGAATGGTTTATAGATGTCAATTTATATTGTCAAAATATTACTGCAATGATATAATAAGAGTATAGGATAAATTATAATAATATATACTTTCTAACATATTGTTTTATATAGTTTCAATGACATTGCTGGTTATTTATATGCCAAACCACTGGCAACATAAGAAAAATCATACCATTTTAAAGCCTGGAATTTCCATTTAAAACAAACAAACAACTAATATTTGCATTATGCCTTCTTATGGAACAGTATTCTCTAGAGAATTCATTACTGCTTCACTAAGGATAGAGATTTCTTTGTGCACCCCCATCCACTTCTGCTATACTAGTACGTTATCATGCACATAATAGGCACTCATAAACTTTTTGTTCAATAAATGCATACATACCAGATCAATTTGCTTGAAAAGTGCAAAATAATTTTTACATACATTGGAGGTTTTATCAGTTTAATAGAAATTGTTCAAGCATATTAAGGAACAAGAGTTAGCATTTGAATAATTGCCCATAATAAAAAATTCTTATTTGCTTTTGACATTTCTGAATTTGCTTTCCATTTTAAGACTATCAGGGTTCTTAATATATATTTATGGAGTCTACATGGATCAGTGTGACCCAAGAGAATGATGGTAGTTAACATTTCAAAGTTAATAAAGACTGCTTGTGACAATAGGGCAGGGATTACATTTTTAATATATAAAAGAAAAAAAATCTGTCATTTAGTAAGGTTGAAATATTTGTCTAAGATTATACGGCTTTGAAATTGCAGAGTCAGAATTTGAATCCAGAAATTCTAACATCAAAATGCAAGGTCCAGGTTATGGTTGAATTATTGATTTATAAGTAACATTTGCTGATAATTACTTTGAACAACACAGAATAAAAAATCTTTTTAGAGATCCCCTTGGAGTTGTCTTACTATAGAGCATAATCTTAAAGCAATTTAGTTCAGCAAACATTTATTCTGCAAACATATATTCAGACTCTAGTGTTTACAAGGCACCTTGAGAGAAACTGTGGAAGATATTTGACAAACAAAATAAGGTCCCTATCTTTAAAGAACTTGCAATCTTATTGTTGACTACTCTGTATTGGGCACAAAGCGATTGCCTATATAATCTTTGACAAGGTCTAACATTATTGTGCAGATATCATTTCAGCAGATAGTGAAGTGTTTACTTTTGTGTTTCTTGACAGGCCTTGTACGAAGCAGGAGAAAGGAGAAAGGGGACAGACGTAAACGTGTTCAATACCATCCTTACCACCAGAAGCTATCCACAACTTCGCAGAGGTAACAATAAATTTTTTTTTCTGGAATCTGTTTATGGAAGATGCAATTTTCTTTTTTGATGACAAATAAGAGACAATAAAAACAGAACCCTTTTTCAATATCTCTCCCGTATCAAACAGATATCGTGTTCCTGACCCATTGTTGTTATTTGTCAATTTGGCTGATTTTGTAGAGCCACTACTTTATAATATTTAATACATTTTGTGACTTGGGCATGTGGAACATAATTTTGTTATTTCCACTGCTTTTACTCCCCTAAAAGATTTGGAATATATGTGGGAAAAGACATGCATAACAGAACAAATGAATTTAGAATGAAGAAAAACAAAACAAAACAAAAAACCCTCAGAGCTAAATGAAGAAAGAAATATGCAGGTGCTTTGGAAAAACAACAACAAGACAAAACTCAGAAAAAGACCTGGCCTTTGAGTGCAAGATTTAGATCTGGGCCTCTTGGAAGTGAAGGCAATGGAAAAGTTATGACGATTACCAAAGTTCATCATTTTATAATAGTATACTGATTTCTACTGTTAAATGTAACAGAAATTTGGTGCACACGTCTTTACATAAGGGAAGCTCCGTTTGCTATGGCTCTTAGAACTGCTGTAGGAAGTGCTATTGTTGTCAATCACATGCCATTTCTAATAACTGTCAACATTTGCACACATTTCCCCAAAATATACAGGAATACCAAAATGGCCATGTGAGTTACATTCCTAGGAGAGGATGAAGTATTCATGTTATGATTAACTGGGTATATTGCTTTAAAAGGTGTAGCCAAAGTTGTTATTCTAAAAAATTCTTTGAGTCAGTTGCCTTGATTTTGCTAAAGCTTTCTAAAGAAAAGGATGTTTTGTATGTATCTTAGTTTAAATTTAATATTCAGTGTTTCAGAAATACACCAAGTACAGTAAGCATGACATGAACAAAGTTCTGGACCTGGAGTTGAAAGGTGACATTGAGAAATGCCTCACAGCTATCGGTATGTAGTCTGGCAGTTGGAAGAGTTTTCTAACTAGAAATTGTATTTTCAATGCTATCCTATACTTAACAACAACAGCAACAAAACCAATAAAAGAAAACGAAAAACAATCAGAAGTAGTGCATCTGTTTCCACTGAAGCAACATAAAAGATTGGCAAAGTACTATAACCTTAATAACAATAGATACTATTCCCCTTTTCAAAAATATAGAGAGATAGACTATACTTATTGAGCACCTACTTATATCAAACAATGTACCAGGCTGGGCATACCACAGAGGCAATTCAGAATGGTCATTGAGAGCATGGAATCTGGAATAAATGTAACATCTGGATAAATGTAACTTCAAGTCCTGGTCTACTGCTTGTTAATTGTACAATCTTGGGCAGGTCCAGGAGAGTCTGATTCAATGGGTCTGATTTGGCTTCTAAAAATCAGTACTTTTTAAAGATCTTCCAGGTTATTCAGACAACCGTCAGGGTTGGGGAACCTATGTTCTCAAGCAGTATTTCTCATACATGACTATGCACTTGAATCCTCTGGAAAGCTTGTTAAAATGCAGATTCTGATTCTCCAGGTCTGGAGTGGAGCTTAGATTCTGCTGTTCTAACAAGCTCCCCATTGATGCCAATGCTGTTGGTCCATAGATCTCAACAAGATGAAGAACACTATGAACTGGCATGTGCTAGTATTATTTGGATTCTGCTTTATATTTAAGCCCATCCTATCCCAGAGTGTTTTATTGATTGATTGATTGATTGATTTTTACTTATTTGTTTGTGCAACTCTTATTTTAGACACAGAGGTACAGGTGCAGGTTTGTTCCATGGGTGTACTGCACTCAGGTAGTGAGCATAGTACCCAATAAGTAGTTTTTTGACCCATGCCCCCTCTCTCCCTGCCCTCTCTAGTAGTCTGCAGTGTCTGTTGTTCACAGGGTATTCTTTTTAAATGTTCTTATAGTAACATAAATAAAGTATTTATATAGCCTTGAACACCTAGTGGTTTCTCCATTCCCAAGGAGAATATATGTAGGATAGCGCTAACTACTGAAGTTGCTCTTGAGATGTATTTAAGGTAATAAAAAAATTGATTGTCGGGGAAAGAATATTCAAAACCACCATCTAGAGAGTCACAAATACCTTCTCAGAAGTTAACTGCCCTATATTGGGAGATGAGAGGTGAAGAATGATGATGAGGGATAGAATACTGCTGGCAAAATTCTGTATTTCCTGTTTCTTTCATATGCGTATTTCATTTTTTTCATGGTAAATACATCAACTAAAATTTTCTTCTCTTACAGTGAAGTGTGCCACAAGCAAACCAGCTTTCTTTGCAGAGAAGCTTCATCAAGCCATGAAAGTATGTACCACTCTACTTATATGTCCTGCTTAGAGGAAGAATTATTTGTAGAAAGAACAGAAAACCTCATATTGTTTGACAATCACACATTTAATATCTTCCCATTAATGAGAATCATTGTTCTATTTGATGGAAGAGGTAATACACTACCTTCTTAGAACAAACTTGTTAGATTCTGTGCCTTTTTTTTTACAGGTGAGATTGTAAAGTGAGCCTGTAAGTGATTTATGGCTCACTTGTGATTTGCTTAAAACCTGTGTCACCACGGGAAGGGTGATATATTTTCTTTTTTAATGTGTAATTTTAGTGGCCTATTTCCTCTAAGGTTGTGAGTTTTATAATCTCCCACTTTATGAGTCTGATTTGTCGTTTTTATTATTCTGTCTTTCATGCCACAGATTAATAGTTGAAACTTTCAAAATGTCATTCTATGATTAAGGATGTAGAATGATGTATTTGAGATCAACTATGTCACTTTAACTTTACTCTCTGATGTGCATGGTATTATACAAGGCACCTCTTCTGTACTGATATTTTGCGCCCACAAATGAATAGTTACGAAGTTATCTTCGTTTTTTTCTTTGCAGCTCCAAAATAAAGAGGTTTTCAGAGAGAGACAGAGAAAGATCTAACTATTTGAATAATATGAAGGAGCATCTATGAAATGATAGACATGCTAGGTACTGCTCTGTAGTGGTTAGCATAGTTGCTGCCCCCTTTCTGTGATAGTCTAGTGTGATATTTCGTTGGGTAATGATGAATACCTGGTGCCATGGAAGAGAAAAGTGGGACATATACTCCAGACTCTGGAAATCCATGTAGCATTGCTGTCAGCTAAACTAAGACCTGAAGTTTGAATAGAAATGAGCCAGATGAGGGCAAGAGTGGAAGAGATGGGGATAAAGCAAGGGTGGTCCAAGAGGAGGAAGTAACCCACACACAGGCTTGAAGGCAAAAGGTAACAGAACCTTCTCAAGACAGTAAGTATAGAGTGATGGTGCACAGTGGAAGAGATGGTAGAATTAGGCAGGATATTGTAAGCCTTGAAAAGAATTAGGCAGGATATCATAAGCCCTGATTAGATTCTATTCTAAGAGCAACAGAAGATCACTGACGGTGTTTTAAATAGATAGACTAGATTATTAGATTTGCAGTTTAGAAGTTCCCTTTTTTTGTAATTATTGGACAGTGTAGAGACCGGATGGTGAGAGATGAATTAGGAAGTTGTGACAGCTCTCTATACCTACTGCTAATGTAGAGGATTATTTATTTTAATTTCATTACCATTTGTGTAAAGTGTGTGTGTGTGTGCGTGTGTGTGTGTATAGCTACTTTCTCTATAGAAATTATATGGAAGAGTAAGAAGGCTTCACTTTAAAATTCATGTTCTTTAATGAGAGTATTTTCTGAATATAAGAGACACCCTCATTTGTTTTGGCCAGGGTGCTGGAACTCGCCATAAGGCATTGATCAGGATTATGGTTTCCCGTTCTGAAATTGACATGAATGATATCAAAGCATTCTATCAGAAGATGTATGGTATCTCCCTTTGCCAAGCCATCCTGGTATGTTGTGATTCCTCTAATGCCATCCCAACAAATGAAAGTTATTTTTGCAAGATCTTCAAAGAGAAGAGTTGACTTATTGTATCTATAAATTTAATATGTAAGATTAATTTAATATATTATGGTGTATACTTCATGAGTAAATTAAACTTTCACTGGTAAAATCTAGTAGTGAGTTCTCTATTGAAATACTAGGTACATTTTTCAACCAAAGTCATGGAAACATTTCGTTTCCCACGCATAAATTCAGCAAGCAAAATATTCTAGTGTTCCCCCTAGGGTAGATAGACATTACGGTTTATTTTGCCATTAATATTGGTCAGAGGATTAGAAACTCCTTATTCAAAATATTTATCTTAATTTTATCACATGTAAAATGTTTAAAATTTATGTTCATGTTGTCTCATAAGAATGTTAAAATAATAAGACAAAGAACAGTCAAGGGTTTTGGACTTACTGAAAGGTAGATAACTATTTAAATTTAATTAATTAGTCATGTTGGATAACTAAAATCTACCCAGAAAACGTGAGAAAATTACAGGCACTATATGTTTCTCTTCTTCTGGTGAGTGAATCAGGTATTTCCTCACATAGGATATGAGATTATTTTGTGTTATACTTATTTAATTCTGTGTGATATTTCATTCATAGAAAATAATGGCACTAATATAAAACATAATTAATTCAGAAAAGTTTGTAATCTCAGTCTTGAAGGCTATTGCTTTTTTATGCAATGATAAAAAAAATCCGTTATCTGTTCTACATACTGTTTAATTAAGTGAATGGTAATGTGTAATCTCATCTACAGCTAAGTCTAAAAATAATTCTTCTATAAGTAAAAAAAATTAGAGAATTATGGTTTCGAGTAACATTAAGTATACTTTTTTTTTTAATCAACAGGATGAAACCAAAGGAGATTATGAAAAAATCCTGGTGGCTCTTTGTGGAGGAAACTAAACATTCCCTTGATGGTCTCAAGCTATGATCAGAAGACTTTAATTATATATTTTCATCCTATAAGCTTAAATAGGAAAGTTCCTTCAACAGGATTACAGTGTAGCTACCTACATGCTGAAAAATATAGTCTTTAAATCATTTTTATATTATAACTCTGTATAATAGAGATAAGCTCATTTTTTAAAAATGTTTACCCCAAACCATAAAACCCTATACAAGTTGTTCTAGTAACAATACATGAGAAAGATGTCTATGTAGGTGAAAATAAAATGATGTCACAAGACAATTGGTGTCTCATTGACCCTTCTATTTTGATTTTCTTTTACGTGTAATTCAGTGGTTTAATTTGACATTAAGGGATAGAAGCCTGAATCCTAGATTATAATTATTTAATGAAATAGAGTTCACATTCTGAATTGAAGAAAATACTTAACAGCTTTTGAAAAGGGATACTACATTTTATCGTATGTGTACAGACTATTGAGATTGTGTCTCTGTATAATAAATTTATTGCACTAGCATTATAACAATTTGATATATTACGTATTTCATTAACTAGTATAAAGATGAAATGGCAATACTTGTAAAAAGTTCTCATGTTTGTTCCATGGTAATTTTACGTTTACTTTTTCTAAGAAACTGCCAAATTGTTTTCCAGAGTGGTAATACTATTCCACTTTACCACCATAAATCTAACAGTGGTTCAGTTTCTCCACATCCTTGCCAGCATTTGAAGTTGTCACTATTTTGTATTTTTAGCATTGCTTATTATTTATTTATTTATATATTTATTTATTTTTGAGACAGAGCCTCGCTTTGTTGCCCAGGCTGGAGTGCATTGGCGTGATCTCAGCTCACTGCAACCTCCACCTCCCAGGTTCAAGTGATTCTCCTGCCTCAGCCTCCCGAGTAGTTGGGATTACAGGCACCCACCACCACGCCCAGCTAATTTTTTTTTTTGTATTTTTAATAGAAATGTGGTTTGGCCATGTTGGCCAGGCTGGCCTTAACTCCTGACCTCAGGTGAACCACCCGCCATGGCCTCCCAAAGTGCTGGGATTACAAGCATGAGCCACCGTGCCCAGCCGCTTATTTTTTATTTATTGTTGAATCTTGAAAATTCTTTATACATTCTAGATATTAGTCCTTCATCAGATATGTGGTTTGCAAATATTCTGTTGTAGTCTATAGCTTGTCTTTTCATCATCTTAGCAGGTTCTTTTACAAAGTAAAAATTTTCAATTTTAATGAGATCCAATTTATTATTTATTTTTCTTTTATAGTTGTACTTTTGATGTCATGTCTACAAGCTCTTTATCTAACCCTTGGCCTTAAGAATTGTTCATGTTTTTTGCTAAAAATTTTATGACTTTACATTTTACATGTAAATTTGTGATCCATTTTGAATTGATTTTTGTATAAAAGGAGAGACTTAGGTTGTGGTTCTTTTTCTGTTGGCGTCGTTATAAATGTTCAATTGCACCTGCACCATTTGTTGTTGGTTGAAAAGGTTGCCCTTTGTTAACTTGCTTTTGCACTTTTGTCAAAAACAATTGGACATATTTGTGTTGGTCTTTAATTTTTGATATTTATATTTAATGAAAATATAAAACCTTGCAATTTCTCATTCTCTATGAATAGATGATAGATATCAATTTAGTTAAGCTCTTTATTTCAAGGAGAGCATCAGCCATGGTATGAGCTCTTTTTTCAAAAAGGCAATGGGAAGAATTACTTTCCCGTGAGCGTCTTCTTACTAGGTAGAGCTGGATAAAGGTAGTAACAATTTATTCATCCTCAAAAGACTTGGGTTGTGAGAGGCAGAGCTTGCAGTAAGCCAAGATCGCGCCACTGTATTCCAGTCTGGGCAACAAAGCAAGACTCTATTTCAAAAGAAAAGAAAAAAAAACAAAAGAAGACTTGGGTTGGCCATGGGATATTCTGATCACCTGGAGCTGCATTCAGAGTTAACCCTCCTTCACCTGGTTGTAGCTTGGCTTGATCACTGACCTTAACTTTCTTCTACACACACCTGTCCCGCGTATAAGGTGTTATAGTCACGACTACTTGGTGCACAGCATATTGGCAAATGGGTTGACAGATATGATGCCTCTTATGGCCTCTGGATTTTATTATATACCATATTGCCTTTGTATGCTTGATTTGGAAGAAGTACCTATGTGGGAAATCGGAGGGAACCTGGAGCTGTTATAACAAGGCAGGATGAAGTTATCAAGATACTTTTGTCAGCACTAGTCTAATAATCGGCGCCAGGTGTTTTTTGTTTGTTTTTTTGTTTTTGGGATGGAGTCTTGCTCTTGTCACCCAGGCTGGAGTGCAATGGTGTGATCTTAGCTTACTGCAACCTCCGCCTCCCAGGCTCAATTGATTCTCTTGCCCCAGCTCCAGGGTAGCTGGGATTACAGGCAAACACCACCACACCTGGCTAATTTTTGTATGTTTAGTAGAGATGAGGTTTCACCATGTTGATCAGGCTGGTCTTGAACTCCTGACCTCAGATGATCTGTCCGCCTCAGCTTCCCAAAGTGCTGAGATTACAGGCATGAGCCACTGCGCCTGGCCAAAATTTTTGCCAGTCAGTAAGAGAGCTACCTTGTTCAGACTGCATCCCCACATCTTCCTACTTCCAATTAATTTTAAAGAAACTGCCTGAGCTGTTTACTCTCTCTTTGCCCTCTTTCCCTCCCTGCCCATCATTTGCTCTTTTCTGTTCTGCTCTGATATGTGATTCTGAAGACTTTATCATGCAGGTTCTCTTGCCTTCTGATTTCTGGCTGAATTCAGCTTATGGAAGAACCTGGCAGGAGCTGGGAGATGAGGCAGAGGTACTCCTGCTCCCTCCCTGATTCTGGAGACTTATTAACATTTGTGTTCTTCAACAGTCACAACTTCCATCAGGTATCACCTTGTCTGAGGCTCTCGCTCTCAGCTATTTCCTCTCCTTGCCCTTTAGTCTTGGGATTCCTGCTGCTGCTGGTCCGTGGATACTGCTATATTGCATGTGGGTTCTCTTAACTTGCCCACACCTCTAAGGAAGTACACCTCAGTACTCCCGTAATTAAAACAATCCTCAGATGTCCAGCTTGTTATACTAGCCATTTCCTTCTAGGGCTCTGTCTGATATACCTTCCGAAAGTGCTAAACTTACTTACTTTATCAAAACTACTTGGAAGGCTCCTGAATAAATTCTAGACAAGGTGACAGGTAAGTGGATACACAAATGAATAGGAGAGCCACCTCAGTAAGTAGTAGTAAAAAGCAAAACTTTAGAAAATAAAAATATATAGCTTTCCATAATCCATGGAAAAAAATGGTAAGGTGAATTTCACTAAAATTAAATACTTCTTCTTTACAAATACACTATTATGAGACTAAAAAGATAAACTACAGACTTGGAGAAAATTTTTGCAAGACAAATATCTGATAGAGAACTGATATACAAAAATATAAAAAAAACCTCTAAAGACTGAACAGTAAAAGAAGTTAAAAAATTTACAAAAATAAGCAAAAGATCTGAACAGGTACCTCACTAAAGAAGATATAAAGATGGTAAATAAGCATATGAAAATATGCTCAACATCATAGATCATTAAGGAATTGCAAATTAAAACAATGAGACACTGCTACACTCCTATTAGAATAACTAAAATCCATTCCATGTCAAGCAATAGAAACTGTCTTTCATTCCTAGTGTGAATGCAAAATGGCACAGCCGCTTTGGAAAACAATTTGGCTTTTTTTTTTTTTTTTTTTTTTTTACAAAGCTAAACACAGTCTTACATCATCCAGCAATCATGCCCCTAGGTATTTATGCAAACAAGTTGAAAATTTATGTCCACAAGCAAGAAGCCTGCACACAAATGATTATAGCAGGGTTACTTGTCATTTCCAAAACTTAAAAGCAACCAAGATGCCTTTCAAAAGGTGAGTGAATAAACAAACTCGGTACATTCAAACAGTAGAATACTATTTAATAATATAAGGAAATGAGCTATCAAGCAAAAGACATGGAAGAATCTTAAACACATACTGCTGAGTGAAAGAGGCCAGTCTGAAAGTCTACATATTACATGATTCTAACTATATAAATACTGAAAATACTGAAAAAGACAAAACTGTGGAGACAGTAAAAAGATCAATGATTTCCAGGGGTTAGGTTGAAGGGGGGAGGGATAAATAGGTGGAGCACAGAACAGTTTTAAGGCAATGAAACTACTCTGTATGATATTATAATGGTAGATACATGACAGTTACACATTTCCAAGAACGTGTAGAACTGTACAATGCAAAGAATGAATGAATCTTACGTAAACTATGGATATTGGTTAATAATGTATCAAGGGAAAAATAAGGGAAAGGTAGAAAGGGTGTACGGAGACTCTAATTTCTGTGCAATTTTTCTGTAAACCTAAAACTGCTCTATAAAAATAAAGTCTATTAAAAATAGCTATCTAATTGTAAAGCTCATGATATAGCCAGGGAGAAAAAAACTATGCAAAAGATGATGGTATAATGTATTAAGGGTAATATATAGGCACATAGCAAGCGCTTTGGTAAATCAAGAGAGAGTAATGGAATAAGGAAAGGCTACAAAATAGCAAAAACCTGAATGGCTAGTGGCATTTCATATTCCTGAATGAATTAATTATCTTTTGTATTGAGAATTAAGACCTAAGAACTATAATTAGACGCATTTTTACAAAAATATTATTCAGTGTTCAAATAAACCTGGGAGGGAGGTGTTACCTGCTTTCTACAAATGAAGAAATCAAAGTTTCCAGATTTCTCTTGACTTGTCCGAGTTCATACAGTAGGTGAATGAATAAACACAAATTTGAACACAGGCTTCTGACTATGGATCCATTTCACTAAAGTTACAGGAAGAAAATTATGAGAAGAAAGACCATAGGTATGAGGAAGAAATGAAACCAAATGAGAACCTGCTTCAGATGCCAGGTCTTGTTACAAGATACTATTATAAAAGAAGTTGGCTTTGGCATGGAGTAGTGGAAACTCTGTACAATCGGTGAAGAATCTCTTAAACAAAATGGTAATAATATTTTCAAATATATAAAAATCTACGAAGCATATATAATAATAAGTACTTTTTTACCTAAAAAGTAAAAAATAGGAATATTGTCTTTGCTTATAGATACAGTGAATTTTTTTTTTTTTTGGCAAATCTAATAAACAAGGCCATGAAGGGCAATTGTATATTTTCTACTTTTTTTGATATCATATTCCCTTTAAATGGTTAGGTTTAAAGAAAAAAATACTTGAGAGTTGTAAATGTCAAATATTAGAAAGAAATATATTTATTGTCAAGATTTAGGAGAAAAGGCTGCTCTGCCTATGGAGTAGCCATTCTTTGTTTCTTTACTTTCTTAACGAACTTGCTTTCACTTTACTCTATGGACTTGCCCCAAATTCTTTCTTGCGTGAGATCCAAGAACCCTCTCTTGGGGTCTGGATCAGGACCCTTTTCTGGTAACATCTTCCTGGTGACCACGAAGGGACTATACTGAAGAGACCCCCGACCTGAAGGAAATAGATTGCAGCACCAACTTTGAGTAAGTGGTGGGGTACATTTTACTCCAGTAAAGGATGGGATTGGGTTGGAGGCCCAACTTAGGAGAGTCTCTCCTAAGACAAAGAAGGTTAAAAGTCCCCCCACCCCCCCCCTTTTTTTTTTGAGACGGAGTTTCGCTCTTGTTGTCCAGGCTGTGCAACCTCTGCCTCCCGGGTTCAAGCCATTCTCATGCTTCAGCCTCCCGAGTAGCTGGGATTACAGACATGTGCTATCACACCCTAATTTTTGTATTTTTTAGTAGAGACGGGGCTTCACCAGGTTGGTCAGGCTGGTGGAACTCCTGACCTCAGGTGATCCACCCACCTCGGGCTCCCAAAGTGCTGGGATTACAGGTGTGAATAAAAGGCAAGGACGCTTGACCAAACTTGGGTTTGAGGACCAGCATAGGAAGGTTAGAATGCTTCCTAAAATGTAGGGGGTTAGAGGCCCCTCTCAGTAAAGTCTCTCTTTGTTAAAAATGGATTTGGCACTATGGGATGTTAACCACTATTTTCTGCGGATTAATCTGCCTTGCACTGTTTGCTGATGGCTATGGGTGAAAGGATTAGGCGTGTACAGGATCATGGGACATGGGGGGCTTTTTCCTCCCCAAAGGGGGAAACTTGAGAGCTGATAGGACCCCTGGAAAAGATACCTTCACAACTGACAAGCGACCACCTGAACTTTTGATTCAGTGTTGCTACAATGGGTGGGTCTTTCTCTGGCCTTCCTGAGCTACTTGCCTTCTCTACCTCATTACAGGCTATGCTCTTCTCTCTCTTTCTCTCCTTTCCCTTTCCTATCTTTTCTTTTACTAAGGGCAGCCATCTTTCCCAGAGACCACATGTTGAAACCTCTTTAATCCACTTTGAATGGATTAAAGATGACAGAGCCTTACCAGGGGCAAGTGTGAGCCTTGCCAGTTCAATACCAGCACTAAGCTGAGTGACTAATGTCTATGTTTTGTCACAGGTATTTTGCTCTGCCCAGATGGCAAATGTTAATGTGGTTACCCCATGCAACCCCTTGGGTGGCACCTTACAATACTGAGAAGCTTTTGTTTGTGGTTCCACAAAATGCCAGTCTCATTGGTCACTCAGCTTAGTGCCAGTACGGCATGGCTTCCACCCAGCTGTCCATCTTCTTTGGGCAGCATACTTTTCAGCACTTTCTGTATTCCCCTGCACTGGCTTTCTACAAGCCTTACTCTGTCTATGCTTCCTCCTGCCTCAAGGGCTTTGGACTTCCCCAGCCTAAACACTATATTTTTCTCATTTCATTCTTGTTAATTTTGCTAATTCTTCAAATATCAGCTCAAATATCTCATAGACCCTTTTAACACTACATATCTCTGTACTATATTAAATGCCAGAGTTGTAATTTTATATTTAAGCTATTATTTAGTTAATATTTGTCACCTCTTCTAGAATACAAACAGGTTGTTTGCATAGACTATTTCTTTTCTTCTTTTTTTTTGCCTTTTATTGTATTGCTATTGTCTGGTACAATAGCTAGCACTTAGTAAAATTATGACAAAAAATGATAGCTTGTGCTATTACATGTTAGCTTAAAGTGCTTTTTCTTTATGCTAAGGCATTTGGTGGACATCAAGAATTATACTCAAATACCAAGTATACAAGACTAGAGCCCTTCTGTGTCATATGGTCTCTCTAGCTCTCTTTTCTTGGTTAGTCCAACATGTTGGGGAAAAGACCCATTCTAGAGAAGCCACCAGGGCCAAAACTTCAGCAGGAAAGTTGCTTTACATCAAGGACTAGCATGCTTCTGTAAGATCCCTTAGGGATGGAGTGGTTCTACCATTTCAAAATAGCCCCAACTGACAGGAAGCATTTGTTTTCAGCATTTTGTTTTTTTGCTAATCATAAGATGAGCTGAATGAACATCATTGCTAAACTGTATTGAAGGTTTGAGCATAGACAAGATCCAGACTGATGTGAGACAGATTGAGAGCAAAATAGGGCCTGAAAGATCAGGAAAGCACCATGGACACAGCTTTCTTCTGGTCCCCTGGAATGTCCCTTTTACATTCACTTGAACACTGGGCTTAAAGAATCACTAATCTAACACTACTATTTCTACAACTCCTTCAATAATATATGTGTTACCTATATCTGCTGTTTGGTCTCCGTTCCTTCATTCTTCCACATTCACAAACCAAAGATTAGGCTTTCTTGACTTTCTGTAAATTGAAAGTTGTATTGTTATTTATGTATTCATTGTGACACACAAAGAGCTCTGGGAACAAATGTTAACTAAGCAAAGCTGTTTCACCGTCTATTTGTTGAATGAAATTTGTCTTTTGTTTTTTTTATAATGTAGTGACACCTAATTGCAAGCTGTATTGTCTTTTAATTTATAGAAACATGAATACTTTTATGAAAACATTCAAAATGCTTTCTTATAGGACATCTGATAATTTGAGAAAATAATTTATGTACTTAGCCAAAAATTTTATACAGTTCTAAAAGGGATGACTAAGTGGCTCCTTAAACTAATCCTTTTACTCAGAACAAAACTAGGTGATTATGTGAGTATGCTGATACGAATCAATAGGCCTCTAAAAGCTTAACTGTGAGGAGTAGCAGTTGAGTCCTTGGTTGCAAGCAAGAGAAACTGATGAGCGGACTTATGAAAGAGGAACTTATAGAAGCATATAAGAGTATTGGAGTAAAGGACTCAGAGTGGGTGGAGGATTAGAAGCCCAGGTTGAGAATTAGGCAATAAATTTAGGAGTTACGAAGTACACGAAGCAGAGGGAAACAAACATACAGCCACTTTCTCACTGCTCACACATCCTAATCAGGAGACCCCCACTCTGCTGTCACCAAGACCTCTGCAGGGAAATATATCCAAATCTATCTCTTCCTGACAGGTGGTTCTGGCTAAAGGAATCACTTACAATTGCAGTCAAATGGTGGCTGAAGCTGAAAATGGAGGATGGAGCAGCTGAGGGCTGGCCAGGCATCTCTTTCTTTATATAATAATCTCCGGGCTTGTCCAAGGAGACTAGATTCAGTGTCCTCCCTGCATGACAGTCTCAGGGAAGTAAGCCCACTGAGGCAGCAGCCTAGGGCTTCATTACAAGTGTTCCAGCTACCGAGGCAGATGCTACACCATCTTCTACCACCTAGTCTCACAAATCACAAATGATTTGTGTCACATTCTTTTGGTTACAAGCAAGTTACAGGCTGTTTCGAAGCAACAGTAATTAGACTCCACCTCTCAAAAGGTGAGTAGTGAGGTCCTAGATGATTTGGAGAAGAACAGAGAGATCATTGCAACCATTTAGAGGAAACACTATTATCCCTGTATAAAGGACAATAATATATTTAATCACATTCTTTGTACTTCATTTGCACTATCTTCCATAGAGTGGCTATGAAAATTCGTAGATCATCGTTACTTTAAAAAAGAAAGCCATGGTTCTCATATTCTTATTATTTTAACACAAGAAATAATCGCCTTGGGCAATATTTTTTGGGGGATGCTGACAAGCCATGTTCAATGTATTAGCTACATTGTGCTGAAGATTATACTCAGTAAATGAAGATTGAGATTAATCATGATTATTTTCTTTTGCAAAAGCCATGAAACATTGCTAGCCAATAAGAAGGAAAAAACATTTGTATGTATTTGCTAAGGATTCATTATAGTATGGGAGCAGAGTGGATAGTGACTTGGGAGTCAGAGAGATCTGAGTTTGAATCAAGCCTCCACCACTTATTGATTAAGTGACCTCAAAGACAGTAATTGCCTCTTTTAAGTGATAGTTTCTCATCAGTGAAATACTACTACTACTGCTACCAACTGCTGTACAGAAGACAGAATGATCTGAGAAGGAATTTTTGGACTGGAGTTTGTGTACCAGCTACAGCCTGTACCAGAAATACAGGAAGAGAAAGGGCTTTTAGTAACTGGAAACCCAAAATGCAGTCATGTGGAAATGATCCTTTTTTCTTAACTTCAATGGTAAAGATGTGGGAGGTTGACTCAATAGTCAAGTGACCCACCTGGTAAATCCTTTCTTTGACTTTGATGTGTAAACAACGTGCCTTCTTACAATTATTATCATTGCTTACTTTTTTGACCCTGAAGACTGACTCAGAGGAGTTCAGTGTCTTCACAACCCTAACTCAGAATTAGGCTATGTGATTCAAATCCCAGCCCGACTCCTCACTGGCTGTGGAGCTTGGCCAGATTATGTAACTCAGGTTGCTCATACGTAAAATCAGGATATTGATGGTCATGATCAAAACTAAATTAGATAGTCCACATCTAGCACACAGAAAGCACTCTGTAAATATTAATACATAGTAGGTGCTGCTACTGTAAGAAGCTTATAATGCATTTCCAACCAAGAAACTTTCCTTTAACAAGTTAATGCATTATGAAATATCCTATATTATTTGAAACATTAGATCATTTCCAGCTATTGCAAAGAAAAATGTAATGAGATTTTTCACATGCAGTAAACTCAGTTATGGGTTATATTCATTATATTCTTGTCTCACTGCAGATTAAAGTTTACATATGTAACAAACCTGCACGTTGTGCACATGTACCCTAGAACTTAAAGTATAATAAAAAGTTAATCTTTTAAGTAGTAGAAAGTTTATTTATAGGCTGTTCTTTTCTGCATAATGGAACTACAAATGACTCCAATGTAGGAGTAAAGAATGTGTCTGTGAAAAAGAGTAGAATGCAAAAAATTAGATATGAGAGAAAAGAAAGGAAATGAAAATGTCGTTCATATATCTGCATATTAATAATTTTACTTTTTTTTTTTTTAGGCCCCAGCCATGGAGTCTATAAAAAACTCAGGTTTAGCCCCAAGCTGAGTCATCAACCAAACAACCCATCTGGAGAGCAGACTGGTTTTGGCTAGACTAATGGAAATACACTTTTAGTCTCTGGGGTCTAACTGGAAATGATTATTGTCGTTCCATTTTCATGGAGATTGTGACCACTGGAAACTCCATGTTGGCAGAATGCAAACCAGCTGTTGATTTCAAATGCCTCAACTTTATACTTTAGCTATCTTTATCCTGTTTTATCTATCATCTGTGTATCTTTCTTTTAGATTAGTCTTTCTAAATGTATTACTATAGAAGAAAAGTATCAAAGAAGCACACACAAAATCTGTCTACATAGAGAAAACTAAATTGTATGTTAATTCTCAAGAGAAAAAGAAAGAAGAAAGGGAGGTAGAAAGAATACAAGGTTTTGGCTTGTGTGTAGTGGGATAACAATTTGAACTCACATCATAATTTGAAAAAAGCAAGAAAAATAAACAAGAAAATATAGTCAAGCATGGCTACATGACATGTGGGGACAATGCAAAATAAAAATATGGGGGCCCCTATAAAAAAATTACTAATTTCAAGAAGATGAGAGTAGATTATTAAATCAAATGTGGGGCTCTTCTGAGCATAGGACCCTGTGAGTGTGTGCAGATTGTACATCCATGAAGATGGCCTTGAATATAGTTTCTTTTTTTGCTTTAAAATAATCTATTCTCCTTAATGAATACTGACACTCAAGGAGGGGAGAGATTAACTTCTATTGTCATCTAGTATGACTTTTAGTCTGATCTGATCATTTACTATTTATTTATTTACATATTTAAGATTGGGTCTTGCTCTGTCACCCAGGCTGGAGGGCAGTGGCACAATGATAACTCACTGCAGCCTCAAACTCCTGGGCTCAAGCAGTCCTTCCACCTTAACCTCCTGAGTATTTGGAACTACAGGTATGCACCATCATGCCCAGACAATTTTTAATTTTTTTGGTAGAGATGGGGACTCACTATGTTGCCCAGGCTGGTCTCAAACTCCTGGGTCCCAGTGATCTTCCCACCTCAGGCTCCTGAATAGCTGGAGTAACAGGTATGCGCCACCATATCAGCTCTGTTAATTTATCTTTTATTATTTCTCAATTTGTGTAGTAAAACAAAGCTTAGTTTTCAATTTCATCTGTTTAGAAAAATAAAGCTTAGTTTTCAATTTCTCTTCCACCTCTTCCTTCCCTGGCTGGGAAGTGTGTACAGGGGGATGGATATCATTGTAGAGTTTAAGGGTTGACATCTCTGGCCCAGTGTCTTCTGACTCAACTGTTTGCTTGTTAACATCTCTTCTCCACTTGGGGGATCCTTGATATTGGAGGCCAAAGTCTGTAGCTGGTTAACTGGGATGTGAGAGACTGCTATTATTCCAAGAAGGACAGTCATCATCAGATCTTAAATAAGGTAAGACACAAAGTTATTTTTATTTCTAGTGTATGAAAACTAGGGAGATTAGAAAGGCCAGATTAACCAAAGACAAATTAAAAGGATTGTACATTTGCTGTACATATAAGCTGTGATTCATAGTAAATGCATGTCCTAGCCATATATGATAGTTTTTCTAAAATTATTTTAAATGTACAAAAAAATCTGTATTTATGCTTTCAGTGAGTTTTGTAAAAATTTTTGAGACAACAAATAAAACAAAAATCTCATTTATTTTTAAAAGTTACAAATTTGACTTCCTATATAAAAGAACACTGCAATAAAACCATGTATTAAGTGAAGATTTTTAAAAAGTGAATACATTTTGCCTCTGTGACTTGTTTTGATGAGTTTAGTAGGAAAAGACATTGGTGGGGGCATATTATTGCTCCTTCATACTTTAAATCTTCCTTTACTGGTTCTCTTTGGCCTTCATTTAAAACATTTAAGAATTTTCCATCTGCAAAAAATTAAAAACAAAAATAAATAGCATCTGATCTAATATATGCCCATGACTTCTGCTGCCACCATAAGCTAAGGACAGCATTACCCACTTCAGTGAAATAATGGGTAAATCATCATGAGGGTTGTTTAGTGAAAAATAACATCAAAACAGAGCTGAGAGGAGGAATTTCTGATTCACTGGGTTCTTGACCAAACTATCCTACTTCTGTGGTAGGAGGTGAATATGTCTATGTGGGCGTTAAAAATATCCTTTGAGTTTTGATTAAAGGGCCTAAATGGTGTTGTTCAGAGTGCAAAGCCTTAATAACTAAAATATCCTATCACAACTATTCATATTTGACAGTAAAGAACAGTATAACCTTTCTCCAATAAAATGGTGGCACAAAAATAAAGAACCATGAAATTATTTTAAATAAAAAAAACTCGGCTAGTAAATACATTTACTATAGAATGATGATGTACTTTCTTAATATTGTTTGATATTAGCCAATTATTCTAGAAAAATGAGGAAAGTGTTGGAATAAAGAATGTTAGAATACTAAATAAAGAAATTTATCTATTGCACTTTTTGGAGAACATATTTTCTGACAGAAAGAACAGAAATGAACTATAATATTTTCAACATGATTCTCATATCCTGTACAGAGCTTGTAAGTTTTTCCCTAGGGAGCTGTAAAAGACACAACTGTGATAGAAACAGGCATAGCGTTACTAGGCTGAAATTTTTAATCTGTTGGCTTCAGTATTTCCATAGATTTCCCAAGTATGTCAGCATATTTTTTGATATGCATTAGCTATAGTACTTGGCAATATAATTTATAATGGTTTTAAACGTACAATTTCAACTCTTGTACACGGTTGATGGAAATTTAAATTAATAAAGGTATTGTAAAAAACTGGTGGAGGTTCCTCAAAAACAAGAATTACCATATCATCCGAAAATTTCACTTCTGGGTATGCACCCCCAAAAATTGAAGTCACTTTGTTAAAGAGATGTCTACACTCCTATGTTCATTGCAGCACTGTTCACAATAGCCAAGTTTTTTTTTTTTTTTTTTTTTTTTTTTGAGACGGAGTCTCGCTCTGTCGCCCAGGCTGGAGTGCAGTGGCGCAATCTCGGCTCACTGCAAGCTCCGCCTCCCGGGTTCACGCCATTCTCCTGCCTCAGCCTCTCCGAGTAGCTGGGACTACAGGCGCCCGCCACCACGCCCGGCTAATTTTTTTTTGTATTTTTTTAGTAGAGACGGAGTTTCACCGTGGTCTCGATCTCCTGACCTCGTGATCCGCCCGCCTCGGCCTCCCAAAGTGCTGGGATTACAAGCGTGAGCCACCGCGCCCGGCCAATAGCCAAGTTTTTGAATCAACCTCAGTGACCAGGCACAGGTGGGTGGATAAAGAAAATGTGGTACATATGCACAATCAAGTACTATTCAACCTTAAAAAAGAAGGATATTTTCTCATGCGTGGCAACATAGATGAAATCGGAGAACACTATGCTAAGTGAAATAAGCCAGAAACAAAGACAAATACCATATGTTCTAACTTACGTGTGGAGCCCAAAACCATTTAACTCATAGAAGCAGAGAGCAGAATGGTGGAATGGGAAGATGATGGTCAAGTGGTACAACATCTCAGAAAATAGAAAACATTCTTTTGAGTTTTATGACATAGAATGAGAAATATAGTTAATAATACAGAATTGTACATTTTAAAATTTAAATTGCAAATGTTCTCACCACAAAAAAATATTGTTTGAGGTAATGGATATATAAATTAGCTTAATTTAATTATACCACACTGTATTCATAAATTATAACATCACTTTGTACTCCATAAATTTATATAATCATAAATTGTCAATTTATAATAAAAGATAAAAATATTTATTTTAAATGATCACTCATGAAAATTTTTGCCTCTGGTTTCATCCAACTTTTGATCTTTTCTGCCATCTAGTGGTAATGTTTTAAAACTTCCTTCTAAGTGTATACAAATAATTAAAAAATGAAAAAGTACTGTATTATAAAATGTAAAAGTAAAATGTAAAAGCATGTTCTGTTGCTTCACAAGGTCTGAAATCTAACCTAGGACACATAAGCCCTAGGCATGAAAAATATTGGGAAAAAAATTTGAAGAATATAAAATAACTTAAATTGTCAACAATGGGTAAGAAGCATATATTATATATATGTCTATATATATTAGCATATATACACACACACATATATACACTGTGGAGATATAGAATTATGTTATATAGTATATTTATAATATTTATTTGAAATAAAGCATTAGAAGGATAATTCGGATTTACTTTGCATAGTATTAATGGATGGGAGGGGGCTTCAATATGGCTGAATAAAGGTGCCTGGCACTCGTCTCCTCTACAAAGAACAACCAATGCAGTACATAACCGCACACCCATCGAATAGAACATCTAAAAGAGAACACTGGAATTCATATGGAGTCCACACAATGGCATTACTCCAAAGAGGGAATTAATGCTGAGTCACACTCACCCACTGAGACCCAAGAAGTTGGCACCATGGCATCAGTTTGAGAACTCAGCTCCCACTAGACTGCATTTCTTCCCTCAGGCCCAACAGTCCCATACATCCCCACATCCCTGGAGAACCACTGACATCCCTCCGCATTCACCTAGAGGGCTGCAGCAGCACAATGCTGGTTAGAGCAGGCAGTGAGACAGGGTTTCCAGCATTTTAGCCAACATAGTGTCCTACATCCCAGGGAACGTGTGGTGAGGCACACTAGGGAGGCTGCCCCAGGACAAAGAGATCAGAAGTGTGCATAGTAGGAATATACCTCAACATAATAAAGGCTATATATAGCAAACCCATAGCTTAATTTAATGAGATCCCATTTGTCAATTTTGGCTTTTGTTGCCATTGCTTTTGGTGTTTTAGACATGAAGTCTAAAGATGGATTAAAGACTTAAATGTTAGACCTAAAACCATTAAAATCGTACAAGAAAACCTAGGCAATACCATTCAGGACATTGGCATGGGCAAGGACTTCATGTCTAAAACACCAAAAGCAATGGCAACAAAAGCCAAAATTGACAAATGGGATCTCATTAAAACTAAAGAGCTTCTGCACAGCAAAAGAAACTACCATCAGAGTGAACAGGCAACCTACAGAATGGGAGAAAATTTTTGCAACCTACTCATCTGACAAAGGGCTAATATCCAGAATCTACAATGAACTCAAACAAATTTACAAGATAAAAACAAACAACCCCATCAAAAAGTGGGCAAAGGACATGAACAGACACTTCTCAAAAGAAGATATTTATGCAGCCAAAAAACACATGAAAAAATGCTCATTGTCACTGGCCATCAGAGAAATGCAAATCAAAACCACAGTGAGAGACCATCTCACACCAGTTAGAATGGCCATCATTAAAAAGTCAGGAAACAACAGGTGCTGGAGAGGATGTGGAGAAATAGGAACACTTTTACACGGTTGGTGGGACTGTAAACTAGTTCAACCATTGTGGAAGTCAGTGTGGCAATTCCTCAGGGACCTAGAACTAGAAATACCATTTGACCCAGCCATCCCGTTACTGGGTATATGCCCAAAGGACTATAAATCATGCTGCTATAAAGACACATGCACACGTATGTTTATTGCGGCACTATTCACAATAGCAAAGACTTGGAACCAACCCAAATGTCCAACAACGATAGACTGGATTAAGAAAATGTCGCACATATACACTATGGAATACTATGCAGCCATAAAAAATGATGAGTTCATGTCCTTTGTAGGGACGTGGATGAAACTGGAAAACATCATTCTCAGTAAACTATCACAAGGACAAAAAACCAAACACCGCATGTTCTCACTCATAGGTGAGAATTGAACAATGAGAACTCATGGACACAGGAAGGGGAACATCACACTCTGGGGACTGTTGTGGGGTAGGGGGAGGGGGGAGAGGGACAGCATTAGGAGGTATACCTAATGCTAAATGACGAGTTAATGGGTGCAGCAAAACAACATGGCACATGGATACATATGTAACAAACCTGCACATTGTGCACATGTACCCTAAAACCTAAAGTATAATAATAAAAAAGAAAAAAAAAGAACTTAAAAAAATAAAAAGAAAAAAAAGAAAAACTGTAAAATTTCCATTCAATTATTTAATGAGAGAAATTGAAGAGGACACAAATAAATGGAAAAACATGCCACACTTATAGATCAGAAGAACTAATGTTGTTAAAATAGCCATATTATATAAAGCAATCTACAGATTCATTGCAATTCCTATCATAATGCCAATGTCATTCTTCACAGAAATGAAAAAAAATTCCTACAATTTGTATAGAATTACAAAATACCCTGAATAGACCCAGCAATCCTGAGCAAAAAGAACAAAGCTGGAGGCATCACACTACCTGACTTCTAAATATACTACAAAGCTATCATAACCAAAACAGCATGATATTGGTCAAAAATCAGACACATAGAACAATAAACAGAATAGGGAACCCATAAATAAATTCATGTATTTACAGCAAACTCATTCTTTACAAAGGTGCCAAGAACATTTACTGGGGAAAAGACACTTTCTTCAGTTCTTCACACTGGAAAAACTGGATTTCTATATGCAGAGGGATAAAACTAGACTCTTATCTCTCACCTTATATAAAAATCAACTCAAAATGAAACAAAGTTTAAGCATAAGATCTAAAACTATAAAACTACTAAAAGAGAGCATAGGGGAAATGCTTAGGAAATTGTTCAAGTCAAAGTTTTTATGGCCAAGACTTCACAAGCACAGGAAACAAAAACAAAAATCGATAAATAGACTACATTAAACTAAGAAGCTTCTGCATAGCAAAGGAAGCAATTGACAAAGTGAAGAGAGAAGCTGTAGAATAGGACAAAATATTTGCAAACTATTTATTTCACAAGGAAATATTATCCAGAATAGAAAAGGAACTAAAACAACTCAACAGCAAATAAAAAACCAAATAATTTTTAAATAATTGGGCAAAGAATTTTAATAGGCAATTTTCAAAAGAAGATATACAAATGATCAAAAGATATTTGAAAAAAATGTTCAACATCACCAATCATCAGGGAGATGCAAATCAAAATCACAGTGAGATATCTTCTCACTCCAGTTAAAATGGCTATTATCAAAAAGACAAAAAATTAACAAATTCTAGAGATGATCCAAAGTAAAAGAAACACTTATACACTGTTGGTGAGAATGTAAATTAGTATAGCCATCATGAAAAACAGTATGGAGATTTCCCAGAAAACTGAAAGTAAAATTATCATATGATCCAGCAATCTTACTACAGGGTATTTATTCCAAAGGAAAGGAAACTAGTAAATCAAAGAATTACCTACACTCCCGTGTTTATTGCAGTTTATTCATAATAGCCGAGACATGAAATCAATCTAAGTGTTCATTAATGGATGATGGATAAAAATGTGATCAATAGATAAATAGATAAAAACATAATTGAATACTATTCCTAATGGAAGATAAAATCTTCTCATTTGCAGCAACGTGGATAGAACTGGAAGTCATCATGTTAAGTAAAATAAGCCAACCACAGAAGGACAAATAAATATCACATGTTCTCACTCATATGTGGGAGCTAAATAGTGGATCTCACTTGGATAGAGAGTAGAATAATAGTTATCAGAATCTGGGAAGGGTGGGCGGGGTGAAAGGAAGTTGGTTAAATTGGTATGAACATACAGTTAGCTAGAAGAAATAAGTTCTAGTGTTTGATAGCATAAGTAGAGTGACTATAGTTAACAACAATGTACTGTACATTTCAAAATAGCTAGAATATTTGAAATGTTCCCAACACACACACGCACACACACACACTGATAAATATTTGAGGTGATGCATATCCTAAACAGCCTTATTTGCTTATTACACATTGTCTATAGTATCAAAATATTACAGATACCCCAAAAATATGTATAATTATTATGCATCAATTAAAATATTAATAGAGCATAAAATTTAAAAAATCACACAAATAATTCTTGTGTCTTTATATTAGTTCATTCTCACACTCCTACAAAGAACTACCTAAGACTAGGTAATTTATGAAAAAAAGAGGTTTAATTGACTCACAGATCTGCAGGCTGCACAGGAAGCATGGTTGGGGAGGCCCCAGGAAACTTACAATCATGGCAGAAGGGGAAAGGGGAAGCAAGTACCTTGTTCACATGGCAGAGTTGGAGAGAAAGAAAGCAAAGGAGGAAGTGCTACACACTTTTAAACAACTAGATCTCATTAGAACTCACTCACTATCACGAGAACAGTGAGGAGAAATCTGCTCCCATGATCCAATCACCTCCAACCAGTTCCCTCCCCTAACATTGGGAATTACAATTTTACATGAGATTTGGGTGGGGACAGAGAGCCAAACGATATTACTCTTCTCTTTCATACTTCTTAAAAGAGTACAACTCAGTGACCATTTCCACT
Source organism: Nomascus leucogenys (assembly GCF_006542625.1). NCBI lineage: Eukaryota > Metazoa > Chordata > Mammalia > Primates > Hylobatidae > Nomascus > Nomascus leucogenys. The sequence goes on along the minus strand of NC_044381.1, from coordinate 60,627,731 downwards.
TCACTCCTGTTTACTCCTCATTACTCTGCTGAAATAATATTGGCCAATCATCAATGACCTTATCAATTAATAAAATAATCATTAAAATTTTTTTTTTTACTATATTTGACAGGGTCTCTTATGTCTTCCCTTCCTTCAGTGACTTCTATCCTCTGATTCTCTTCTAGTTCTCTGGTCATTACTCCTATTACATGGGTTCATGTGTTCTGCTTCCTTTGATTACTGTCTTATTGATACTGTATGGGGTGGTCTATTTGCTTTACTAATGGTCGCATGATATCATCCACATGTATGTTTTAATCTTTCATTTGCATTTATGTCCTTCAAATCTAATGTGTGAGAACTGGCTTCTCAGACGCCTAGCCCTGCACATCTAGTGACCTGTTGAACCCTTGCTTGTCCCTGGGGAACTAAAGCTCATCCTGCCTCCCTTTCTATCCCAAAGTGAATTTTGTGCCTATTGGAAAAGTGAATGTGCCTATGAGAAATGGATAAAGCATGACAACCTCTTAACAGAATCATCATCTGCACTGGTAATAAATGAAAATGTAGTGAGGGCACTGATTGCTGCCAGTGCTGATCATTGGGGATGGAAACAAACAAAACAGTGATGTTTACTGGCAGGATCATTTTGCTGGCTTTTAACTATAGAAACTATCAATAAGAATGAATAACTTCATTTAGAACTCAGTAATTTTAAGAGAAAAGTCTGGCAAATCGCAGTCCCTGGATGAATGATTCTTGCTTTTAAATACAATACTCTTCGCTGCTTGTCTCCTGGTGCTGTGACTCTTGGATTTATTGCAGATTGTCCAAAGCCAGGTCACACGCTCAAGGGTGATTTTCAATTGTTTAAAATCACTAACATCAAATTGAGGGTGTGAACCTGACACCGTGAGAAGACATGAAAAAAGGTCACTACAAATGGAAATGTAAGGCAGATGGGAAAAAATCACCTATTAATAGCATATGAAATCAGACAATTATTTAGTTACTTATTTCCAGGGATTTAAAAAATCTGCTCCCAAAGACCATGTATTTTCTTTCCATTGTGAACATTTTATTCTTTGTCAGCTGTGTGAAGAAAAAAACTTTTTGATTTTCTTTGGTCCATTCTTGAGGAAAAATTGCAAAACACATACTAGAAAATATTTTCTAGTATGGACAGCAACTTTGCAATCTCTTAGCCTTCCCTTCTTTATAAATGCCATAAGGAAATACATGTACAAATAAATATAAACATGTTACTAAATTAAGAAAATGATATCAGATACCATATTCTATGATATCTTCCCTCATCTCATAGTCTCAACATATATCATTTGTATTATTTTATTTGAAATGCATATGTCATTTTTTTCTAATTCATTTTTACATTACCTGAGAAAGTACCATGGTCCCAGGTAAATCCATTTGAAAAATCCGTATTTTTACTTTTATAGGTAGCTCAACGCAGTAATTCTTACTACAAACATGTAAATTTCTTTCTTAATTCATTAACTTTTAAAAATATATATTAAGAGCCCTACTGCAAAAGATGAAGATAGTATCTTTCTTACTCAATCTTTCTGGCCCTACTTACTCCTACAACTATTTGTTAATTACATAGTTATTTTGAATTTTTCTGATAATTGCATTTACACATCCAAAAGTTGGGTCAGTTCTGGAATATTTTTGGTTCCAGATAAAAGAAAACTTGATTATCATTATGGCTTAAGTAGGTAAGAATTTATTTGCCATTCACAGCAAGAGATCTAGAGGTGCATGGTTGTAGGGTTGACCAATAGGCTTAATAACATCAAGGCCCCTGGACAGCAACTTTGCAATCTCTTAGCCTTCCCTTCTATGGCTGAATAGACATCTATAAGTCTACCTTCTCCTTCCATCCCATTATTTGGGTGTATATATCGCAGCCAGCTGCAAACATGGAGGCTAATGCATTCTGTGTTCAGCCTTTTACTTACTACTCTGACAGTAACCCCTGCTCTCATCTTTTTTTTCTGCCTTCTCAAGCACGTTTCCTGTTGTTTTCTAAATTCTAATTTATCCATCAGTAGGACTTTATCAGCTTTCCATATTATAGAAATTTAACATTTAAGTGGCCGGTTGATGGTATATTTTCTTGCCTTTATCATTGTGAATAATTTATTCTTCTTGGGTATGTAATAAGAAGGGAAGGAAAACTGTATTCAGGTCAGTTTTTTAAAAAACTAAAACACTAAAAGTTTATAAGCATCACCATGAAGTGTCTTTTCTAACCTAAATATAACACACAGATATTTTTCTTGTTACTTTGTGAATTAAAAATTTACCTTGTGGATTAAAAGTTGAATGGTAGAGATTTATTTACTTTGTTTTGTCATATCAAGTTGATATGGTTTGGATCTGTATCCCCACAAAATTGCTTGTCAAATTGTAATCCCCAGTGTTGGAGGCAGGGCCCGGTGGGAGGTGATTGGATCATGGGGGTGATTTCTCATGAATGGTTTAGCACCATCCTTTTGGTACCATCCTCATGACAGTGTGTGAGTTCTCGTGAGATCTGGTCATTTAGAAATGTGTGGCACCTCCTCCTTCACTCCCTCTTGCTCCTGCCATGTAAGACGTGCCTGCTTCTCCTTCTCCTTCTGCCATCGTTGTAAGTTTCCCAAATCCTCTCCAGACACTAAGCAGATGCCAGCGCCATGCTTCCTGTACAGCCTGTGGAACTGCGTAAGCCAATTAAACCTCTTTTCTTTAAAAATTACCTAGTCGCAGGTATTTCTTTATAGCAATGTAAGAACTAAAACGTAAGTGGTGAATTCATAATTTCAGTGAAAACTATGAATCTAAGCTTGACACTCATGAAGAATTTATGTGCCAGGAACCATGCTCAGTATGATTTTTCAAACACTGTCTGTATTTTTTTTTTATTTTGAAGACTTTCAGACTTACAGAAATGTTGTAAAAATAGAACAAAGAATTCTGAGATAGTTTTTACACAGATCATCAAATTTTAATATTTTACTCCTTTTCTGTCCTTTTTACACACACACACACACACACACAACAGACACACACACACCAGACATGCACACACACATTTTTGATCTATTGAAAAGTAACTTTTAGGCATGATGCCTCTGTGCTACTGAATACTTAAACGTGTGTTTTCTGAAAACACCATGTTTTCTTACAAAATCATGGTAAAATTATCAAAATCAGGAAATTTACATTGACCCAATACTGCTATCTAATTTGCTTGCCTACTTTATAGTAGAATCTAAAATATTTAATTCTAATACTATTCAGACAAGAAGAGAGAGTACAGTCTTTCTGATTGCCATAGCATTATTAGATTATTTTACCAATTTGAACTTTACTTTTTGCTTTTATATGAATATAAAACAGGAATAAACATGTCCTGAAAATCTGAGCCCCTAGAGCTAGGGCTAGGGCTTAAATTGATTCTTGGAGGCTGTTAAAAACATTTTATGTCTTTGATAACTCATTAGCTTTTTATTACTTTAGACCAATGATTGCCAACAGTGAATCACCCTTGTTACTATATTCTTCTAGTTTCTTGAAATTCTTCTTGGAGCTTATGATAATTAAAATTAAACTGTTTAATTTGTAGTAAGTTATTAATATGTCTTCTCCATTAAAATGAAAGCCCTATTTCTTAAAACTAAAACTTGAGATTCTATGTAGCTCCTAGAAGTTAGAAAGAGCAGTACATATATATGTATAATATATATGTTGAATATGTATATATTTAATATATGTATATACATAGAATATATGTATAGACGTGTATATATATACAGGTATTTGTATATTGTGTATTCAATATATACAATATACACATATGTATATTTAATATATATTTATACACACATATTTTGTATATTTTATGTTTATTTTTATATTCACATTTATTATGCTTTTGATATTACATATTTGTTATCTATATAATTTATACCTGTATTTATAAATATTGCTGAATGAATACACTGGATATGAATATTTCCTTTTCTGAGACTATTATAACTGTATCTACATGAGAAATTTTAATTTCCATTTATTTATTAACACATTCAAGAAATATGTATTTAACAGCTATTACTCACTAGGCACTGTGGGGTCAGAAAATCCATTGATTCTTTAGATAATGCTATCCTTATGGTTTCTCTGTAATGCACATCAAGCACTCTATTTTATATAATTTGACTGTCCCTAATAATCCTTTAATGGTGTGATGATATGTGAAATATTATTTTTTATTTATTAAGACATTTTTTCCTTTCTTTTCCCCTTTCCCTTCTGCTTCCCTTCCCTTCCCTTCCCTTCCCTTCCCTTCCCTTTCTCCCTTTCTCCCTTTCTTTCTCCCTTTCTCCCTTTCTTTCTCCCTTTCTCCCTTTCTTTCTTCTCCGTTTCTCCCTTTCTCTCTTTCTTTCTTCTTCTTTTTTATTTTTTTGGCAGGGTCTTGCTCTGTCACCCAGGCTGGAGTGCACTGGTGCAATCCTGGCTTACTGCAGCCTTGACCTTCCATGTCAAGTGATCCTCCCACTTCAGCCTCCTAAGTAGCTGGGACTTCAGACATGAGCCACCATGCCCAGCTAATTTTTAAATTTTCTTGTAGAGACAAGATTTTGCTATGTTACCCAGGCTGGTCTCAAACTCCTGGGCTCAAGTGATCTGCCTACCTCAGCCTCTCAAAGTGCTGAGACTACAGGTATGAGCCACTGTGTGTGGTCCCTTTACCAAGAAATTTTAATATGACAGGCATTCTTAAGCTTTAGTGGTGCAGAAAATAAATGAAAGCATTGACTATTTTAAAGCTGTGAATCTCTTTTGAAGAATATCTTTAAAGTTTTAACCATGCTTCAATAAAAAATGATATTCTTTCATGCAGTTTAAATATTGCTATTTTCAACCTGGATTCTACACTTTCCTTCTTTCATCACTATTTTCAATACCCTCACATTTATAATGCTTACTGCTTATTTCTTCTGTATCATGTCAATTGAGGATAGTGAATTTGGGGCACCAAAGGGTTAATTTTTTGAAACAAAATAATATAACAAATATTTTAAACTACAAAAAATTAGCAAAATGGTTATATGTGACATTGTATATTTTCTCAGGTGGCTATAAATCCATTTTTTAAACTCAATTTTTTCTTCTTAAAATATAATGTGTGCGTGCATAGACACATAAATGTGAGGTATGGAGAAATATAGGAAAGTCCTCATAACTTAAAATTAAGGTATAAATTAATACATAATGGATGAGATTAGTCATCTATACAAGTAAGTGAGATATCATCTGTGAATATGTCACTGAAGAACCATATTGTTCAGTAGGGGTGTAGTTCAAGAAAGTATGATTGCTATATTTTATTTAAGGTAACTACAGCCTAATCTTTTCATAAAGTAAGGAAAGATGAGGAAAATATAAACATAAAGGCTACAATGTGTAAGAAAAAAGTATAATGTCCAAGAAGTTTAAATATGCCAGGCTCAAAACCTGTCCACATAAGCAAGACTCCAGATCTTGAGAATACAGTTACTTTATAACCTAGATTTGTACATATGTATATGAAATGTACAGTTCATATGTACTACCTTATTAAAAAAGAGAGCTCTAATCTTTGTCTCATCATGGCACTCCTTTCATTTGCTTCATGACACTTATCACAAGCCATGATATTTTTTGTTAAACTGTTCATTTTCTGTCCAGAATGCAGACTCTTTGAGAACATCTATATGATTTGATCACTGTTGCATCCTGATTACATAGTGTCCAAAAAATATATTCTGAATTAATAAATTGAACAATTTACTCAATGAAAGCATCCCTCAGTTTACTCCTACTGTATGCATAGGTTAGAATAGTTAAGGTTAGAAGGATTAAATTAGATAATGTCAGTAAAGTTCTTACAACAGAGACTGGCACATACAAACATATTTTTCCCTTTTATTTGTTGCTATTAATCTTATTAGTGTTATTATTAAGAGAAAGAAGCCAGGGAAGGGCACTGAGAGGGAGGATGGAAAGATCAAAGGAAAGAAGGAGTATAGAAAGAAAGAAGGAAAAAAAGAAAGGAAGGAAAGAAAGAAGGAAAAGAAAAAGGAAGGAAAAAAGAAAAATGGAAGGAAAAACGAAAGAGGAAAGAGGAGGAGGAAGAGAAGGAAGGAGATGGGGAAAGAGGGAGGGAAGAAAGTATTGGACAGAAAAAAGTCACTGGATTTTGACAAAAGCTGGATAAAACATTTGTCCAGGCCACAAACGCGTTCAAATTCTTAGATACCCTGACATCAGTTTCTTTGGGTAAGACGTTCCAATATTAACAAATCAGAAAAAAAAAATACATTCAATTTTACACTAATCAGTTGGCATTCTGGATTGAAAGATCTGACTCTGTTGCATCGAGTTACTGGACTCAGTCCCTCTGGAGATACCAAACTGCCATGGCACACAAACAAACCTGGGGTTCAGGGGCTCCGAGTACAAGCAGCAGGATTTGAAACAAGCTGAGACTGTGTGCGTGCTGCCACCTAACGGGCTCCGCTGTGTGCCCAGAGGCCGCCTTCACTCTCCTGGTTTTCTACCTGGTGACTCCATATTTATATTTACCTACATAAATGTGTGAGTACAAGCTGTATAATTGGAGATGAGTAGGAATATTAGTTAAAACAATTTCCCACTTGCATTAACAATAACGAAAATGCAATCAAGAGCATTCGTAAAAGCCTTAAATAACTGGTTTCATGTTGCAAGAGCTTTTTTTGATTGAGGTTGCAATAAGTTATAAAATAGGGAAAACCTTAACATTCTGCTTAGTTTTTATTTTTTCAAAGAAAAAATATTATTTCTTTGTATATATGTGAAAAATGTATACTAGTTTACTGGGGCATAATTGCTATACAATTGATGAAAAAATAGTTTTATGAGAGATGAGAAATTGGCTGAGTAATTTACTTCTTAGATCAAATATAAGAATCCATAGAAAATTCATTCAGCTTGTTGTTTCATTACACTTTGTCACTACTTCCCTCCCAATATCTTGTAAAAGAAAAAACCATGAAAAAATTATGGACAAATTCTGTGTACCCAGGTATCAGATGACAGTGGAAGACAAACTTCCTTTGAGGTAAATAGAATTACTTTTTCCCTTGCAAAGGCCATGGGATGGGTCCAATTTGATTTGACGAACATCTGTTCTTCTTGGGAAAACATTTGTATTGTGAAGGTAAAATACAAATTACGTTCTGAGACAAATTTGTAGCTTTTTCTCATCTGACAGTAAAGACAATTAAGGTAATTTTCACCACTAGATGGAGATATTGCCATTTATAGGAGAGAGTAATGTCTGGGTTGCGTATTTTTTTTTTTTTTTTTGCACTTAGAATCAGAAATTATATATGTCCTCTGTGACCCACTGTGTGCATTTACTATCACCCACCCTCCCTTCCAACAGACACACACACATAATAGTGAGCTAGTTTGAAAGACACAGAGCCAAACTAAAAGACAACACGCCATCTCATGAGTTAATAATGGATTGGCCGCAATGGAGCTACAAAATAAATTCAGAGTGAAATTTCCAGCTATGAGTCTGACATTGTAATTACGGGAGTTGAGTGCAGGTTTCTCTCTAAGCATCAAAGCATTTTACATGGCTAGGATAGAACCGTAATCCGATCAGCTGCAACTGCCACAGCAACAGAAGGACCCTAAAAATAGGACCCCTATGGTAATCTGTCTGGATTACTAAATTCAGTGACGGCTTGGCAACAAATCAGGGAAATGTTTGCGGAAAAGGATTTAAATATATCATGAAGTTCTATCTGCATTATGGAGAAATCCATAAGGCCCCCAATTCCAAGCTACTGCTTCAGGGCTGCTTCCAAACAACCCAGCTCATTTTGTCAAAACATCACCTTTCTGTCCTGCTTTTTGCAATTTAATCATCTTAAATCCATTAGTGGGGGCAGGGGAAGAAAAGAGATTTCAAAGAAGGCCTACCTACACCATTCTCTGGTGCTTAAGTTTTACACCACAGAGTCTTTATAAATATAATTTTAATTTATTAATGGTGATAGAGAAATTAATCAGGGGACAATATGGATTCTTGTAAAAATATTATTTAAACAGGTAAGGGTAAGATTTTTTTAACTATGCAATGATGCATGTGACATATTCATAGGTAAATAAACAGAAGTTAGCTAAATATCTGGGGTGTGTGCTCAGTGTTACTAACTTAAGAGAAATATATTTTTGTTGACTGTGGACTGATTCAGAAACTAGAATAAAGCAAAGATACAGGTACTATGGTGTACGTATTTCTCAGCATTTATGGTTAATTATTTTATGGGCTCTCATTGAAGTTTTCTAACATGTCAGGAAGTTGCACACAACTTCTCAGCCCTACATTCCCTTTTCAGGTCTAGAAGAGCTCCCCAAGGTTACCTTTGCCCAGGCCTCTCATATTCAGAATGTTTCTATTTTCTTTCTATAGTTGCCACAGATCACACTCTCCCCATTTCCTCAGGATCCTATCTTTTTCTCTCCCAAGATGCTGCAGCTTTCCTATCCCCTCATTCTGGTTACTCCCAAAACAATCCTATAGAACAATCTTTTTTGAGTCTTTCGCTGAAAAGCACTTAAGAGGATTCAGGAAATTAATAAATAGCAAATATAGGAAAGCTGCAGAAAGTGCAGGCAAGATTTCTCTTCTAAATCCTCTATCTGCCCCTAGAGTTTCTTGTATTCAAAGTCTATAACCCTGAAAAATCTTAATCTTTCTTTTAATTGCTATACTATTTCCTAAGACATCTAGGTTGTGTATGCCAATGTTAATTTCACATGGGACGATATTCTTTGGAAATTGAGAAAATACCTGGAACTTTGAACTCTGACTCAAGTTAGCACTCCTTTTGTTTTTAACACATGTATCTATTTTGAAGTCTTATTATTTTTTGTGGGGTTTTTTGGGGAGAGGTGGGAGATTTCTTTTACTGATCAGGGTCAGACGTTCTGCAGTTATTATTACTTTTGCTTTAGCAAGCTCATCTAATTTCAGAATTTCTCAATACTGGAAATTTTGATACCAACCAATAAGAGCAGACTCATCATCCATATGAAATTATGCATGTGTGAAATAGGATAATGAAAGACTGTCAAGAAGCACAAATTACAACCAATGTATAGCAAATTTTCATAACCCCCATGATTTTAATATATAAGCAAGTTATCTATAGCCTTTGACATCATTGTACATAACATTAAAGAAAACTGATAACTTTGTACAGCATAAAAAATGTACCTTGCCTTTTGTTGGTGTATGTTGATCAGAAAATGAAAACTATGCATTTTAGTGTGTTTTCTCTTTCCCCTTTACTGTGAAAATGCTTAGATTCAGAATCACTGACCAACTGTACTACAGTGTTCTGTTTTGATACCTGGGAATATCTAAATATTCTGCTGCATTCATAACAGAAAGCATGCCACCCAAAACTTAGTGACTTAAAAGGTTCATTTTTAGTTCACAATTCTATGGTTTGGAAATTTGGCAATGTTCAGTCAGCAGTTCCTCCCCTTGTCTGACCTTGATTCCCTCATACAGCTGCAATCAGCTAGTAGGACAATTGGGGCTGTGGTCCCAGATGGCTTCACTCACATGTCTAATGGTTGGCTGAGATGATAAGAAATATCAAGCCATGTGTCTACAAACATCTAGTAGACAAGCCTTGTCAAGTGGCAGCTGGGGTTCAAAATCAACAAGAAAAGGCAAACTCCAATGTGAAAATCTTTTTCAAGCCTTTGCTTGTGTCACATTTGCTAATGTCCCATTGGCCAAAGTAAATCACAAAACCAGCCTCGAATCAATGGGTAGGGTAATAGAGTATTCTTCCTCTTGAATGGGAAGAGCTACAAGAGATTGCAACCTATTGTCTCTGCCTTACTGTTATTATTTTAATTTTGCTTTACTTTTTTCTTACATTTATTTCAACTTCTTTTTTTTGGGTTACTGTGATACACATAACTAGGAAGTACATAACATATATTTACAGATTAAGTCATAGTTATAAAGTGAACGCCTGCAGTAACACCACCCAGATCAAGAAGTAATCAGGTTAATAATAATCCTGTTATAACCCCATCCCTTCCATGCAAAGGAATCTATCATCTTGACTTTTATAATAAGCCATTCTTTGTTTTGCTGTATGGTTTTACTATGTATATAAGCAATACATTTTTGTTTCACCTGTTACTGTATCTTTTTTGAATTGAGTAATACTGTATGTATCATTTTGTGTCTTACTTCATTTATCTAATATGATTAATCATGTTGCATACAGCTATAGTTCACCTTTTCTAAAATATAATTTTTATATACATTATATTTCTGATAAACATTTAGGTTGCTTTGGTATTTTTATTATTATGAACTATGTTGCTACAAGTATATAAAACCTTGTTGAGAGATATTTAAAAACTTCAGTAAATGGAGCAATACATCACGTTCATCACTGAAAGACTTGTTTTAAAAATGTCAATTCTTTCAGATCATTCATAAATTCAATACAATCTCAGGAGTACTTCCCATTCCCTCATCCCCCAGACTTGCCTAAACACATCTGCCAAATTAATCTGCCTAAAACACTGTCTTTCTCTTGTTATTCTCTGCTTAAAACCTATAGTGACTTCCTAGTCTCTAGAGCTCTGCTATTTAATACTGATGGTACTAGAGTCACGTGGCTACTTAAATTTAAATTTTAATTAATTAAAATTAAATGAAATTAAAATTCACTTTCTCAGTTGTACTACTCATTCAAGTGCTCCATTGCTGTGTGTGTCTACAATGTTGAACAGTTCAGATATAAAGCCTTTTCCGCATCACAGAAAGTTCTATTGGGCAGCATAATGTGCCAGAGAATAACGTCAATTTCAACATGGCAATCAAGAAGTTCACAGTCTAGAATGTAATGCTTAGGCTAATCTATTCAAAATTCCTCTAAAAGACTGTGAACTGTGATCATTCCTGCCTATACATACTTGTACCTAACAATTTAGATACACTTCTCTCGTTTGAATATCATTTTGAAATCTATTTGGCCAACTCTTATTCTAATTATTCTCTTATTAATGTTAAACTTCTTTTCTAAACAATAATGATAATTATCTTCAGCACAATTTTTGTAACTATATCCATGTATACTAGTATTTATTATTGACTCTTGTTTGTGGATGTTTCATGTTGAATATAAGTTTCTTGATGAGAGGACTGTCATCGTTACTTCTATGCACTCCCTCAATATTATCAACTGCTGGGCTGTTGTCCACTGATAATAACCAGTTCTAGTAGATGACAACCTTATACTTCCTCAGTAATGTTACCCAACCACTGTTGACCTTTTTCTCTAATGAAAATATCTCTCTCAGCAATAATGCAGTTCTATATCTTCCTTGTTACCACCATCTTCATTCCTATGTAACGACCTGTATGCACGAGAGCTTCCTTTCAATATCAAGGCCCTTGGAAGATCTCTGTCCAGCACTTCAACAACATCTCAAAAGGTACACTTTCACCTTCCTCCCTGTAAATTCTTGCATTGCACCACTGACTGTGACAGCAGTGGTGGTCAAAACTGTCTACTGACTCTGTCATGCCTAATTACTTGTGTATTGTTGCTAGAGTTGAATAATACAAATTATTAATGGGTAGTATGCCCTTCATACCTAATTTCCCAAGTTAAATTTATATCTGTTGTTATTAGCCACATGTCATAGGCGGATACATGCCATACATAATATTTTCAGAAAGCTTTGTTAAATATTGGTTTAAAAAGAACTGGTAGACTCAATACACTTCTCAACAACTGAAGTGCCCATGTCACTGGCAATTTTACCAGAGTTGACATTTATGTAGCCTGACTCTCCTTTCCCATTCTAGTAGAGAAGGCCAAAGACTACACTTAAATGCTCAAAATACACTCTTCAGACTCTCTCCAATTTAGTAAAAGACCCATTTTGTTGGCTTGCTGTTTATTTTAATTTAATTTATACTAGGACATTTAATTGTTGATGATTCTGTGACACTGATGAGAAAAAAAATGGAAATGTGAGCTGCTATTTGTGTTAGCTATTGTTCTATCTCTGCACCAAACAAAAACAAAAACAAAAAGTCACTAGACTAAGTTATTTTAGAGATGAAATCAGGATAGCCCAGTTTGGCTCCCAAATATTTGTAAGACTAAGCAAATCATTTCACCTCTTGTTCCTTTGGTGTTAGCCTGGATGCTGTATAACATCCTCTGAAATTCAAATTAAAATGAAAAAGACACCAAAGTAGAGGGAATTTGTGTTTTTAAAAATATATAACAAAAATAATTCACATTTTTTGTATGAGTTTGAAAATTACTTTTGTAGAATTAGTTGTAAGTTATCCTGAATCGGTCTGGTAACAGTATTTACTATCCATGCCTGTCAAGGGAAATTTTTCATTGCACACCTTAAATGCTCTGCTTTGACTAGGCACAGCTGTGTTCTAAATTTTAAAAATTACCTTGCTTTTTAACACAAATGTCCTAGAAAGGGCAGACATCAGGCCCTTATTCTTGGCATTTGCTGGCCACCTGGTCTCTTAGTTTGATTAGTAGAATCGTGTTATGAGAGGTGCTGTCTTAATTCCCTCACATCTCTATCCTACCATGAATTGATTCATAGACACTTGATCATAACTACAACTGCAACAGATTTTGTTGTTGTTGTCTCTGAGGTCATGATTTTTATACCTTAAAAACAAAAATATATTTAGATTTATTCCTTAGAAGGCAAAGAGATGATTTTTGTTGTTATTTTGTTTTGTTTTATTTCCAGAAGGACCATTTATTTGTGATCACCATGTTGATCTTTTTTTTTTCCAGAGGAAGTTCTACTTCTCACTCTTTATGATATTCTTATAGGCCTAGATAGCAGGAACAAAATTACACAAGAGGTATTTATTTATTCTGTGCTAAATATTAACAAAGGGTAGTAGTATCTGTGTGTAGAAAATTACCAATGCTTCTTTTATCTGGTTAATACAGGTAAAATAGAAATATTATCAGAATTGAATGTGTAGTGTTTATTGCAATGAAACATTTGTATTAGGTTTGCTATGTAAGTGTCTATAAACTTTTAGACTCTTAGCTCTCTAGTTAAAGAAGCCTATGGCTGGATTTTACCATGTAAACAAGTTTGTTGGGATTGTCTTCAACTGGTTTATGTAAATTGTACTTTGAAATATCCCCTTAAAACAATCGATACACTACAAATTGTGACTCATTCTTATTTACATTCTTATTTAGTAAAGTAGTTTCTCTAATGACTGCTTCTAGCAACATTTTATTAGCCTAGTGTGAGGTACTGAACACACTCAGGAGAGAAAAAGATAGCTTTGACTTCAACGTATTAATTTAGACTACTTCCCTTTTAGTTCAAAATAGGGGAATTTGCTAAAGCTCTTACTTATTTTCCCCTGCCTCAACACAATTAAAATCCTCAAAATTATACAAACACATAAAACTCTAAACTTCTTTCCTTTTAAAGATACTGCCAGAAGATACTACAACATGGAAAATGTGTAGTGTTTGTGAGTTTGGTACATTGAGCCTAACAAATGGGTGAATGGGAAGGTTATTTTATTGCTACTTTTTAAAAGGTTGTTACAAATAATGAAAGGAAAAATTAAAACATTATTTTCTGAATTGATTCTCATCCTTTTGTCTTTGGCAATGATGCGTAGAAGTTGAATATATTGTAATTCAACTTCATTCATAAATTCCCTGTCTTTTATCAGTGGCTGGCTTTGAAAACTGTCAGGGACATAGGTACCACATATGGCCTTGTACAGAAGTTTAAAATCTTCTTGCTTATGTCTGTGTGTGTATGTGTCTATGTATATTTTTGTGTGAGTAAATATGTTCATAGGTGTAGATAACTTATTTTTCTTGCTGTCTGAAGTTGAATAAAATGGGGGAGCAATGATGATTTTCTTGTTGTCCATGTCACTTATTTAGAGAGGACTTCCATGGCAATGTGGTAACCATAACCATATAAGCACAATATGTCCTTATCCATTCAAGAAACTCCTAGTAGTTTTAAATTTTCTCTCCTCCAGCTCTTACTCCCCAGGGCACAAATTGTGGTTTATATCTGACCAACAGAATATTAAGCTGTTCAGGGAAAATATGACATTTCTTTCAAGCTAACAGTGGCAGCCACTTTCCCCCCTTCTACCTGGTTCCTAGCATGAGATGTCTTTAAGTTATAATCATTAGCTGTAATCACGGCCACATTATTAATGGTCTTACAACACTACGTGCAATAGTATAATTATTTTCCCTCTGTTCCCTTCACAAGACCTACCATAGACCTTTGGTAAAATATAGCTAAATTGGAAATAATTCCTAGTTGTTTAAAAGTAATTCTTATTTTATTTTTGTTGTTGATGGTAGGCAAATAGTTATGAGTTCATTATATCCTTCTATATATATCTCCACATCTGTGTGTCTATCTGTCTAGTTATTTAACTTAATCACATATGAAGAACCAGGGCTAATCTGGCAAGGGACTCACTTTAATACATACGGACATAGATAGCACTTTCCTGATCGCTGATTGCTGAAGAGGACTTTCCCTAGACACCTTTATTATTAATGAGTGAAGATGAGTTAGAAAAAAAGGGAAGATTTTCATGTCATTTCTTTCATAAATCAATCTCCCTTACTAATAAGTTTGATGCTATTCTCCCACCACACGTGGAACACCAATTTTAAGCTGTTTTCTTAGCAGTGATTATGGATTTGAGCTAATTCTTTTGTATTGTCTTTTCCATGTGTCTTCCCAAAGTGAGACTTTTAATCTTGGTCTCAAATACATTATGCTAAACAAGTGGACCAAATAGCCCCTACTCTCACTGCAAAGATGACAAGGGAGAACTGCCCCAACATGTAACTTCTGACCCGTACCCACTGCTCATGCTGTATTCTAACAATGCTGTATAAAGAGAGAGAAGGGCATAGGAAAAAAGTGAAAATGGTTATGGGGACAGGGAGGATGCTAATTTATTTGAGTAATCAGAAACTACTTATTGAGAGTTTTTAAGCATTGACTGTATATCATCAGTCACCAGTTCATAAGTCTTTCTCTTCTGGAGACTATGAGTTTTTAAAAACAGGGATTGTATACCTTCTTTATATTTATTTATATTGGGATTCTGAGCTCCAAACAAAGTGTATTTTGGGCTCAGCATGAAACTGAGCTCAGCACCAAACACAGTATATATACTGTGGGCTCAGCACCAAACTTAGTATATACAACATGGGGGCCAGGTGCATGTCACCTGAATGCATTGTAGTGTGATTGGGCACTGTAAGAATACAATGATTAGCTACATGCCTATCATATAAACGACACTCTCATTAGCATCAAGGATAAAAAGCAAGGGAAAAAAGTGAAAAAGAAAATATTGCTAGAACATGGTGTATGGTTGATGAATCATTAATTCATTTGTCTTAGTTTGATTTCCTCCAGGAGAAAACCGTGAAACAGGAGTTCAAGTACATTCATGTATTGATTAGGAGGTGACTCCCAGAAACACTACAAGGGAAGGAGGAAAGTTATACAGAAAAGGCAACACAGTCAATAAAATTGTACACTCTCAAGCAAGCTTTCACTGTAGGTAACTGGAGATTAATCCCAATGGAGACCTCTGAAGACAAACTAGAACAAACACCTCAGTTATGTCCCCACATAGGTAAGAAAGCTGGAGTATTTGCCTTGTTGGAATTGCTGTTTGATAAAGGAATACATTCTTAAATAAATGTGCTTCTGTTATACATCATTTTAATGCACATTTCTCGCTTTATGTTATCTTGCTAATGACTTATTACTTGCTGTTTACTTTATATTTATTTTAGACTATGGAAATAATGTTAGACGAAAAGCAAATTCAAGCGATTTTCTTATTCAAGTTCAAAATGGGGCATAAAGCAGCAGAAACAGTCAACATCAACAGTGCATTTGGCCCGGGAACTGCTAACAAACATACGTACAGTGGTGGCTCAAGAAGTTTTGCAGAGGACAGGAGAACCTTGCAGAGGAGCGTAGTGGTCACCATTGAAAGTTAATAACGATCAATTGAGAGCAATCATCAAAGCTGATCCTCTTACAACTACATGAGAAGTTGCCGAAGAACTCGTCATTGGTCATTTGGCATTTGAAGCAAATTAGAAAGATGAAAAAGCTCAATAAGTGGGTGCCTCATGAGCTGAACGAAGATTAAAAAAACCTTTTTTTGAAGTGTCGTCTTCTTTTGTTCTACACAACGAACCATTTCTAAATCAAATTGTCACGTGCAAGGAAAAGTGGATTGTATGTGACAATTGGCAACAACCTGCTCAGTGGTTGGACTGAGAGAAGCTCCAAAACACTTCCCAAAGTCAAACTTGCATCAAAAAAAAAAAAAGGGTCATGGTCCTTGTTTGGTGGTCTGCTGCTGGTCTGATCCACTACAACTTTCAGAATCCTGGCAAAACCATTAAATCTGAGCAGTATGCTCAGCAATACTTTTGTGCAGCTCGATGAGCTGCACAAAAAACTGCAATGCCTGCAGCCGGCATTGGTCAACAGAAAGGGCCCAATTCTTCTCCATGACAACACTGGACCACACATTGCACAACCAACACTTTAAAAGTAGAACGAATTGGGCTATCAAGTTTTGCCTCATCTGCCATGTTCACCTGACCTCTTGCCAACCGACTACCACTTCTTCAAGCATCTCAACATCTTTTTGCAGGGAAAATACTTCCACAACCAGCAGGATGCAGAAAATGCTTTCCAGAGCTCATCGAATCCCAAAGCATGGATTTTTATACTACAAGAATAAACAAACTTATTTCTCTTTGGAAAAAATGAGTTGATTGTAATAGCTCCTATATGATTAATAAAGATGTGTTTGAGCCTAGTAATAATAATTTAAAATTCATGGTCCAAAACTGCAATAACCTTTGCACCAACCTAATATATTGTTTTAGTCTGTTCAAGCTGCTATAAGAAAATACCATAAAGTGAGTGGCCTATAAACCACAGAAAATTATTTCTCATAGTTTTGGAGGCTGAAAAGTCCAAGATCAAGGTGCCAGTATATTTAGTGAGTAGGTGAAGGTCTCCTTTCTGGTTCATCGATGGCCCTCTTTTCACTGTAACATAACATGGCAGAAGAGGCAAGGTGCTTCTCTTGGGATTTTTTTAATATGGCATTAATCCCATTAATTCCCATAATGACAAATTCCTCATTAGGTAATCACCTCCCAAAGGCCCCTCCTCCTAATATTATCACCTTGGGGGTTAGGATTTCAACATATGAATCCTAGGGGAACACAACATTCTGGCCATGGCGTACACAATTCTTATCGATGGTTTGTTGGAAGTACTCCTGGGGGATGTGAATTCCCACAGGCCCTTGAAGCCAAAGATAGTTCTAAAAGGAATGCCAGTATGGAAGCTGGAAGTAAGATTGACTTACAATGTCCCACAGAAAGGACATCATGTGAAAGAAAGAAAATATATTTTATTCAAAATTGTGTGTACTATTATATTTTTAAACGGTTACTACATTGTTAGAAAATAAATACTTTTTCGGTGTTGCATTTAACCACTTAACCAAATTAATATTTGGTCTAAGTGTCATAGAAATATTATTAAACATTAAGTGTGCTATGAACCAAGAAAATTCTAATCTAATCCATATACCTCTTCTTTATGTGTGTTTGTCCTTGTAAGAGCACCTTCTCCATGAGTAATGTCTATGCATTGCATAAGTCTATAAGAGCAGACTTTCCTTCTGCAGATTAAAGTTATTTGAATTTCAGAAGCAGGAGAAATCTCACATGACTATGCACACCCTGAATTTCTGTATATGATGAATACATATCATATGTTGATGTGCTTTATATTTCTGGTAACAGAATATAATTTTTATGAAAAATGTGACCAAAATTAACCTCATACTTTCTTTGGCCCCCTGATTTTAGAAGAGGTTTCCAATTCTTTCCTCGGTATCTTTGCTCATATTGAACAAGAAACTAGCTCTAGGTTAAAAATCTTGCTGTTTGTACATTGTCTATTAAATAGCTTATAGACAACTATCTAGCTAGTAATGACAAATGTGTAGGTCATTGTGATATGTGTTTTTGTTGTTGTTGTTGTTTTTGAGACAGAGTCTTGCTCTGTCGCCCAGGCTGGAGTGCGGTGGCATGATCTCGGCTCACTGCAACGTATGCCTCCTGGGTTCAAGTGATTCTCCTGCCTCAGTCTCCTGAGTAGCTGGGATTACAGGCATGCACTACCATGCCCGGCTAGTTTTTGTATTTTTAGTAGAGACGGAGTTTCACCATGTTGGCCAGGCTGGTCTCACAACTCCTGACCTCATGATCCACCCGCCTCGGCCTCCCAAAGGGCTGGGATTCCAGGCGTGAGCCACCGCACCCGGCTTGTTTTTAGTCTCATTCATTACTTTGATCTATGATTGAGTTGTGTCTGTCTTTATTTGCCACATTTTAAATTTTATACACTTTGTGTTATTGTAAGTCATTTAAAAAACGTTGGGCCAGGCGCGGTAGCTCCACGCCTGTAATCCCAGCACTTTGGGAGGCCAAGCCAGGCAGATCACCTGAGGTCAGGAGTTTGAGACAAGCCTGGCCAACATGGCAAAACCCTGTCTCTACTAAAAATGCAAAAATTAGCTAGCTGTGGTGGTGGGTGCCTGTAATCCCAGCTCCTTGGGAGGCTGAGACACAGAATCTCTTGAACCCTGGAGACAGAGGTTGCAATGAGCCAAGATCATGACACTGTGCTCTGGCCTGGGCAACAGGGCGAGACTCCATCCATCTCAAAAAAAAAAAAAAAAAAATCAAAAAAACAACAACAACAACGACAAAAACAACTTGTGGAATAGGTAAAAAATACATTAAAATGCACAGAGATGAATGATTACTAAGCCAAAAAATGAATATATAACAAGCTAATAAAATATATATCATAATCATAATACAGGCATAGCACAATAAAAGATACTACATACAGAGCAAATGTGGCTTATACGCATGTATCCACTTTATCCTGACAGCACTCTGGTGATGCAGGTTCTATTATTTTTCCGTGTGGGTCACATTCATCCTGTAGCAGAACCTGCTGGTTCCCTACCACATTCCCTAGGGCTTTACCATGTCACACATGGAGTTCTGATTTCTCACTGCCAGACTCTCCACCTCTTTGCCCAATGGCTTTTCTGACAGCTGGAGACAGGTGTGCCCCCTTGCACAGCAGTCTAGAAATACAGGAGAATTAACACAACTTTTACTTATCCCCCTTCACCCATGTTTCCTGGGAAAACATCCTAAAAAGCTATTTGTACTCAAATTCTTATTTTAGAGTTGTCTTCTGGAGGAACCCAAACTAAGACACATCTGAAAATTCATTTGTTCCTCCATGTACGCATAAATATGAAACTACCTGTGTCTCCGGAATTGGTGGGTTCTTGGTCTCACTGACTTCAAGAATGAAGCCGCGGACCCTCGCGGTGAGTGTTACAGCTCTAAAGGCGGCGTGTCGGGAGTTTGTTCCTTCTGATGTTCAGATGTGTTCGGAGTTTCTTCCTTCTGGTGGGTTCCTGGTCTCGCTGGCTCAGGAGTGAAGCTGCAGACCTTTGCGGTGAGTGTTACAGCTCTTAAGGCGGCGCGTCTGGAGTTGTTCGTTCCTCCCGGTGGGCTCGCGTTCTCACTGGCTTCAGGAGTGAAGCTGCAGACCTTCGCGGTGAGTGTTATAGCTCATAAAAGCAGTGTGGACCCACAGAGTGAGCAGTAGCAAGATTTATCGCAAAGAGCGAAAGAACAAATCTTCCACAGTGTGGAAGGGGACCAGAGCGGGTTGCCACTGCTGGCTCCGGCAGCCTGCTTTTATTCTCTTATCTGGCCCCCACCCACGTCCTGCTGATTCGTAGAGCCGCGTGGTCTGTTTTGACAGGGCGCCGAATGGTGCGTTTACAATCCCTGAGCTAGACATAAAGGTTCTCCACATCTCCACCAGGCTCAGGAGCCCAGCTGGCTTCACCCAGTGGATCCTGCACCGGGGCTGCAGGTGGAGCTGCCTGCCAATCCCGCGCGTGCGCTCGCACTCCTCAGCCCTTGGGTGGTCGATGGGACTGAGCGCCGTGGAGCAGGGGGTGGCGCTCGTCGGGGAGGCTCGGGCCCGCACAGGATCCCATGGAGCGGGTGGGAGGCTCAGGCATGGCGGGCTGCAGGTCTGGAGCCCTGCCCCGCGGGAAAGCAGCTAAGGTCCGGTGAGAAATCGAGCGCAGCGCCGGTGGGCTGGCACTGCTGGGGGACCCAGTACACCCTACGCAGCCGCTGGCCCGGGTGCTAAGTCCCTCATTGCCCGGGGCCGGCAGGGCCGGCCGCCTGCTCCGAGTGCAGGGCCCGCCAAGCCCACGCCCACCCGGAAGTCCAGCTGGCCCGCAAGCGCCGCGCGCAGCCCGGTTCCCGCTCGCGCCTCTCCCTCCACACCTCCCTGCAAGCTGAGGGAGCCGGCTCCCGCCTTGGCCAGCTCAGAAAGGGGTTCCCACAGTGCAGCGGTGGGCTGAAGGGCTCCTCCAGTGCCGCCAAAGTGGGAGCCCAGGCAGAGGAGGTGCCGAGAGTGAGCCAGAGCTGTGAGGACTGCCAGCATGCTGTCACCTCTCACCTGGACTTGGAGAAATAAGTAAGTGTGTTTTTGGGACTGAGACTGTATTGACTCAGCCTTGCATAATGGGAGTTGCTCAGAGGAAAGATAAGGGAGTAAAATGGTTATCACATTAAGAAAAGGTACTAACAGTATAGGTTCAAGTTACGACAATTAGCCAAAACCATTTTATTTCTAAGTAGAGAAAGTAGTTAAATGAAATGGTGATCACATTGCACAAAGGCATGACTATACTATATTACACTTGCAGAGAGAGCGAGATGACTGGTGGAAATGATTGGCTACTTACTAACTCTGGGTTTTCTATCAATTGGCAAAATGATGTGGGAAGACAATTAGTAAATTAAGTCTGATGTGCTGAGTGAAATCTGAAATGTGGGCAGCCATATTCTGTGGGGAAGTCAGTGGCAGGGGCCAGACTGGGTAGTCTAGTAACACATACGTAAAAGGCAAAGACACTCACACTCAAACCCAACCATTTTGAGAAGCAGATAAGCCGTACTGGTCTAGGGAAAGTGTTAAGAGGACTGTATTTTCCTTAGTATCACTGCAATTTTTTTAAATTGATGTTATATCTCCAGGACACTGGCATTTCTAAGAATTATGATTGACAGTGAACTTGGATGAGAACGAGGTTTCCATCAGATTCCTAATTTATTTTAATCTGTTAACCTTTAATAATTTTTTTTGGTCAATTTCACAATTTGCTCTAAATTTTCCTTTTTCCTTTCTGATTATATATTTATTTATTACAATTTAAAATATTATTTTATGATAGTGGTGTGTGTGTGTTGAAGTATGCTAATGACAATAAAGTATTGTTTACTCTATGATTGCCTGAAACTAGGTGTGATCACATTTGGCAGCCTATTCAGGACTGAATGGAAGCTATGAGCTTTTCCACTGGAGTCATTACAGTGCACGCTGTGGGTGTGAATGTTCATTAGCATATTATGGATCTATAATTTCTGCCTAAAAAAACTATGCAAAGCAATTACCCAGCGTGGTAGGAGCTCTGTTTTCAACTTCAACATTTTCTCGTTTTCTTCCTCTTTTTACTGTACCTTCTCCATACCCCTGGGTATTTGTTTTTCACTAAATAGAGATATTGCATAGTTCAAGATTTCTGACACTATGTCATTTCATAGAGCTCACACACTCTGACCAGAAGGAAAGATGGGTTCCGGGAAGCTGAGGCTACTGAAGATTATCTGAATTCTGGTTAAAAGGCCAAAAGAAACTGTGTGTTATGGAAAAGTGATGCTCTTGAGGCAGGAAGTGGTCTCTGGGCCATTTACTTGTTGTGTGACTTTGGGATACTCAGCCTCTCAGAGCTTTCTTCCATTGCCTTTCTTTCAATGGGATCAATAAGGTCTAACTGGCAGAGTGGTTCTGAACAGAAAAGAAGATGATATATGAGAAAGAGCTTTATAAAGAGTTCATAGCTGTACAAAAACAAAGTTATTGCCATCATTACTTGTGTAGCAGGTGGCAATCTACAAATTGCTTTAATGTGTATTGTTTAATTTGGTTTTTAGAGCTGCACTCTAGAGTAGAAAGAGAAACTCCCTATTGCACAAGATGGGAACACTGAAGTTCTGCAAGATCAGGTAGAGCCAGGCATAACCAATTTTACAACTTAAAAAACTGAACAGAAATGCTTGGCTTCTGAATTTGGAATTCAAATTTAAATTCTCATTTTAATTTAATTATTTGTATAAAAATACACATGTGTATGGACATACAGGAAAAAAGAGAGGAGAGAGAGGAAAGGCAGAGAGGAAAGAGAGAGAGAAAAAAAGAGAGAGAGAGTGTATAATGTGTCTTAGCACAGATCTCCATTGTGCCTGTTAAAATCAGCACAGATTTTCATTTCAAATTCTGTATCTGAGTTTCTGAGTTTTCCTGTGGCTAAATGTTTACCTAGATATCTCTGCTCTAGTTTCCAGCTTCTGTAGAATGTCAGTTCTCCAATCTATGTCTGGTGATTGCTCCTGCCATACAGTAGATTGTTGTGGTTATTCTTATGTAATGGTGAAGGTCTTTACACATGTTGCTGCTCAACAGATATTTTGAAATTGGGTATTAGAAGATCTGGCTTTTCAGGGTTTTTTTTTTTTTTTTTTTTTTTTTTTAAGTCATTTTCTCTACCCCAGGCTTAAACTTTTCACCTCATTGCTTGGTCTTCTCTTTCCTCTGAAACTCTTAACTTCTATTTGTTTTTATGCTCATCCCTGCTCTAAATTCCTGTCCCTTTCTTATGCTAAGCTTGTCATGAATCTCTTTTGTTATTTGCTCACCTAAACCTTCAGAACCTCACTTTCACTTCAGGCGGCTTGTCAAGATGAGCTCAGACTAGAATGCAGGCTCTACGTGGGGAGGGAGGATTGATCATTTCAGCCCTGTGTCTCCGGTGTCTGAAAGTAGTGGCTGACATGTAGTGGATAAAGAATACATATGTATTGAATAGTACATAAAAGTATTTCCTAAGAGGGATTCTCATACTAATTAGAAAAGCAATTAGAAGTATATTGTACATATATTTCACCCCATTATATATTTAAATTGGATTCAGAAAAATTACAATAGATAATTCCTAAACAGACAGTAATATTTTACCAAAAGCATATTTTAAATGTGTTATATATTCCTTGACACTTAAATTACTTCCCTTAAACACAGCACTTGCTACAAATTCACATATTTTTTTTTCATTGCTTTTGTTTCATTTTTTTTCCTTGCCCTAGAGATTGCTGTTGTGCTGGATGTAGGCATATTCTGAAAACTTCATTTAAAAATTAATAAATGTGTTTAATTGGAAAATAAGAACTGCTATGTTTTCATGGGTACTGGGCAGATACTTCCCTGCTAACCATTATCCCCAGATTCTTTTTCTTTAATGTCACTCTCTGTAGAATTGCTTGATCAACGAAAGCGTGTCTCTTGATGAAAACAGACTGTTCCTCAAAGAACAAATTAAGGACTTTCAGTCCTGGAGGTAAAACACTGTGAGTTCATCATGCAGTGCTGTAAAACAAATGTGTTATGTGCCTGGCAACTCTGTCACACAATCAACAGGAAGCCTGAAACACGGAGATGAGCTGATTTGCACATTTTCATCAGATACTTGCAAATGCAATCAAAATAAACCAATAAGATTTAAAACTTCTTGTCATGACTCAACCTCTTGGAATTTCCCACCTTTTAACAAATCATTTATTTCACATTAAATGAATATGTTGAAGTTTTGCAAGCCATTTTAAATTCTAAGTTCTGTTTGAGGGTCTAAGTATACTTTAAGAATGACCTCTCAAGGAGTTGCATAGTGTAATGAAGAGAATGGAAGAATTGCAGTCTCTTCTTAATCAATTCTTATGTCCTCCTCTCTTTTCTTCTCTCCTTTTTTGGTCATTTCTTTCCACCCTTCTGTCTTCAGCCTTTTCTCTCTTACCCCTATTCTCTCTTTTTTAGTCTCCAGCTCAAATTTTGTTCCTAGTGAATATAGGCAAATGGAAAAAAAGTGTTGATTTCTTGGTAAATTGTTGCTATTCATTCAACGAACACATTTTTGGAGGAGCCACTATGTGCTAAGCACTCTATTAGACATAAACATGATTTTCAGCAAGCCACAGTCCATATCAAAATGTGGCTCAGTAAACTACACTTATTTAACTAACTCTTTCCCAAATAGAGCTTTGTTGGTAAAATGCATACCCAAAGTCCACAACTAATGTGCTTCACCAAATTTTTTTTTTTGTTTTTTTCTGAGACAGGGTCTTACCCTGTCACCCAGGCTGAATGCAGTGGCACAATCATGGTTCACTGCAGCTTTAAATTCTCAGGTTCAAGCGATCCTCGCACCTCAGTCTCCTGTGTACCTGGAACTACAGGTGTGCATCACCACGCCCAGTTAATTTTTGTACTTTTTGCAGAGACAGAATTTCACCATGTTGCCCAGGCTGCACTTCACCAAATTCTATAACCCAATGTGAAAGGCAAGGACTCGCCTCTTTAAAGCTGAAATAATTTAGAGTGACTGGATGAAGGGATGAAAATCTATATCAAGCTCCATCTTTTATGAAATACGGATTGGAGGATTGAACAACTGACAATTAATTTATCTAGATTGGTGTTAACATATTTACAGTTTTATACTACAATTTAGGTTTCCATAATAAGGTCTGTCTGGGCTTCGTATATGGACTCAGCTGTGTTACTTTTTTATGAACCAGTGTTGTATGTAAGAACCTGAATGCTTTGCTGGTGTGTGTGTTTAGGAATTGCTTATACATCACCGTAAACCTCAGCTACATTACAGAAAATATGTTATTTCTACTTGTACAGTCAAATTGTAGTTAACATAACAGTCCTGTGTTCCTCTCAGTGTTTCTAGTCACTCTGCACCCTTTGAAAACCTTGGGAGTCCTACCTTACAATTTCATCTACCAGGGATGAATCTGAAAAATAGGATTTCTTTTTAGAGACTATGTCTTAGAATAAAGCAAATGATTCATAAGTAAAATTATATATCCAAATGTTTTATTGCTTCATTATGTCTCCCTCAGAATTTCTTTTATTTTTTTTTATTTTTTTATTTTTTTTTGAGACGGAGTCTCACTCTGTCACCCAGGCTGGAGTGCAGTGGTGCAATCTCGGCTCACTGCAAGCTCTGCCTCCCGGGTTCACACCATTCTCCTGCCTCAGCCTCTCCGAGTAGCTGGGACTACAGGCACCCACCACCATGCCCCGCTAATTTTTTTTTTTGTATTTTTAGTAGAGACGGGGTTTCACCGTGGTCTCGATCTCCTGACCTCGTGATCCCCCCGCCTCGGCCTCCCAAAGTGCTGGGATTACAAGCGTGAGCCACCGCGCCCGGCCTCTCCCTCAGAATTTCTATGTTGAAATCCTAATCCCCAATACCTCAGAATGTGACCTTATTTGGAAAAAGTCCCATTGTAGATATAATTAGTTAAATTAAGATGAAGTCTGATGTGGTGTGGCTGTGTCCCTGCCCGAATCTCATCTTGAATTTCCATGTGTTGTGGGAGGGATACAGTGGGAGGTGATTGAGTCACAGGGGCAGGACTTTCCTGTGCTGTTCTTGTGACAGTTAAAAAGTCTCACGAGATCTGATTTTTTTTTTTTTTTTGACGGAGTCTGGCTATGTCGCCCAGGCTGGAGTGCAGTGGCGTGATCTCAGCTCACTGCAAGCTCTGTCTCCTGGGTTCACGCCATTTTCCTGCCTCGGCCTCCCAAGTAGCTGGGACTACAGGTGCCCACCACCACGCCCAGCTAATTTTTTGTATTTTTAGTAGAGACGGGGTTTTGCTGTGTTAGCCAGGATGGTCTCGATCTCCTGACCTTGTGATCTGCCTGCCTCGGCCTCCCAAAGTGCTGGGATTACAGGCGTAAGCCACCATGCCTGGCCGATCTGATGGTTTTAAAAAGGGGAGTTTCCCTGCACAAGCTCTCTTCTCTTGTCTGCTGCCATGTGAGACATGCCATTTACCTTCCACCATGATTGTGAGGCCTCCCTGGCCATGTGGAATTGTAAGTCCAATAAACCTGTTTCTTTTGTAAATGGCCCAGTATCAGGTACGTGTTTATCAGCAGTGTGAAAACAGACTAATAGAGTAAACTGGTACCACTAGAGTGGGACACTGCTGAAAAGATACCTGAAAATGTGGAAGTGACTTTAGAACTGGGTTAGAAGCAGAGGCTGGAACAGTTTGGAGGGCTCAGAAGAAGACAGGAAAATGTGGGAAAGTTTGGAACTCCCTAGAGACTCACTGAATGGCTTTGACAAAAATGCTGATAATGATATGGACAATGAAATCCAGGCTGGGGTGGTCTCAGATGGAGATGAAAAGCTTGTTGGGAACTGGAGCAAAGGTGACTCCTGTTATGTTTTAGCAAAGACACTAGCAGCATTTTGCCCCTGCCCTAGAGATTTGTGAAACTCTGAAATTGAGAGAGATGATCTACAATATCTGGCAGAAGAAATTTCTAAGCAGCAAAGCATTCAAGAAGTGACTTGGGCGCTGTTAAAGGCATTCAGTTTAAGGGACATAGAGCATAAAGGTTTGGAAAATTTGCAGCATGACAATGCCATAGAAAAGAAAAACCCATTTTCTGAGGAGAAATTCAAGCCGGCTGCAGAAATTTGTGTAAGTAACAAGGAGCTGAATGTTAATCCCCAGGACAATGGGGAAAATGTCTCCAGGGCATGTCAGAGACCTTTGCAGCAGTCTGTTTTATCACAGGCCTGGAGGTTTAGGATGAGAAAATGGTTTCCTGGGCCAGGCCCAGGGTCCCTCTGTGCAGTCTAGGGACTTGATGCCCTGCCTCCCAGCCTCTCCAGCCATGACTAGAAGAGGCCAAGGGACAGCTTGGGTTGTTGCTTCAGAGGGTAGAAGCCCCAAGCCTTGGCAGCTTCCACATGGTGTGGAGCCTGCAGGTGCACAGAAGTCAAGAATTGAAGTTTGGGAGCCTCTGCCAAGATTTCAGAGGATCTATGGAAACGCCTTGATGTTCAGGCAGAAGTTTGTTGCAGGGGCAGGGCTCTCATGGAGAACCTCTTTTAGGGCCGTGTGGAAGGGACATGTGGGGTTGGAGTCCTCACAGAGTCCCTACTGGGACACTGCCTAGTGGAGCTGAGAGTAGACAGCCACAATCCTCCAGACCCCAGAATGGTAGATCCACCAACAGTTTGCACTCTGTGACTGGAAAAGCTGCAGACACTCAACACCAGCCAGTGAAAGCAGTCAGGAAGAAGGCTGTATCCTGCAATGCCACAGGGGTGGAACTGCCCAAGACCATGGGAACCTACCTCTTGCATCAGCATGACACGAATTCGAGACTTGGAGTCAAAGAAGATCATTTGGATCTTTAAGATTTGACTACTCTGCTGGATTTCAGACTTACATGGGGCTTGTAGCCCCTTTGTTTTGGCCAGTTTCTCCCATTGGAATGTCTGTATCTACCCAATGCCTGTACCCCCATTGTATCTAGAAAGTAACTAACTTGCCTTTTATGTTACAGGCTCATAGGCAGAAGGGACTTGTCTTGTCTCAGATGAAATGTTGGACCGTGGACTTTTGAGTTAATGCTGAAATGGGTTAAAACTTTGGGGGACTGTTGGGAAGGCATGATTCATTTTGAAATGTGAGGACATGAGATTAGGGAGGGGTCGGGGCAGAATGATGTGGGTTGGGTATGTCCCACCCAAATCTCAACTTGAATGCCCATGTGTTGCAGGAGGGACCTGGTGGGAGGTGATTGAATCATGGGGGCGAGTCATTCTCGTGCTGTTCTTGTGATGGTTAATAAGTCTCACGAGATCTGATGATTTTAAAAAGGAGAGTTTCCCTGCACAAGCTCTCTTCCCTTGTCTGCCACTATGTGAAATGTTCCTTTCACCTTCTGCCAGGATGGTGGGGCCTCCTAAGCCATGAGGAACTGTAAGTCCAATAAACCTCTTTCTTTTGTAAATGGCTCAGTCTTCGTTATGTCTTTTTCAGTAGCGTGAAAACAGACTAATACAAAATCACAGTAGATTAGGGTGGGCCTCTAATCCAATATGACTGGTGTCCTTGCAAAAGAGAGAATTTGTACACAAAGAGAGACACTCAAATAGGGAAAAAGCCCAGTGGGGATTAGTCATACTGCCACAAGCCAAGAAACTTGCAGAAGTTAGAAGACTACTGGAACTTCCCTAGCACCTTAAAGAGAGCATGGCCTTTTGAACACATTACTCAGACAGTTGCCTCTAGCACTACAAAACAATACATTGCTGTTGCTGAAGCCAGTCAGTTTGTGGTACTTCATTATGTCAGCCCTAGGACACTAATACAATATTGTTCTTTGAGTTACCTCTTTTGTTATATTAAAAAGTCAAAATAACATAGTGAGAAGTTTGCAATAATAACTACAAATTAGGAAAGTTCCATTTCCGTACTTTTGTATCCTTTCAGAAGTACAGCTGAGAAACAGAGATGAGATAAGAACTTGAACCTACTAACTTAAGAATAAATCAAGGTGATAACACTGAATGCCTTGAAGGGATTTAGATTGATAATTTATCTTCAGCAGAAGCAAAATGATAAAAGTGTTCAAGGTTGGTCCATTAATTTTGAAAGCAAAATCCCCCATCAAAGTTTATAAATACTTCCAGAATTCCTGAAGGTTCTAATCTCTATTTATGCTGTAGAGGTAGCTATAAGGTAAGTGAAATCTCAAACAGCCGGGTCCCTATTGATTATGCATCAGCAGAGGCTAGAAGATTTTATTTTTTCTCCCAAGTGGATTGTGAGAGCTTCGTTCTGACAACATACCCGTGCACATCTAAATGAATCAAGCTTTTTAAAAAGTTGACAATACAAAAAAAGAGATGCAATTCAACATCTAAGGGTCTGAGAACACATCTTTGAAAATGAAATACAACAAAAACCTAGGCCACCAACATCCTCCATTATGCAAGGGAACAATGCAAGCAACTACAGGGTCTTAAGAGAAGATAATAGGAAATGAAATAGAGCAAAGTAGAGGAAAATGTGGAAATTTAATGAACAACATTAAAAAACATATTGTTATGTGGGGAAATCTGACATTTCTAGATTTTAACTACAGGACCAAATTGACCTTGAAACATGTATGCATAAGATCAATTCAATAATAATGCCTTTAATCTTAAATGTGCCAGTTGCTTTTCTAAGCACATATTATATATAATCATATATTAACATATTATATATTATATAATATTTACATACACCTTTTTAGTTATCTTATTATTTCGTTTTACAGATAAGTAACCTGAAGCTTAAAGAAGTATCATTTTTAGGATGAAACAGCTAACTGGCTGGAGGCTAGAGTTGATCCAAAGTATGACTCCAAAACCAACGATCTGTACTATAGCTGTGTTTACATAATGTTTATTTTCAAAGTTAGACATTTTCAACGTAACAACAACAATAAAGAACATATTTAGTGTTGGTAATTTCTTTAGCCCAACCAATTAATTAGTATAAGATTTGTGTTCCTACAAATTTACATTGTTTTACCTAAAATCACCTCAGAGTCAAAGACTTAATCTCTACTTGACACAGTTTAGAGAACATCTGTCTTAACATTATTATCCATTACTGTTCAAGAATCAAGAATTTCTTCAATCCATAGGCATTAGTGATAAGGAAGAGTGCTTTGAAAATATCTTCTGTGATGCTGTCTCTATAGGTAAGAGCTTTGGCTTGCATGTCTCCTTGGAAGGAAGGAAAATAATATCTGGAAATTGAATGCCACAATTTGGCATTCAATTATATGTATATCTGATGAAGTTTTATTTTTTGGTTGCCAAAAATTAAGTGATCTCCCTGGGGGAAGTACTGTCAAGTTAGATACTTGTCATTTTTTTTTGTTTTGTTTTCCTTGGTATTATTAGACATGGGTGTTATAACCAGTCTGTTTCAACAATGCTTAGAGCAAACCATTTTTGCTAAGATCCCTGCTCCTAATGGACTGTACAGAGCGTCGCTTATTCTAAGAAGGGAAAAAAATATCCCCTTAAAACAAATGAGAAGCTGATGTTGGCATTTTGAATGGATTCTTTGACTTCAAAAATTGTGCCCTCTCAAAATGCTCTCAAAAACAAGTAGAAATTAAAGCATGTGTGAAATCCAAACATATGCATGGAGACCGTTAGCAAGTTAAAAAGTCAAATGTTTTCTATACTTTGCCCATTTATGAATTATTTTTAAGATGTTTGGCCAGGCACGGTGGCTCATGACTGTAATCCCAGCACTTTGGGAGGCCAAGGCAGGCAGATCACAAGGTCAGGAGTTTGAGACCAGCCTGACCAACATGGTAAAACCCCGTCTCTACTAAAAATACAAATAATAATAATAATAATAGCAGGGCATGGTGGTGCACACCTGTAATCCAGGCTACTCAGGAGGCTGAGGCAAGAGAATCCCTTGAACCCAGCAGGCAGAGGTTGCAGTGAGCCTAGATTGTGCCACTGCACTCCAGCCTGGGCAACACAGCGAGACTTTGTCTCAAAAAACAAATTTTTTTTTACTGTAATTGTATACTACAAATACTATTGGTTACAGTGTATTTTCTTTAGATTAATTTCTTTTTTCTTAGACATTCTAAGAAATACTATCTTTGAAATTCACAAATTTTTATATACAAGTTACAGACATGAAATGAAATATATTGCTATTAAAATAAAACAGCATTCAACTCTGTGCAACTTAATGTGATCTGCTTCACAGTCTCAACATACTCACTATGTGAGAAATGTGTGGGCTTAAAGCTGCCAACAAGATGATAGCTAGCCTCTTCATCCCACCAAGTTCCCCACTCCACACTACAACCTCAGTTGAAAAATAAGTTAAAATAAAATCTGTTCCAGAATGCAGATCTTTCAAATACTTGTTCAGTTAATAATATTTCTAATCACAGTGACTCTCATGCAGTTTCTGAAGTTTTTATAACCTCCCAAGGAGGCTCATCCCTGGATTCTCCCTTTGCTTATCTGAATATCCTATCACCCCCGTTCCTACTTTCTCTCTAATAGTCCCTTCTGGTGGGTGAGTCCTGCAGGAAAAATCAAAAAAGGACAAATTCTGTCTTTACTCACCAAAACCAACTTCTCCCAAATGGCTAAAACTGTCCCATATTGATGCTGGCTCTGCAGCTGATATATGGAAATATTTTTTCTTGGTTGAAACCACACCCTGGATCACTCTTGCTTGCAGGGCACAGAGAAGGCACCCACACCTGCAAGAAACTCCCAGTTTCTTGCCCTGAGCCAACACCACCTCCAGCCTGACCACCCACACAGTCACTATCAGCCCCCAACCCCACTCCCTTTCAGCCTGCATTGCCTCTATTACTGTGGTGAACACCTGCAGGAAGGTAGCTACTCCAGCACCTGCTAGTATCATGCTAATAAGATCAAATCCACACATATCAATACTAACCTTGAATGTAAATGGGCTCAGTGTCCCAATTGAAAAGCAAAGAGTGGCAAGCTGCATAAATAACCAAGATCTATTGATAGGCTGTATTCCAGAGACCCACCTCACATGCAATGACACATATTGGCTTAAAATAAAGGAATGGGGAAAAATCTACCAAGCAAATTGAAAACAGAAAAAAGAGGGATTTCAATCCTAGTTTCAGACAAAACACACTTTAAATAAACAAAGATAAAAAAAGACAAAGAATGGACATTACATAATTGAAAAGGGTTTAATTCTACAGGAAGATCTAACTATCCTAAACATATATGCACCCAATACAGGAGCACTCAGTTTCATAAGGAAAGTCTTAGAGACTTTCAAAGAGATTTAGACTCCTACACAATAATAGTGGGGGACTTTGTCACCTCACTGACAATATTAGACTGATAATCAAGTCAGAAACTTAACAAAGATATTCAGGACCTAAACTCAACACAGGGTCAAATGGACTTGATAGACATCTAGAGAACTCTCCACTCAAAGAAAACAGAATATAAATTCTCATTGCCACATGGCATATACTCTGAAATCAATCACATAACCAAAAGTAAACACTTTTCAGCAAATAAAATAGAACTACAATCATAAAAAAACAGTCTCTTAGACCACAGTGCAACCAAATTAGAAATCAACACGCCGGGCGCGGTGTCTCACACCTGTAATCCCAGCACTTTGGGAGTCTGAGGTGGGTGGATCAAGAGGTCAGGAGATCGAGATCATTCTGGCTAACATGGTGAAAGCCCGTCTCTACCAAAAATACAAAATTTTAGCCAGGTGTGTTGGCGGGTGCCTGTAGTCCCAGCTACTTGGGAAGCTGAGGCAGGAGAATGGCATGAACCTGGGAGGTGGAGCTTGCAGTGAGCCGAGATCACGCCACTGCACTCCAGCCTGGGTGACAGAGCAGGACTCTGTCTCAACAACAACAAAAAAGAAATCAAGACTAAGAAAACTAAGAAATACACTTAAAACCATACAATTATATAGAAATTGAATAACCTTTTCCTTAATGACTTTTGGGTAAATAATGAAATTAAGGCAGAAATCAAACTAATGAGAACAAAGATACAACACATTAGAATCTCTGAGATACAGCTAAGGCAGTGTTAGGAGGGAAATTTATAGCACTAAATGCCTACATCAAAAAGTTAGAAAGATCTTAATTTAAAAATCTAACATTGGCTGGGCGCAGTGGCTCATACCTGTAATCCCAGCACTTTGGGAGGCCGAGGCAGGCGGATCACAAGGTCAGGAGATCGAGACCATCCTGGCTAACATGGTGAAACCTCGTCTCTACTGAAAATACAAAAAATCAGCCAGGCATGGTGGCGGGTGCCTGTAGTCCCAGCTACTCGGGAGGCTGAGGCAGGAGAATGGCGTGAACTCGGGAGGCGGAGCTTGCAGTGAGCGGAGATCGTGCCACTGCACTCCAGCCTGGGTGACAGAGCGAGACTCCATCTCAAAATAAATAAATAAATAAATGAAATAAAAATAATAATAATAAAAAAAACCTAACATCACAAATAAAAGAACTAGAGAACCAAGATCAAACCAATCCCAAAGTTAGCAGAAGACAAGAAATAACCAAAATCAGAGCTGAACTGAAGGAGATTGAGACACAAAAAAAATTCAAAGGCTCAACTAATCCAGGAGCTTTTTTTTTTTTTTGGAAAAAATTAATAAAATTGATAGACTTCTAGCTAGATTAATAAAGAAGAAAAGAGAGAGAATTCAAATAAACTATCAGAAATGACAAGTGGGATATTAACACTTACCCTACAGAAATACAAACAACCATCAGAGATTATTATGATCACTTCTATGCACATAAACTAGAAAACATAGAAGAAATGGATAAATTACTGGACACATACACTTTCCCAAGACTGAATTAGGAAGAAATTGAATCTCTAAACAGATCAATAATGAGTTATGAAATTTGAATCAGTAATAGCCTACAAACAAAAAAATTCTAAGACCAGACAGATTCACAGCTGAATTCTACCAGATGTACAAAGAAGAGCTGGTACCAGTCTTGCTGAAACTATTCGAAAAAATTGAGGAGGAGAGACTCCTCCCTAACTCATTCTATGAGGCCAGCATCATCCTAATACCAAAACCTGGCAGAGACCCAACAAAAAGAGAAAACATCAATGCAAAAATCTTCAACAGAATACTGGCAAACCAAATGCAGCAGCACATCAAAAAGTGTATCTGCCACAATTGAGTAGGCTTTATTCCTGGAATGCAAGATTGGTTCCACATACACAAATCAATAAATGTGATTAATCACATAAGCAGAACTAAAGACAAAAACCATGATTACCTTAACAGATGCAGAAAAAACTTTGATAAAATTAAACACCCCTTCAAGTTAAAAACTCTCAATAAACCAGGTGTTGAAGGAACAATACCTCAAAATAATAAGAGTCATCTATGATAAACCCACAGACAACATCACACTGAATGGGTAAAAACTGGAAGCATTCCCCTTGAAAACTGGCACAAGACAAGAATGCCTTCTCTTACCACTCCTATTCAACATAGGATTGGAAGTCCTGGCCAGCTCCATCAGGCAAGAGAAAGAAATAAACAGCATCCAACTAGGAAGAGAAGAAGTCAGATTATTCCTGTTTGCAGAGAACATGATCCTATATCTAGAAATCCCCAGAGTCTCTGCCCCAAAGCTCCTTAAACTGATAACTTCAGCAAAGTCCATGTGCAAAAAATCACTAATATTCCTATATGCCACCAACAGTTGAGACAAGAGTCAAATCAGAAAGGCAATCCCTTTCACAATTGCCACAAATAAAATAAAACACCTAGGCATACAGCTACCAGCGAGGTAAAAGATCTCTGGAAGCAGAACTATGAAACACTTCTCAAAGAAATCAGAGATGACAAAGAAATCAGAGATGGAAAAATATTCCATGCTCATGGATAGGAAAATTCAACATTATTAAAATGGCTACACTGCCAAAAGCAATTTATAGATTTGATAGAGTTTGGTTGTGGCCCCACCCAAATCTCATCTTGAATTGTAGCTCCCATAATTCCTACATGTTGTGGGAGGGACCCAGTGGGAGATGACTGAATCATGGGGGAAGTTTCCCCCATACTCTTCTCGTGGTAGTTAATAAGTTTCAGGAGATATGATGGTTTTATAAGGGGAAACCGCTTTTGCTTGGTTCTCATTCTCTCTTGCCACCACCATGTAAGAAGCGCGTTTCATCTTCCACCATGATTGTGAGGCCTTCCAGCCACATGGAACTGTGAGTCCATTAAACCTCTTTTTCTTTATAAATTACCCAGTCTTGGGTATGTCTTTATCAGCACTGTGAAGATGGACTAATACAAGATTCAATGCTCTTCCTATTAAACTACCATTGCAATTCTTTTTTTTTTTTTTTTTTTTTTTTTTGAGATGGAGTCTTTCTCTGTCCCCCAGGTTGGAGTGCAGTGGCGTGATCTCGGCTCACTGCAAGCTTCACCTCCCAGGTTCACGCCATTCTCCTGCCTCAGCCTCCCGAGTAGCTGGGACTACAGGCACCTGCCAACACGCCCGGCTAACTTTTTGTATTTTTAGTAGAGACAGGGTTTCACTGTGTTAGCCAGGATGGTCTTGATCTCCTGACCTCGTGATCCGCCTGCCTCGGCCTCCCAAAGTGCTAGGATTACAGGCTTGAGCCACTGTGCCCGGCTTGCAATTCTTTAAAGAACTAGAAAAAACTATTTTAATATTCATGTGGTACCAAAAAAGAGCCCAAATAGCCAAGGAAAACCTAGGCAAAAAGAACAAAGCTGGAGGCATTGTGCTACCTGACTTCAAACAACTATGTGGTTACAGTAACAAAAATAGCATGGTACTGATATGAAAACAGACACTCAGACAATAGAACATAATAGAAAACCCAGAAATAAATCTGCACACCTACAACTGTTTGATTTTCAACAAACCTGATGAAACAAGCTTATATGGTTTGGTTGTGTCCCCAAGGGGTCTTCAAAAGTTCATGGAAAATGTGTATTATGAAAAAAACTATGCATGAGTTTCAAAAACTTTTTGCACCAAACTAAGCTCATGCTAACTGTTATACCATGTCTGAACATAATCTAGTTTGAGGCACTAAGCACTATAAGGCATCAATTTGAAAAGGGCTGCTATCAGAACAACATGAATTCTGCTAATATTGACGCAAGAACAAACATCAAATTTATGGTGAAGGTTGTGTGGAAAAATGGTGACTTCATTAATGCTTTATGAAAAGTTTATGAGGACAACATCCCAAAGAAATGAGCAGTTTACAAATGGATAACTCATTTTAAGATGGGCTGAGACAATGTTAAAGATGAAGCCAGAAGCAGCAGACCATCTACATTAATTTGTGAGGAAATAATTCATCTTTTTTCATGCCCTAATTGAAGAGGACCAGTGAATAACAGCAGAAACAATAGCCAATACCATATACATCTTAAATGGTTCAGCTTACACAATTCTGACTAAAAAATTAATTAAAGTTGAGCAAACTTTCTCCTCAATGGGTGCAAAAACTGTTGTGCCCACATCAGCTACAGACAAAAGCAGAGCTTCAATGGATATTTTAAACAAGCGAAATAAAGATCCTGAAGTATTTCTTTGAAGAAACATAACAGGAGATGAAACATGGCTTTACCAGTATAATCCTGAAGACAAGCCACAATCAAAGCAATAGCTACCAAGAGGTGGAAGTGGCCTAGTCAAAGCAAAAGCAGACTCATCAAGAGCAAAGGTTATGGCAACAGTGTTTTGGGATGTTCAAGGCATTTTGCTTGTTGACTTTCTGAAGGGCCAAAAAATGGTAACATCTGCTTGTTATAAGAGTGTTTTGGAAAGGTTAGCCAAAACTTTAGCAGAAAAATGCCCAAGAAACCTTAACCACAGAGTTCTTCACTACGGCAATGCTCCTGCTCATTCTTTTCATCAAACAAGGGAAATTTTGTGAGAGTTTTGAAGGGAAATCATTATCCATCCACTTTACAGTCCTGACGTGGCTCCTTCTGAATTCTTTTTTTTTTAATCCTAAAAAGTCTTTAAAGGGTGCCCATTTTTCTTCAGTAAATAATGTAAAAAAGACTGTGTTGACATGATTAAATTCCCAGGACATTCAGTTCTTTAAAGATGAACTAAATGGCTAGTATCATTACTTAACAAAAGTGTCTTGAGTTTGATAGAGCTTATGTTGAGATTAAAAATATTTATTTTTATTTTTATCTTTAAATCCCATTTTCCATAATGTTTTTGAGTCCCTTTGTAAAATACAATGATCAGTTAACAGTCTGAGTCAGAAGCAAGTAGACCATATTTCTTCGCCCACTTCTTCTGCAGTTGGGCAATTGCCTTGCCTTCCATCTGATGCCAACAACAGCAGAAGCCTGGACAAGTGGAACTGAAGCCATGATAAGGAAGAAACCACCTATACCATGTCAAGATCCTTGCCACCTGCCTCCTATGCTTGACTCAGGACCTTGCAGCTAGGCTTGTGCCTCCCAGACAGAAAATTGGAAGATTCCTCTACAGGAAACTGACCATCCCACCAAACGGGTGCTTAGAATGAAATTGCTCAGTCAGATCCCATACAATGAAGTTCAGAAGGTGACAAATCAAGTCTGAGAAAACAGAGAATTTAATTATGCTTTCCAGAGCCTCAAGTTTATACATAAGCAGGCAGTCAAGTATAGGCAGGTATTTGTAGGAGACCTCTAACATAAAAGACTGAGACCAAACGGA
Organism: Nomascus leucogenys; assembly: GCF_006542625.1. NCBI lineage: Eukaryota > Metazoa > Chordata > Mammalia > Primates > Hylobatidae > Nomascus > Nomascus leucogenys. The sequence goes on along the minus strand of NC_044381.1, from coordinate 60,590,171 downwards.
CAGTCAAACAAGCAAACAGATAAAATTAATTTCCAGAAAAAACACAAATGCAAGCAAGAAAAGAAAATATTGAAACATTAAAAAACATTACAATTATATCCTCAGAGAAATAAGATAGTGTATTCTTGAAATAACATAGAATGCTATTTTTAGAGAAGGAACATTTAGAATCAATAAATGTGCAGTTGGAACTTTTAAAAAAAATAAAAAGAAATCCATAGCAAGGCTAGAAAATAAGTTGGGGATATCAGCCAGAAAATAGTATCCCTTGTTAATAGGGAAAAAGAGATGATATAAGACAGAAAAGATAAGAAAATTTTATCATTATGACCCTAAAAAGAATGTTACATGACTCTAAAATTGAGTGCTAAAGGATCAGGTAATAGGATTGGGGTCTGTGAAAGGAGAGGGTCCAGTTGAAAGTTTAGATACTGTAGCCACAGCTGGTCCTACTGATAAGGTGGCTTTTGGATAAAGGCATGAAGTGAAGTGAGGAGGCTCACACCTGTGATACCTGGGGAAGGCAATCCCAAGCAGAGGCAATGACAAATAGGAATTAGGCTTCATATGTTTAAGAAACAGCAAGTAGGTCATTGTGGCTGGAGTGGAGTCAAAGAGAAACTGGAGGTAAAGATGGCACATCCTGGTTGGTTTTAAATAGAGCTGTTATGGGTCAGGCTTGATTGATTTTTTTCTTCCATTAAGATCAGTTTTGTTTTTTTTTTCTCATGAATGTCCTCATTCATTCTTCCAGTAGAATTCTGTAAGTAGACTCTGCTCAAATAATGTATTGAGTATCTTCAGTTATGGAAGAAATGTAATATAGTTTTCTACTACTATGAATTTTCCTTAAAGGTATTTCTTTAGAGATTCTCTTCCCTATTAGTGTCTTGAAAACGTTTGGTTTTTATTTGCTTTCTCTCTTGAATCATGGTTTTCCCAGAATTATTCTAGTTTTTAACATCTAAAAACGAATAAGAAATTGCAACTAACTGGGAGGCTACTGGCATATTTTTTCTAGTTGGTAGAATTGTGGCTAGTGCTAAAACAAAGAAGCAAGTGATTCTCAACCTATGAAGTTAGCTGATTTCATACACAACCTTTGGATTTCTGGCTTCCATTGAATAATGGGACTCTCTGGCAACACTGGGCTTACATTCCCACTGGCCAGTTGGTTGGAATTATATCACATGGCTGCTTTTTGTTCTGAGAATACCCCTCCCACTTCTTCCACTGTCTCAAACTCCTGAAATATTTTACTCATTTACATTACCTCTATTCTCTCTTGAAGGTATTTAAGTTTTCCAACTCTGTTCTAGATGAACAGGGTGGATTAAAATATGAATCTCTGAACGGTAGATTAAAATATGAATCTCTCACTTAATAAACTGGTACATTCTATGGCTGTCCCACTCCCAGGGAAAGGTAGAGGGACAGCTTGAATTATTTTGAGTGGCAGGTCCCTTTGTTGGAGCAGATATTATCCGGGGGAAAACAACCTCCTTTAGTGTTGGCATCAGGCTACTTTGGATCTGGTGTACTGCTCCTTATCTCACTAACATCAATTCGTTCAATTTGAGGAACATAAAAAAAGAAATTTCTCAAAGTATTCTTAGTCTGTCTGATTTCATGTTCTCATCAGACAAGTTTATGCCAGATGATGAATATGAATACTATTATTTAGATAGATCATTAAAAATTGTCTTCGAACTCATACAATTTCTATTTATTATGTCAAATGGCCTTTCACCAACATACTATTAAACACTGGCAGGCTCTTGGTCAGGGTAATGTTAGGCTATATTGCAGCAACACATACACCTTATAATTGCAAGTGCTTAACCCAACAAAGTTTTTTTTTCCCTCTCGAAAATTCTGATGATGGTTGGGGGGATTCTCCAAGGCTGTTATCTTCTTCCTAGCTTTTCAAGGAATCCCATCTTCTTAGAATTAGTGATGCTTTCAGCTCAACAAGTAGCTTCTAGAGTAGTTGTAGCAAGGGATGAGAAATTTAGAAAATTCAAAGTAAGATTACCAGAAAAAACAGGAGGCCCAGTCAAATTTGAATTTCAGATTAACCAGGAATAATTTTTACTATAATTATGTCCCAAATATTGCATGGCACATGCTTGCTTATACTAAGAATATTTGTTGTTTATCTAAAATTCAAATATAGCTTTTGTCTAGTATTTTTATTTGCTAAATCTGGCAATCCTAAATCAAACCTGATTTTGGGTATCTCAGCCTAAAGATGACATACCTCTTTACTGCTCACAGCCCATTGGGCAGAACTGGTCATGTAGTCTCAACCTGAATCCAAAGGAGGCTAGGAAATTTAGAGAAACACATAGATTATTTGGTAAGCATTTTTATATTTATTGCATAGTTTTAGAAATAGAAGTTTTAGAATCAAAGACATCTCTGATATATTTACCTCATTAACATTTAGTCACTTTACAGATGAGAAAACTAAACCCAGAGGGGTGAAGGAATGTGTTCATTTTACACAGTTATTTAGTGGCTGGCTGAGAATCCCAGGTATACTGAGTCACATCTTAGGACTAGTTCCATTAAATGGCACAGACTCTCTGGACCTCCTTTCAAATTAACATATAACTTATTTCCATAACAAATGTGTAAGTCATACACATGTGTGAGAAATTTTCTCAGATCTAATTATCCATTAAGATTGAGAAGCCAATCACAATGCATACAAAAATGTACCTGAATGTTTAATTCATAAAATACCCTGTCAGCATAATCAGAAGCAAAATATTGTTGGTGTAAAGTTACAGAATATAGAAAAATGGAGAGAAACATTTAGTTCATATTAAAACGTACAACTTTTACCTTTTTTCCTTTTACCCTTTTTCCTAGTAAATCAGAGTCCCAGCTACAATGCATCAAGTAATGGCTTAATCAGCAGCCAGAGATGGTCTGAGGTCTGCTTCAGTGAGTGAGAAGCTGGCACTAAAGGCATTTAAGCATCTTCCAGCCATTTCACACAGTTGATTGTAATGATTGTTGATTGTAATGATTTTTGAGCCATCCTATATTATGGGAAATGTCAAAATCGGTATTGTCCAAGAACTCACACATTTGAAAAACGAGTTTATGGGATGTGGAAGTGGAGAAGAAACCACTAGTTGTGGACAGCAGCTAATCTAATAGCTGAATTTTTTTCTTTGTTAGATTGAAGTGGCTCTTTATCACCGCCAACCACTCCCCACTGCTCTTGCCTGTCCCCCTTTTCCTCCTACATCATCACTTCATATTGATTATTCTGAGTGTAGGGAATTATTTGTGAAGTGCTTTGTCATTTGTGCGAGCAGAAAGGTCACCATTTGCAACACTTTCACAGTAGAACATCCCCTTTTTGGTGTTATGCAAGTTGTTTTTCACTCATATTGTAAAAGGCAGAGGCTATCAAAACATTTGGCAGCTAATCACAATACAAATACATATTGTATCTGTCTCCCTACATGTATATTTCAGAGACAGTCTTGAAACAGCACCCTGCCTTGAATAATACACTTTTATCTTTACTTTCCTATTTTATTGTTCTTTTTTCTATTTTTTTGTTATTATCCCCTTCATTCTATTAAAAATGCTTCTAATATATTAAATTGATTTGACTCAATAAGGGTCTTAGCTCATATTTTCTAAAGCATTGATATAAGCATACTTACTTGACAGCCTCTAGAATGTTTCATAAAGTTGGTGTGAGTGACCAATATTATTTAGACTGGAGGAGGAGTTCTATGAGTTCTCCTTGTATTTGCATGCTTAAAAAATATTAAAATAAACTTAATTTGTGGATTTTGGAAACATTGTTCCCATAATTTTGCCCTATTTCTTTCATTTTTCATTTCTTTATTCCCATGTCTTCTCATATGCACTTAATTTTTTAAAACATACTTTTGAATTTCAGATGATGTGCAATCATCTTAGTTGTTTTGCATAGCACAATGCTAAGAACTTAGAAATTTTGATAATAATGCTAAGCAATTAATCAAAAGTTACATTATTTTTGATATAATTCCACTGCTTAATTGACATTATTTATTTACCAAATGTTTCTAAATTATATTTTAAATTTTTTGATGGCTACATAAATATAGACACATACATTGTATATATGTGTACATATATAAATGCATTTATATCTGTTTGCTTTTATATATTACAGTAAAGTTTAACAATTTAACAAAATAATTCATTTTTTAAAAGCATTCATAATCAGCCCTCCGTATCTGTGGGTTCCACATTGGTGTACTTAACCAACTATGGTTAGAAAATATTTAGAAAATGCAGGGTGTGGTGGCTCAGGCCTGTAATCCCAGCACTTTGGGAGGTCAAAGTGGGCGGATCACCTGAGGTCAGGAGTTTGAGACCAGCCTGGCCAACATGGTGAAATTCCATCTCTACTACAAATACAAAAAATTAGCAGGGTGTGGTGACATGTGCCTGTAGTTCCAGCTACTTGGGAGCTTGGGACGCTGAGGCAGGAGAACTGCTTGAACTCAGGAGGCCGAGGTTGCAGTGAGCCGAGACCATGCCACTATACTCCAGCCTGGGTGACAGAGTGAGAGTCCGTCTCCAAAGAAAAAAGAAAAAGAAAATATTTAGAAAAAAGAAGATGGTTACTTCTGTACTGAACATGTACAGATTATTTTTCTTGTCATTATTCTCTAAATAACACACTATAGCAACTGTTTCCATACATATAATTTAAATTGAGTTAGGTATTATAGATAATCTAGAGATGATTTGCAGTGTTTGGGAGGATGTTAATAGATTATATGCAAGTACTACACCATTTTCTGTCAGGGAGTTGAGCATCCATGGATTTTGGTATTTTCAAGGGTCCTGAAATCAACCCCCCATTGATACTGAGGATGACTGTATTCCCGTATTATATGGAGATACAGGCTTCAAAGCTCCCATACTATTACTTCTCCCCTGCACTGCCATGTGTTTGATATATGCCATTTTTCAATGTTTTGGCAGCTTCAAATGAGAAAATAGTAGACATTATTTCTGTTTTGTTTTCTGGTGTTCATTAAATTGGCTCTCAAATTTCTATTGATCCTACATTTCACAAATAACCATCAAAAGAATATAAAAACTATTAAATTTGGTCAGGGAAAACAAAACCCAGAACAGAGGCTCTGTTGAAGAGCAGCTGCACATTCTCCTCTCCTGGGGATCAGGGCCGGAGATTGACTGGGGGAAAGAATGGACCAGAAGCACATGGGGGTCTGGGGAATGGGGAGGAAACTGCTGAGTCCAGGTGTGGTGCTCAGCATCTCAGGTCTCACTCATTTCTCCATCCACAGGCATTATGTCTGTCTAAGGCATTGAGTCTGTTTTGCACTTTTCTCTTTTTTCTCTTTCTATTTTCTTTACTAAGTCCAACACTTTTTCTTTTCTTTTCCATTTTCCTCTATTCTCCCAATCTTTTTTTGCCCTCTCTTTCTTCTTTTGTCTGATTTCCATTTTCCACCTTCTCCCTTCTTTCTTCTTTTTCTTTTTTCTTTTCCTTTCTCTCATTGCCAAATGGCTTTTCAAAAGGTTCAAAAGTTTACACTAACTTATACTCACACCAGCACTTATAAGCCTGTGCCTGTTTTCTTATAGTCTCACAAAAAGTACACATATATAAAATAATTTTTACTTTTTCCCATTATGCTAGGAGAAAAATAATCTCTCTTATATTAAATATATTTAATTACTCAAATGCTTTCAGAAAAGGGACATTATATACCAGACAGGAATAAATAGAATAGTAGTTGTATCTCTTTACTAGATGCTTTTCACTATTATCACTTTACAATAATGCTGGAAGGATTCTCTCCTCATAAAAATATGAAATGAAGCTCTGAGAGAATAAACTTTTTCACAAATATCACCAGTGGTAAACCTCAGGTGTGTGATCAAATAACATAGCTTTATTTTATAATAACTAGGAGCAAGATATTTTGTTAGGGAGCGACCATGCAAATAAATCAGTCCCAGAATAGCATTCAAAGAATACAGAGAGCTATATGTTTATATAATTATCCGACATGGTGATTTATTTCAGATATGTCAAAATAACACTTTCTATGCATAAGGCATGTAGGTGAACAGAAAATAAATGACACATTTTTCTTCTCAAGATGCTTACAATGTGTTAAAGAAGGTAAGTAATAAATATAAGTAATCATAATCCAAAATAGCATGTCATAAAATAGAGTGAGGAAAGCAGAAATATAACAGTTTCTCAGGAAAGAGGGTTTCTGGAATTAAAATCTTGAAGGTGGATCAGATGCCATTTAATATATGAGAGATTACTTTTCTCCTAGCATATTGGGAAAGAGAAAAAATTATTTTATAAATGTGGACTTTTTGTGAGACTATAGGAAAACAGGCACAGGCTTATAAGTGCTGGTGTGAGTGTAAGTTAGTGTAAACTTTTGAAACTTTTGAAAAAGCCATTTGCGAAATAGGAGGCAGAATATGTCCACACCTAGATGTGTAAAGACAATGAAGTTTGAGGAAGTATGTAGCTAAGTTATCCCAGGGTTATAAATGTGCATTTTTAAGTATTTCAGACACTGGGTATAATTAGAAGTACAAAGACAAAGATGTGCCTTATGGACTGAGTCCTTTCATGTTAGAAGAATGTCCTGGATGTTGGTAGACAAGGAGGTGAGGTTAACCAAGAGGGGAGAAGAAATAGGAAAATTTCTATTAGCCTACTCCTTGATGCTAATAGCTTTAACCACAGTAAATATGAATTTGTTTTTATGTCATATGTGAGATATATGGGTTATTTTATGTATGTAATAGCTATCAAATTGTTATGTGCTTCTGGGGGAGTCAATGTGCTTGAACTAATTTGAAGGAGACTGTTTTGTTAGACTGGATGTGGAAAAGAAGAAAATAGTAAGAGAACACCAGGTTGGAGTGGGGGAGATAGAGGGGTGTACCCAGAAACATAATTAAAGTGTGTTCTCTGTGTCTTCCAATGTGGTCATATCTGAGACCTAGAGAAGAAGCTACAGGCAGAAACTGAAGGAGATCTTCTCAAAGAGCCCATCGTGAGGCACAGGGCAGACAAAGGACTGTTTAAGGATCCAAGGGACTATGTGATCACAAAATAGGAAGATGGATGTCTTCTTTTTATCCATGCAGAGCATGGCATAACTGATGCTTGAAAGTTCTATTGCTGTCCAATTAAGTGACCCTTAGCAACTTTTGGCTATTTAAATTTAAAATAATTCAAATAAAATTTGAAACTCGGGCCCTTATTCACACTAGCCATGTGTGTGCTCAACAAGTCCTTGGAGCTAATGGTTACCATACTGGACAGTATAGATATAAATAATTTTCATAAATACAGAAAGTTCTGTTGGATAGGGATAGAACTTGACCACAGGACTGAGCAGAGCAAAGACCAAGACTGTGATACTTGATGGGAGACAGAAAAAGAGGTGAACATGACAGCACAACAAGGAAGTCTTGAAAGACACTCCTTGAAGACACTTTGGACCACTTGAGAGCACTATCAGAGAGATATGGCCCTCAGGAAGCAAGTGAGCCACTAGTATAATTTACACCATTGTCGTTAATGTGTCCCCTCTTATATAATTGTGAAGCTTGAGTTACAAGCATAAAGTTAATTATATAAGAGACCATATCTTACACACTGAGAATGTGCAGATAAAATAGAGTAAACCTACCCAGCCTCAGTCAACAATAATGACCAGTATTACAAGTACGACTAGTTGCTAACATATATTGGACACCTACAATGTGGTAGGCACTGTTCTAAGTGGTTGGAGTGCATTAACTCATTGGATCCTTATAGCAGCTCTAAGAGATTGATACTCAAGTTATCCACATTTTCAGATAAGGAAACTAAAGCAAAGCTGGATGATACAGGCTGCCTGACTTCAGGGCACATACTCTTTGTCACAATGAAAGTGGAAATGACTAATTCTTCGTATCCCAATGGCAGAGGAATATTAGACATATTCTGAAATCAGTGAGGACAAATCAATGGACAGTTATTAATACTGAGATACATTTGGTTAGTAATTTGGTTAAAGACTGAATAAAATATTTAAAAGTAACACACAAAAATATCAAACCAAAGTCAGAAAAGCACTATTTCACACAGATGTAACAAGCAAGTGGATACATAACTCAGACAAGAATGTAATGAATGAACCTCAAAATACAGTTTCTGTGATGATCTAGGTAAGGGATAGCAAAGATGCTTTAATTTCCTAGGCCAACGCTGATTGATTGTGGTGCTGGAGTGGAGCTGTGTTGAGAATTCTGAGACTCAATAAAAATGCATGCAATAATTAATTAGCAATGTCTAACATTGTTGGGGAAGGCAGATAATCAGCATATATATCAAGTATCTGTCATTCCTGATTTGGAGAGATGTGGAGGAAGGCATTTCAGGTTCAAAGCAAAACTTTTTAAAAAAGTAACAAGTTAGCCTACATGTGCATAATGCTGCACATAAAAAATTTGACCAATTTTGAAGAAACAGTGTATACTATAGGGCCAGAAAAGAAAACTATAGTCAAGTTGCAAAATGCAAGTTATAGTAAAGTGTAACAATTTTATTGTCTCTGTGAATTTAGGAATTGATCTGTCATTGAGATGGAAAATCATAATGAATTCCTATTATTTTCATGAGTTTTTGGAGTGGATACTAAATTTTGGTGAGTTGATGACGGAAAGCAGGAACTGGCAAGATTATAGCTTACAGTGTATGTCACTGGCCTAAAAGATGTAGGTAGTCCTTGATATAGTCTTTTTTTCTTCCCATCTATACTCATATATTTTTTATTCTGTCATTGCTGAGAGTTTAGGCAGTTGAATGAATACTGAGGCAAAATGAAAGGCACTGTTTCTTCACTTCACTCTGTCCTCAGAGAAGGCTCAGCCCTGAGGCTCTTTACTAGCCACTCATAACTCTCTTCTTTTTAGCATTAGCTGACAATATTTATATAGTACCTTTTGGTAGAGAGCCATGAAGTATCATGTTACTCAATAGGGAAGATGGCTCAGTAGAGATAAGAAGGTTGATTAGATTTTGTTCATTCTCTATCCTGACTGTGAAAAGTGTAATGCTTGGAGAGGTAAAATTATTGTCCGAAGAGCAAAGTGCCGATCTCTCTTCTCTCAGAACGTGAGTGGGAGGATCCTTGTGCACTCTCATATTGCATCAATACATTTTCCAGGATTCTTCTGTAGTATGAGTCATCATGGATATGAGTCCTTGGTGGATCCGTTTATGGGTTGTGTTGATGTTGTGGATTATTGGCAGCTTACACAGGCATGGCTTGTACTAAATACTCAATGTTTATTTGCTGAACTGAATTAAATGTATCATTTACATGTTCACACATAATTACCCATAACACATTAAGCAATACACCAAGTGTCTATTGCATGAAGAACATTCATGGTGTAACCCAGAAGGCACAGCTATAATAGAAGATCAGTTTTTATTTTGTTTTGTTCAAACAGGAAGAGTTTTGTTGCATCCAAAGATCATATGACCCCTTTAATATGCCAAAGGAGAAACCAACCAACCAACCAACCAAAAAAAACCAAAAACCACAAGTCACTGCAATGAATACAGGTCATCATTACATAGGCATTCCTAATATTAACAAAAGAAGACCGAACATCGAAAGACCGTCCTTCCAGGAACTTGTCAAGCATGAACTAAGACTGAATAAGGGTCTCGCAGCAGGAGCCGTATACCCAGGCACAGAGAGATGGTGTAAGGCCAGAAGAGAAGGACCCAAAACAGTTGCCAGGGAAGATTCAAATAAAGGTTTCTAGTTACACTACTTATGAATTACCATCAATTCTTAGTAAAAAGAGGTTAAATGAGTTGCAAAAAATCCTTACTTCCTATAGTATTGTCTTTAGATATGTATCACAAAGTATATACAGTTAAAAAACAAGAAACCAAATGAGGACCCAGCTCACAAGAGTCATTACAAGTCATGGCAATTTAAATTAAGCTGGTCTTAAATAGTTTTGAATGTTGTGAAAAGAGTTTTTCTCTGGTTTTGCTCTGAGGCTTTGCATTTTTAAAAGAGGATTGAACAAAGTTAGTACTAAGCAATATGTTAGTACAAAGAGAAAAATCGCAAAGGCTACAAATACACACACACAAATTTTCAATGTGCTATGATGAATATAACATAATATAATGCCTACCATTAATTTTGCAGTAAGGTCAAGGCAATGATGTTATCAGCAATGAAGGAAAGCAAAGAGTGATTCTTGACGCAGTCAGAATTAAGCATTAATAATGTTTCCTATTTGTGTCTTAATAGGGTGTGATTTGCCTCTGATAGCACCTTTTATTATCAGTACAGCCAGGCATCTATGTTTTCCATCTGAGGTGTTCATTGTTCTAATTATTCCTGCATGCTTACCATCCTCAATACATGCGAAATAATACCAGTAATGCATTTTTAAAAAGAAGCAATATGCTTAAATATATTATAGATACTCTGTCATCCTGGATTGCTTTTTAGTCTTTAGACTGTAGAAAGCTGCGTGGCTATTTTACGTTGATAGGCATTTGTATTGATTGGAGGAGTAAAAAGAAAGTACTCATTACAGAGCTGCTAACAGTGTAATTATAGAGTGGCGCCCATGCTGGGGTGTGTTAGGAATCACGTTCCTGTTTTAACACCATGTAGAGTGTAACACTGGTAGCTTAGGGGAATATGCCCTTTGTACTTACAATTGTTTGCAATTAGTCCAGGGTAGTAGATATCTTTTTATCTCCTACCTATCAGAATTCTGAGGTTGGGATATTGGTCATCGGATTTACTTGCAATACTTAAAATTTTCGAAATTCATACAGTAAAATTTACTTCTTTTTAGACTTTAGCTTAATGGTTAGAGGCCTCAATTTCAGTCTAGGTTCTGTCACTTACTAGCTCTGCGAGCTTATGGAAATTTCTTCATCTTTCCAACCCTCAGTTTTCCTATCTGAAATGTGGGGTTAATAATGCCACCCCTGGAAGATTTATGAAAAGAATAAATTATGGAGGCAGAGTACTATGCGTATGAAAAAATAGTAGCTGGAACAATGTTGTCATGATTATGGCGCATGAATAGTTGATGCAGAATATAAATTATTTTTAGGATAATGTTACCTTCTCAGTAGTGACCTAGCATCCTACCAATATGTTTCCTGTAATATTAACAGAAATTGGCATGTTCAGTTAGTATCTGATTGTCTTAAAGATGTTTAAAAATCCCATAGTCCGAGCTCACACTCTTAAAGTTTCTTGAAACCTTTAAGAACGGTTCTTTCAACCGTTTGGCTGAACTTCCTTTTCCCTGTGATTGGGTTTCCTATTCATTTGTCAAATTGCTCGAGTTTCATGCTGCTAAAAGCAAATTTAGATGCAGATCCAGCACAACTTGAGGTTCTTGGCCAGTCAACAACTGACCCGTTCACAGCCTTCCTCTATGGAAATGCAGAAGGTAAAAGAGGGAGCAATTTTCCACTGAGTGAAATGCTCCAGGCCTCACATGCCTGTATTTTATCTCTGACTTCTCACAGAAATTCTGATTCTGGAATTTAAGCAGAGGCTTTTTAACCATCTATAATACTAACATTTTCTACCTTAAAGTTTCTGTTTGACAGCGTTTTATGGTCCTAACAGAGGTATCAGATTTCTCTGCTGGAGTGCACAGAGTTTAGTGGACAATGACCAACTCTAGAGAAGCAGTTAGGTCTAGCTCCTAATTCTAGTTCTGTCACTCCTTTGCTGTGGGAGCAGCGAAGTTACTTAGATTCCCAGAGCTTCAGTTTTTTCCATTCGTGCAATGAATCACAGCTCCTTCTTGGGTGTTTTGGGTGAAAAGTAAAAGAGAAAATACATAAAAAGAAACCTGTAGAATCTCTTCCATTTTTCCTGTGATATTTCTTTTTGTATTCCAATGATAAGGAAATCCCCTAAACTTATTTTCCCCTGCTGTAGAGTACAGACGGCACCTGGGAAGCTATAAGATGTGTGTCCAGTTAAAAACATTTCAGCTCTTTTGCTTAAAATATCAGAGTTAATAAAATTATAGCTAGAGAATGGACCATATACTCTATTGTAATACAATGCTTATCTTTGTATATGGAAAGATTGAAACATTAGTGACAAAAGCTGAAATTTTAAAACGTTTTCCTTTACTCACTTACTTCATCCATTATTTAACTGATGTAAGGCAAAGTCATTTAAATTTTGTCCTTTAGACAGAATTCATCTGTCCCTTCATCTGCAGAATAGTTTACTTAATTTCCCATAGGTAGAAGGTTTGAAGTTTCTCCTGTGAATTCTGACTTCCCAAATTATACCAGCACAACCAGTAAACAGGACAGAGCCATGCAGTAAGAGGGCAGCACTCGCTTCACAGAGCCTACTCATGTCTCAGAGAGAGGAGACCTTAGTCAGGATATTGCTGAGGTTTTGAAGTCTGGCTTCAGACAGGTCTGTCAATGCAGGGACTTCATTAGGGCTGGAGAAAAATAATGAAATAAAGGTTTTGGAGTATTGGCTAAAGCAAGGTGTTTTGAGGCAAGATCTTCAAAGAGCCTTGGGGTGTAAACTGGCATGTGATGATTTCTATTGAAAAGCTGATAAATCAGAAAGTTCTCAGAATAAAAAGTAAAGTCATTTGTAACTTTTATCTTCCTGAGCAAGAATCCCTTGAAATAATCACGTTCTCTTTAAAAAGACAGCAGAATAATAAACGTTAATGTAGATACTCATCAGACTGGTAAAATTAACACCTTTTTTGGGGGATGATAACAAAGGGGTCCTCTTAAATATTGGAAATGTGAAGTGTTACAGTTTTTAAGTAATCTAATATCCTCTTTTAGATATAACATTTTATATATTTATACATTGTTTACGGTAGCAAAACTTGAAAGCAGAATGAGTGCCCATCAATAGGAAGATACATTATGGTATACTCAAACCATATAATTTTACAGCTATTACAAATAAGTTTTATTGAGAGAATTTCCATGAAGTACTGTTGAGATAGAGAAGTGCAATATGACTTCTTTTTTTATAAAATAAAAAATGTGTTTCTGTGTGTGTGGGTGTATGTGTATGTGTGGAATGTATATTGTGAACAACGAAATGCATTGCACAATTTTGACTTTATTATTCAGGCTATTGCAATAGGGAGAATGTTCATTAATGAAGGACATCTTGAAAAAATAATAAAAAAAGAACAGAAAAAACGGAGTCCTAGTTTTATAAAAACAAAAACAATAAAGTCATAAAAGGTGAAAGGCAGATTTCTAAGTCCTGAGGAAGGATCCCAAGTGGGTCTTTTTTCATAATATGGGAGGGGCCAGGTAAGATGGCCCTTTGAGTTTACAAAAGGGTTCTGGGGTATTTCACACACCATTGCTTTGTGAGATCACAGAACTCTGAGTTCCACATTGTACGTATGTTTATCTGAATTTATATGTATAACGTGTATTTATATGTGTAATTGTATATATACATGTATATACACTAAGACAATAGATGAGTACTATGGGGGTTCAAGAGCAGAAATCAGGCAAAAAAGGAAAAATCGCTGCCCTATAAAACAGCATGTAACATGATCATATTACTCATTTACATATAATTTAGACATAGATCAATCAATTTATTAATGTATATAAGAACAAATTGGATAATAGTAATAGAAATAACATTAAATTTCGTTTAATAGCGTATATTTTTCTGAGCATAAAATGAAAGCATGGAACAACTAGACAGTACTCAAAGCATCTGCAGGTTTAGCTGTCTTTCTACGGCAAATTTACACAGACGGACATTCTTATTTTTCCACTAAGAAAAATTGTGTCCATTTCCATTGTGTCCTTGGATTCACAATTAGAACAGTGTCATATTTAAAATGATTTTTTAGTTTGATATTACAAAAATTCTATAAGCATAGAATTGCTTTAATTGAGTAAAATACATGGGTAATACTTTGCCAAGTATTCATATGTTCAGTAGCCTTTGTAATCCTTAACACGACTTTATTACTTCCAAGAAAAATTGTCTGGGGGCTCAGTAAGTTCAAGAAAGGAATGCTCCTGTGATATTAGAGAGGTTTGGTAACAAAGATCTAACTTAGGAACAATCACTTCTCCACATCCCTATCATTAAAATATACCATTGCATTTTTTAAACTAAAACTGAATGAGCTTAAAAATATAATAATCCATGCCTTAAAATTACAAATCTTACCAGAACAATAAGTGAGCAATTTCCAAGTAAATGAAGTACTGCCTCCCCTGTGGTTTAATTGTGTTTTGTGTCCTCTTATTCTCCTTCTCATGACATTTTCCCACCTTATTCAAGAGCTCTACCTACAGTTAGGGCAGCTTTGGGAACAGACTCTATTCATTTCCCAGATAAAAAGATGAACAAGAAGAAAAAGCACTAGAACAAGGCTCTTGTCCTCTGAATATGTACTCCAAATGATGTTGGCACATGAGGCAGATGTAAAAAGAGGATAGCTTACAATGTGAAATCCTTCTTAATGTAATTGAGATTGCTGAAGCAAAATTAATTTTCAATAAAAATTAAAATAAAATATTTTCTAATAATGAATATGCACTGAAGAATCTAAGATAGTCACACAAAAAATAAAGACATCTAGAGCATTCCATTCACCAACACAATCACTTTCTCTTTTCTTTTAAGTGGAATTCCTTTTTCCAAATCTTAACCTTCATTTTTTCAATACATAAGTCCTTAATACTTGCGGCATCTTATTTTGTCCTCATTTCTCATAATATCAGAATAAAACAATTTTTCTACAATAGTGCACTTATTTGAGATTCTGTTTTTACTTGAGTGCTTGCAAAAATGGAATAAAGAGAATGAACCAATAAAATGATAACTTGAAGAGTAGTTCTAATCCTCAAAATGGGATTAACCCAAGGGAAAAAGAGTTGTAATTATTTGGCTTCCTACAAAACAGAGCTAGTTCCCACATGCCTTCTTTTGGCTCTTTCTTCCTTATTTACAGTACAGTAGGACTTTTGAGTGAAAGAATGGCAAACAGTTAATAAAACCTTTGATGGGTATTAATTACTTTCCACTTAATTACCTGCCTTGTGGATCTTGTTGAGCTATTGATTACTGGCAAACATACATCTCACTGGGGATAAGTGTGATTTAACTTCATCCAAAGAGTCAATTAGCTCAAGTAACATAGGGAGAGCTGGTGCTTTGCCTCAGTACCTGGAGATTCTTGCCAAGAAGGGTAGATATGCATTTATTTGTTCATTAAAACACAGTGTTACTATCAACAGGAGTCACTTACCAGGTGTTATTGAGATTGGTAAAATGTCACTCTGTGTCATCAAAGATTAGTTGCATGGTGTGGAAGCAACATGGGCAAAGGGAGTCTTTCTTGCTTGAGAACCCTGAAAGAACTGGTGAGGTTTTGAGACTAACCTTAGAGGTATAGTCCAAGTGCTGTTCTCTATTTTATGAAATTATAACCAAACAACTCTATCAAATACACCTACACACAACTATAGTTTACAAAGACAACGTTGCCTTCTGCTGCATGAATTTCAGAATCCCAGATTTTTTTCTTTGATATGCTATACCAAAAGAGCGAGATGTTTTCTGCAACTTCACTTAATAATTTACTGATTTCTGTGTTATTTCTGCCAGCAAGTCAATAGGAAAAAAATACTTGAAATTCAGGTCTTTGGTGGATTGGGGCAGAGGAGGAAAAATTGTGTGAGAGAAAGAAAAATTGTTCCATTGACCAAACTTTGGCATGAAATTATACTTTTAAACCCATAAGAAAATTCACAAAGCTGATATTCTTAAAACTTTATCTATTTAGCTTCAAATTAGAATTTTTAAAACGTCTTATTATATAGCTCTTTTGTAGTACTCTTATGAGAAGAATTAATCCTGTAAAATATGTCAAACTCTAGGAGTTAGCAAGGGATAGAAGAATATGCTGAATTGCAGGTGAGTGTTAGAACTTTGATCAATAAATTATGTGAAGTAGAAATTTTATTGTGAAAAGTTGTAATAATACGAAAACCCACAATATTTTATTTAAAAATTAGGGCATGCGGAGTTTAAATAATTTGCTTTGTTGTGGAATTCAGTGTGTGCTGAATCAATAGGGTGATTACTCCAAAGCTGAATATTGAATACATGTAAATAACAGTGACTAACATTTGTATTATCAAGAAGTTTACATTATCATTGTATAACCATCATCATATTTTATTGTACAGACTTTTCATAATATTCAGGTGAGATACAGTAATCGTTATCTACTCATTTTGAGAAAGTTGGAACTGAAGAGCAGAAAAGTTTAAGTAACGTGGCTAGGGACACCTAAGTTCTCCAATCAGGACTTGGTCTCAAGTCACCTGGACTTCAAATCTTCCCTCCACTCCTTCTTGGTTAGTCTTTTAGCATGATCTTGCACTGTGAACTCTGAAGACAGAAAACAGTTAACTCAGAGTGAATGTGAATATCTACCTCTGGGGTCAGTTTAACTGCTAGTGTGGTATTTTTTCGTTTTGCTCTTGTTCCCTGCACTGTAATTTTTGTGTCCTGCTTCTCTCTCACCCCCTTTCTCTCTCTTATGCATTTCCTTTTCCTTTGGCTTTTTGTGATAATGTTATATACTTGCTAGAGTGAACAGATTTATTTCCATCATTGCAGTGTGAGAATTAAAATATTTTAAACAAGAAATTAACCTCACCATTGCCTGCACTTATTTAAAAGTATTTTTTTTCTGATTAAAGCAGGAAATTCAGGCACAAAAGGAGAGGGTACTCATGCTTGTCATCTTCACATTTCAGGTATTTGGGTGTTATTGTTCCAAGGGGTGTTCCTGCTGAAAGACACAGAATGTATATGTCACTTCTATCCATCAGGTCAAAAGATCTTGCCAACAACAATATTCACATCAATGCCCAGTTGGACTCCCTGTTTACAAGAGGCATTCTTGTGAAAGGCTCTACTTTTTCGATTAAATATTTCCTGTGCCAAAACATTCTGCATCAGTGAGTCTAAACAAACTGTAGTCCAAAAGGATATATCCTGGCTGTGAGCACAGATTTGGTATAATTTGAGTTTTTTCTTATTTTATTTTTGAAACAAAATATATCGGGCTTATGATTATTAGAGAAACTCAGATTTAAGGCTCGGGAAAATGTAAATGACAGCTAAAGATAATTCCAAAATCTTCTCTGTTTTCGCCAATACCTTGACTAATAGATTGTCTCGTAAAACTTTATTTTTCTTTTCTTTTAGTCTCCAAAGGCCTATTTTTCTGCAGAAAGCTAATGAATCCTGACAGAGTTTCTGAAAAGCTAAACATATATTTTTTGTGCAAATTAGAAAATTTGGCACAAAGCTGATACATTCCAGTTTCACAGGGTAGAGCTGTGCATTAAAACCACCAGGCTCGGTGTGGTGGCTCACACCTGTAATCCCAGCACTTTGGGAGGCCGAGGTGGGCAGATCCCTTGAGCCCAGGAGTTTGAGACCAGCCTGGGAAACATGGTGAAACCCCATCTCTAGAGAAGACACAAAAAATTAGCCGGGTGTGGTGGTATGTGCCTCTAGATCCAGCTACTCTAGAGGCTGAGGTGGGAGGATTACTCGAGCCCAGGAGGAGGAGGTTGCAATGAGCTGACACCACTGCACTTAAGTCTGGGCAACAAAGCAAACAAACATCTCAACAAGCAAACAAACAAAAAACTCAAACCACCAGCTCCCTTTCTACAAAACGATGTGTGTGTGTGTGTGTGTGTGTGTGTGTGTAAACTCCTTGTTTAGTAGTTGTGATGAAGTAGAGAGGGAATTGCAAACATCTAACAAATAGGTTTCATTGAGGTAAAGTCTTTGCGTATATTATCTCATCTAAATCTCAAAACAACCTATTTAGTTTGGAATTTTTGTTTCTATTATGCTGACAAAGAAGATAAGGCACAGAGAGGTAAAACAATTTGTCTAAAGAAACATACTCAGTAAATGATTTAATCCCATCTTAGTTGACTGAAAAACCAAAAACTCTCCATCCTACCTTCCTGCTTTCCTGGGAAACACTTTATAAGCCCAGGAGGCAGTTATTCTTTTTACTCCTCACAAGAACAATGTAGAACAAATGAATTTTGACTCTTAAACTATAGTATATATGTAGCATTTTAAAATTCATTTCTTGAGCATCAAAGCAATCTCAAGGCTAAAAATTTATAGTGGCAGCTGACATTTCCTTGTAACGGACATGATAATAAATATTTTTAGGGCCATATAAGTTTGTATTACATATCCTTGCTTGCTTTTGTTTATTTGTTTTTATTTCATAACCCTTTATTAAAATAAATTCTTAGCTGAGTGACCATACAAAAACAGCCCTTAGACAATATTTGTCCCACAGTCATAGTTTGATGACCCTTGCTCTGTATCTTGATTTTTATGGTGTTCATTTGACTATATAAGTTTGTCAAATTCCAAAATTATACACTTAAAATTGTAAATTTCAAGGAACATAAATTACCTTTTAATGAAATAAATAGGGGACCATCATAAACTGTATGTTCTTTCACCACAAACATAGAAATTTTAAATAGCCTTACATCTATTGATTAAATAGAATTTGTAATTAAATAAATTCCCATAAAAATCTTCATATCCAAAGTAGCTCATCAGAAATTTTATCAAACATTTAATAAACTACAATTACCAATATTACACAAACTCTTTCATATAATGGTGGAATGAAGATACTTTCGAAGTCATTTCGTTAGGCCAATATAACTCTGACACCAAATCTAGGAAAGGATATTATATGCAAAGAAAATTAAAGACTAATATTCATTGTGAGCATAGACACAAAAGTCCGTAACCAAACACTGTCAAATTGGATTTGGCAATATCTAAAGATGATAAATAATCCTGACCTTGTGGCAGTGGCAATCCCAGGAATGGCAAGTTGGTTTATTATATGGAAATCACAGTGGAACTCACACATTAACATATTAAAGAAGAAAAATTACATTTAATTAAGTAGACTCTGGAAAAGCACTTAAAAATTCAGCATCTGTTCATAATAAAAACGCTCCACAAACTAGGGACAAAAGAAAACTTTTTTCTTCTAGGCAAATAAAGTCTGCGAGAAATCACCATTAAATATTTTACTCATGAAGAAGGAATGAGCATTATATCCCAAAATAGGGAAAAGATAAAGATGTACATTTCTACCACTTCTAGTCAACATTATACTGGAGCTCTTAATGTAGTAAGTAAAAAAAAAAAAAACATACATTTTAGAAAAGAATAAATAATAAAATCTCTATTTGAAGATAATATAACATATGCCTAGAAAGTTATAAGGACGGAGCTCATGTCTTTGTGGGACTCCATGTATATGTGTGTAATTAAAATTGTTTTCTATTGTTTTTTGTAAAAAATAAGTCATAAAGAATAAAAAAGTGAACTTTGCAATGTCACAGGATGCAAAGAAAATATGCAAAGATCAATTGTATTTCTAACCAACAACAATAAGCAATTGGAAAGAAAATAAAAGAGATGCTATATTTATGGATTATAAGGCTCAGTATTGTTAAAGTTATTAAAATGTAAATTCCCCACAAATCTATCTTTATATTCAACACAATCCTAACCAAAATTATATTTGGCTTTAAAAAAAGGCAATTTGCTGTGTTCAAATATATATCAAAATGAAAATGTCTTAGAACAGTTGGAGGACTTACCCTACCTGACTGCCATACATACTATACAGCTATGGAAATCAAGAGTATGACACTAGCAATACGATAGATGAATAGATCAGTTGAAAACAATTGTGGATCCTGATATAGACTCACACATACAAAGTCAAATTATTTTTTGGTATGGGCTCTAAAACAATTCAACAGAAAAAGGAAAACAACTTTAGCAAATGGTGATGAATCAAGTAGATAGGAATAAAGAAAATATAGAACCTCAACCTCAATTTCACTCATACACTAAAAAAAAATCTCATATATATGAGGTATATGATATCTAAACCTAAAGGAAAGTTTAAAATATTCGAGAAAAAAATCTTCATAGGCTTAGAGTGGTAATAATTTATTAGACTAGAACAGAAAGCCCAAATAATAAAAAAAGCACTTTATCAAAAGCAGAATACTTTGTTCTTCAAAAAATCACCAGTAAGATGGTTTTAAAAAGCAAGTCATAGATTATGAGAAAATATTTGATATACTTATACCTGACAGAGGATGTGTAACCAGAATATAAAAAGAACTCTTAAAACTCAATAATATAAACACAGGCATCCCAAAATAAAAAATAAAAATTGAGATTCTATATCTAGAGAAAATACCCTTCAGAAATGAAGGAGAAATCAACACATTCCTAGATGAAGGAAACATAAGAAAATATGTTGCCAGGAGATTTACCCTACAGGAATGGCTAATTAAACTTTCTAAAAGTATAGGAAATAACAAAAGAATAAAGCTTGTGACATCAGGAAGAAAGACCAATACAGTAAACAAAAATATGGGTAAATACAATAGGCTCTTCTCTTGAGTCTTCTAAATTATGCTTGATGGTTGAAGCAAAAATTAAAACACCAATGTTGTTCTAAATATTTGTAGAAGAAATATCTAAGACAACTATAAATGGGGGAGAATAAAGATATGTAAAGGGAAGTAATCTTTCTATACTTCACTAGGACTGGTAAAATGAGAACACAAGTAGACTGTGGTAAGTTACAGATATGTAACAACATAATAGCTAGTGCAACCACTAAGATAGCTATACAAAGAGACACAGTCAAAACACTATAGACAAAGAAAAGGGAAATTGTAAAAAATGTTTCATATGATGATTTATATGTTTTATATGTGTTGTGGGTTTCCAAAGAAAGGGAGGAAAAAGAAGACATAAACGAAAAGCAGAGAGAACAAACAGAAAACAAAAATAAAATAGCTGATTTAACTCTAAGGTATCAGTAATTATATTAAATTTAAATGGTATAAACATAGCAATCAAAAAACAGAGATTAACAGAGGGTATTTACAAATACAACCTAACTAAATGCCGCCTATAAGAAATTAACTTCAAATATAACAATATAAGCTGTTGAAAGTAAAAGGATTGAAAATATATCTTACAAAATTTTTAATAAAAGGAAAGAGAGAATGATGATATTGATATTACATGAAGTAGACTTCGGAGAAAATAAAATTATTAAAGATAGAGAATGAGATTAATGGCAAGAAAAGTTTAAATCCATCAAAAACACAGAAATTCTAAATGTATGTACACCAAAAGACAGATCAGCAAAATAGGTGAAGCAAAAACTGATCAAACTGAAAGGAGAAATAGACACATACATAGTTAGAGACATGAACACTACTCTCTCAGCAATTCATGGAATAAGTAAAGAGAATTTCAACAAAGATATAGAAGGGCTCCACCAATAAAATCTAATTGACATTTATGGAACACTCTATTTTCTTTTCTTTCTTTTTTTTTTGAGACGGACTGTCACTCTGTTGCCCTGACTAGAGTGCAGTGGCATGATCTTGGCTCATCGCAACCTCCACTTCCCGGGTTCAAGCGATTCTCCTACCTCAGCCTCCCGAGTAGCTGGGATTACAGGCACCTGCCACCACTCCTGGCTAATTTTTGTATTTTTAGTAGAGTCGAGGTTTCACCATTTTGGCCAGGCTGGTCTTGAACTCCTGACCTCAGGTGATCCACCCGCCTTGGCCTCCCAAAGTGCTGGGATTACAAGCGTGAGCCACCGCACCCAGCCAACTACACATTATTTTCAAATCATTCCTATACCAACATAAACCATACTCTGGGTCATAAAACTAACTCAACAGCTTTAAAACAATTGAATTCATATAGAGTATATTCTCTGATACAATGGAATTAAAATACAAATCAATAACAGAAAGATTACAGAAAAGTTTCCAAACACACTTGGGAACACATTTATAAATAATGCATGGGGTCAAACAAAAGTCAAGAGAATTTTTAAAATTCATTGAATTGAATGAAAATGAAAATACAATATAACAAAATTTGTGGGACACAGGTAAAATTGTGCTAAAAGGCAAAATTATAGCCCTATTAAATGCATACATGGGAAAAGAGGAAAAGATTGAAACCAATAACCTAAGCTCCTACCTCAAGAACCTAGAAGGGAAAAAAAAATTATCCCAAAGTAAGCAGAATGAAGACAATAATAAACAACAGAAATCAATAAAATAGAAAACAGACTAGAGAAAATCAATGAAACACAGAATTGGTTCTTTGAAAAGATCAATAAAATTGTCAAAATTTGTCATTAATAATATTCAAAAAGAAACCTCTAAACCCACAGGGTTACATTGGAGAATTCTGTCAAAATTTTTTTTAAAACGACATCAATTACACACAATATCTTTCAGAAAAAAAGAAGAGTAAACATTTACCTATCTATTTTATGAGGCTATTGATGTGGTTTGGCTCTGTGTTCACACACATATCTCACTTTTTTTTTTTTTTGAGCTGGAGTCTCACTCTGTCGCCAGGCTGGTGTGCAGTGGTACAATCTTGTCTCACTGCAACCTCTGCTTCCCCAGTTCAAGCGATTCTCCTGCCTCAACCTCCCAAGTAGCTGGGACTACAAGGCGCCCACCACCATGACTGGCTAATTTTTTTATTTTTAGTAAAGATGGGGTTTCACCATGTTGGCCAAGATGGTCTCGATTTCTTGACCTCGTGATCTGCCTGCGCTGGCCTCCCAAAGTGCTGGGATAACAGGCATGAGCCACCACACCTGGCCCCAAATCTCATTTTATATTGCAATAATGCCCATGTGTCATGGGGGGGACCCAGTGGGAGGTAATTAAATTATGGATGTGGGTTTTTCCCATGCTGTTCTTGTGATACAGTATAAGTTTCATGAAATCTGATGGTTTTATAAAGGGGAATCCCCCTGCACATGTCTCAGGTCAGCCACTATGTAAGACATCTCTTTGCTCTTCCTTCATCTTTTGCCATGATTGTGAGGCCTCCTGAGCCATGTGGAATTGTGAGTTTATTGTACCTCTTTCCTTTATAAAGCACCCAGTCTCAGGTATGCCTTTATTAATAGCATGAGAATGGACTAATACAGTAAATTGGTACTGGGTAGTGGGGAGTTGCTATAAAGATACCTGAAAATGTAGAGCTGGGTAACAGGCAGAAGTTGGAACAGTTTAGAGGGCTCAGAAGAAGATAGAAAACTGTGGGTAGATTTGGAACTTCCTAGAGACGTGGAGGGCTCAGAAGACAGGAAGATGAGGGAAAGTTTGGAACTTTCTGGAGACGTGTTGAATGGCTTTGACCAAAATGTTGAGTGATGTGAACAATAAATTCCAGGCTGAGGTGGTCTCAGATGGAGATGAGGAACTTGTTGAGAACTGGAGCAAAGGTGACTCTTGTTATGCTTTAGCAAAGAGACTGGTATCACTTTGCCCCTGCCCTAGAGATTTGTGGAACTTTGAACTTGAGAGAGATAATTTAGAGCATCTGGTGGAAGAAATTTCTAAGCAATGAAACACTCAAGGGGTGACTTGTGTACTGTTAAAAGCATTCAGTTTTATGTATTCCCAAAGATATGGTTTGGAATTGGAACTTATGTTTAAAAGGAAAGCAGAGCATAAACATTCAGAAAATTTGCAGCCTGATGATGAGACAGAAAGGAAAACCCCATTTTCTGAGGAGAAATTCAAGCCAGCTGCAGAAATTTGCATAAGTATTGAGGAGCTAAATGCTAATTGCCAAGACAATGGGGAAAATGTCTCCAGGGCATATCAGAGGTGTTCATGGCAGCCCCTCCTATCACAAGTCTGGAGACCTAGGAGGAAACAATGGTTTTTTGGGTTGGGCACAGAGCCTTGCTGCTTTGTGCAGTCTTGAGACTTGTTGACCTGCACCCCATCTGTGGCTAAAAGGGGCCAACATAGAGCTCAGGCCATTGCTTCAGAAGTTGCAAGCTCCATGCTTTGGTGACTTACACATGGTGTTGGGCCTGCAAATGCAGAGAAGTCAACAGTAAGTTTGGGAACCTCTGCCTAGATTGCAAAGGATATATGGAAATGCCTGCATGTCCAGGCAGAGGTGTGCTGCAAGGGCAGAGCCCTCATGGAGAACCTCTGTTTGGGAAGTACAGAAGGGAACTGTTGGGTGCCAGCCACTATACAGAGTCCCCACTGGGGTACTGCCTAGTGGAGCTGTGAGAAGAGGACCACCATCCTCCAGATCCCAGAATGGTAAAGCCACAGACAGCTTGCATTGTGTGCCTAGAAAAGCCACAGACACTCAATGCCAGCCTGTGAAAGCATTCAGGAAGGGGGGTGCACCCTGCAAAGCCACAGAGGCATAGCTGCCCAAGACCATGGGAACCCACCTTTTGCATCAGTGTGACCTGGATGTGAGACATAGTGTCAAAGAAGATCATTTTGGAGCTTTAAGGTTTGACTTCCCTGCTGGATTATGAACTTGCATGGGGCCTGTAGCCCCTTCATTTTGGCCAATTTCTCCCATTTGGAATGGGCGTATTTACCCAATGCCTTTACCTCCCTTCTATCTAGGAAGTAATTAACTTGCTTTTGATTTCACAGTCTCATAGGTGGAAGGGACTTGCCTTGTCTCAGATGAGACTTGGACTTGGGATTTTGGGTTAATGCTGGAACAAGTTGAGACTTTGGGGGACTGTTGGAAGGCATGATTGGTTTGAAATGTGAGAACATGAGATTTGGGAGGGCCTGGGAGCAGAATGATATGGTTTGTCTGTGTCCACACCCAAATCTCACCTTCAATTGTAATAATCCTCGTGTGTCATGGGAGGGACCTGGAGGGAGGTAATTGAATTATGGGGGCAGGTTTTCCTGTTCTTGTGATAGTGAAAAAGTCTCACAAGATCTGATGGTTTTATAAAGGGGAGTATCCCTGCAAATGTCTCTTGCCTCCCACCATGTAAGACAAAGCTCTTTACTCTTCCTTCATCTTCTGCCATGATTGTGAGGCCTCCCCAGCCACATGGAACTGCTAGTTCATTAAACCTCTTTCCTTTATAAATTATCCAATCTCTGGTATGTCTTTATTAGTAGCATGAGAATGGAGTAATACAGCCATTATTAGTCTGATTCTAAAACCAAGCAAGTACAGTATGAAATAAAATTACAGGCAGATATCCTTCCTGAATGTAAACATAAAATTCTTAACAAAATATTAGTAAATAGATTTCAACAACATATAGAAAGATTATATAATATGACCAAGTGGGGTTGTTAAAGGGATATAAAGCTGATTCAATAAGAGGCTCAAGAACAATCTTATTATCACATCAATCAATGTACTAACAGCACTTGACAAAATTCAATAACCATATGTTATAAAAATGTACGGAAAAATTGGAATAGAGTTAAAATTCCTCAACTTGATAAAGAAAATATACAGAAAACCCACAGCTAATATTATACTTAATAGTGAAAAATCAAATGCATTTCTCCTATGACCAGAGAGAGACAAGCATGTCTGCTCTCACCACTCTTATTTAACATCAAGGTGGAAGTTTTAAACAGGCAAGAGAAGTAAATACAGAAAAGAAGTAAGTACAACTGTCTCTATTTGCAGATGACATATTTGTCTACATAGAAAATTCCAAAGAAGTCTATAAAAGATCTTTCAGATCTAATACATGAATTCATTGAGTTTGCAGGACACGAGATAAACATACATTAATCAATTATATGTATATATACTGGCCGTAACCACATAGGCACCAACATTAATACTACAATTCCATTTATAATTACTGAAAAAAATACTTAGGAGTAAATCTAACCAAACCTCTATAGTGCTAGTCTGCTGAAAATAACACAATGATGATGAAAGAAATCAAAGAGATAAGTAAATGAATAGATAAATCATGTTCATGGATTGGAAGACTTAATGTAGTAAAGATGTCAATATTTCCTAATTTGATGTACAGGTTTAAAATACTTACCAAAATTTCAGGGAGATAATTTTGTAAATATAGACAGAAATATCTTAAAATTTATATGAAACTAGAATAGCTAAAAACAATTTTGAAAAAGAAGAATAAATTGAAAAAATATATCAAAATTATATATCTACAGTAATCAAAATTTTGTGGTATTGCTGGAGGGATACACACATAGTTCAATAGAACACAGTAAAGAATACAAAACAGGGGAAAGATGGCCGAATAGGAACAGCTCTGGTCTACAGCTCCCAGCGTGAGCGACACAGAAGACGGGTGATTTCTGCATTTCCATCTGAGGTACCGGGTTCATCTCACTAGGGAGTGCCAGACAGTGGGCGCAGGACATTGGGTGAAGCGCACTGTGCACGAGCTGAAGCAGGGCGAGGTATTGCCTCACTCAGGAAGCACAAGGGGTCAGGGAGTTCCCTTTCCTAGTCAAAGAAAGGGGTGACAGACGGCACCTGGAAAATCGGGTCACTCCCACCCTAATACTGTGCTTTTCTGATGGGCTTAAAAAATGGCACACCAGGAGATTATATCCTGCATCTGGCTTGGAGGGTCCTATGCCCACGGAGTCTTGCTGATTGCTAGCACAGCAGTCTGAGATTACACTGCAAGGCAGCAGTGAGGCTGGGGGAGTGGCCCCCGCCATTGCCCAGGCTTGATTAGGTAAACAAAGCAGCCAGGAAGCTCGAACTGGGTGGAGCCCACCACAGCTCAAGGAGGCCTGCCTGCCTCTGTAGGCTCCACCCCTAGGGGCAGGGCACAGACAAAGAAAAAGACAGCAGTAACCTATGCAGACTTAAATGTCCCTGTCTGACAGCTTTGAAGAGAGTCGTGGTTCTCCCAGCACACAGCTGGAGATCTGAGAACAGGCAGACTGCCTCCTCAAGTGGGTCCCTGACCCCTGAGCAGCCTAACTGAGAGGCACCCCCCCACCCAGTAGGGGCAGACTGACACCTCACATGGCCAGGTACTCCTCTGAGACAAAACTTCCATGGGAACGATCAGGCAGCAGCATTCGTGGTTCACAAAAATCCGCTGTTCTGCAGCCACTGCTGCTGACACCCAGGCAAACAGGGTCTGGAGTGGACCTCTAGCAAACTCCAACAGACCTGCAGTTGAGGGTCCTGTCTGTTAGAAGGAAAACTAACAAACAGAAAGGACATCCACACCAAAAACCCATCTGTACATCACCATCATCAAAGACCAAAAGTAAATAAAACCACAAAGATGGGGAAAAAACAGAGCAGAAAAACTGGAAACTCTAAAAAGCAGAGCGCCTCTCCTCCTCCAAAGGAACGCATTTCCTCACCAGCAACGGAACAAAGCTGGATGGAGAATGACTTTGACGAGTTGAGAGAAGAAGGCTTTAGACGATCAAACTACTCTGAGCTACGGGAGGAAATTCAAGCCAAAGGCAAAGAAGTTAAAAACTTTGAAAAAGAATTAGATGAATGTATAACTAGAATAACCAATACAGAGAAGTGCTTAAAGGAGCTGATGGAGGTGAAAGCCAAGGCTCGAGAACTACTTGAAGAATGCAGAAGCCTCAGGAGCTGATGCGATCAACTGGAAGAAAGGGTATCAGCGATGGAAGATGAAATGAATGAAAAGAAGCAAGAAGGGAAGTCTAGAGAAAAAAGAATAAAAAGAAACAAACAAAGCCACCAGGAAATATGGGACTATGTGAAAAGACCAAATCTACTTCTGATTGGTGTACCTGAAAGTGACAGGGAGAATGGAACCAAGTTGGAAAACACTCTGCAGCATATTATCCAGGAGAACTTCCCCAATCTAGCAAGGCATTCAGATTCAGGAAAATACAGAGAACGCCACAAAGATACTCCTAGAGAAGAGCAACTCCAAGACACATAATTGTCAGACTCACCAAAGTTGAAATGAGGAAAAAATGTTAAAAGCAGCCAGAGAGAAAGGTTAGGTTACCCACAAAGGGAAGCCCATCAGACTAACAGCTGATCTCTCGGCAGAAACTCTACAAGCCAGAAGAGAGTGGGGGCCAATATTCAACATTCTTAAAGAAAAGAATTTTCAACCCAGAATTTCATATCCAGCCAAACTAAGCTTCATAAGTGAAGGAGAAATAAAATACTTTACAGACAAGCAAATGCTGAGAGATTTTGTCACCACCAGGCCTGCCCTGCAAGACCTCCTGAAGGAAGCACTAAACATGGAAAGGAAGAACTGGTACCAGCCACTGCAAAATCATGTCAAATTGTAAAGACCATTGAGGCTAGGAAGAAACTGCATCAACTAACGAGCAAAATAACCAGCTAACATCATGATGACAGCATTAAATTCACACATAACAATATTAACTTTAAATGTAAATGGACTAAATGCTCCAATTAAAAGACACAGACTGGCAAATTGGATAAATAGTCAAGACCCATCAGTGTGCTGTATTCAGGAAACCCATCTCATGTGCAGAGACACACATAGGCTCAAAATAAAAGGATGGAGGAAGATCAGCCAAGCAAACGAAAACAAAAAAAGGCAGGGGTTGCAATCCTAGTCTCTGATAAAACAGACTTTAAAGCAACAATGATCAAAAGAGACAAAGAAGGCCATTACATAATGGTAAAGGGATCAATTCAACAAGAAGAGCTAACTATCCTAAATATATATGCACCCAATACAGGAGCACCCAGATTCATAAAGCAAGTCCTGAGTGACCTACAAAGAGACTTAGACTCCCACACAATAATAATGGGAGATTTTAACACCCCACTGTCAACATTAGACAGATCAACAACACAGAAAGTTAACAAGGATACCCAGGAATTGAACTCAGCTCTGCACCAAGCAGACCTAATAGACATCTACAGAACTCCCCACCCCAAATCAACAGAATATGCATTTTTTTCAGCACCACACCACACCGATTCCAAATTGACCACATAGTTGGAAGTAAAGCTCTCCTCAGCAAATGTAAAAGAACAGAAATTATAACAAACTGTCTCTCAGACCACAGTGCAATCAAACTAGAACTCAGGATTAAGAAACTCATTCAAAACCGCTCAACTACATGGAAACTGAACAACCTGCTCCTGAATGACTACTGGGTACATAACGAAATGAAGGCAGAAATAAAGAAGTTCTTTGAAACCAACGAGAACAAAGACACAACATACCAGAATCTCTGGGACATATTCAAAGCAGTGTGTAGGGGGAAATTTATAGCACTAAATGCCCACAAGAGAAAGCAGGAAAGATCCAAAATTGACACCCTAACATCAAAATTAAAAGAACTAGAAAAGCAAGAGCAAACACATTCAAAAGCTAGCAGAAGGCAAGAAATAACTAAAATCAGAGCAGAACTGAAGGAAATAGAGACACAAAAAACCCTTCAAAAAATTAATGAATCTAGGAGCTGGTTTTTTGAAAAGATCAACAAAATTGATAGACCGCTAGCAAGACTAATAAAGAAGAAAAGAGAGAAGAATCAAATAGATGCAATAAAAAATGATGAAGGGGATATCACCACCGATCCCACAGGATTACAAACTACCATCAGAGAATACTACAAACACCTCTACGCAAATAGACTAGAAAATCTAGAAGAAATGGATAAATTCCCAAACACATGCACCCTCCCAAGACTAAACCAAGAAGAAGTTGAATCTCTGAATAGACCAATAACAGGCTCTGAAATTGTGGCAATAATCAATATCTTACCAACCAAAAAGAGTCCAGGACCAGATGGATTCACAGCCGAATTCTACCAGAGGTACAAGGAAGAACTGGTACCATTCCTTCTGAAACTACTCCAATCAATAGAAAAAGAGGGAATCCTCCCTAACTCATTTTACGAGGCCAGCATCATCCTGATACCAAAGCCTGGCAGAGACACAACCAAAAAAGAGAATTTTAGACCAATATCCTTGATGAACATTGATGCAAATATCCTCAATAAAATACTGGCAAACTGAATCCAGCAGCACATCAAAAAGCTTATACACCATGATCAAGTGGGCTTCATCCCTGGGAGGCATCCCTGGTTCAACATATGCAAATCAATAATTGTAATCCAGCATATAAACAGAACCAAAGACAAAAATCACATGATTATCTCAATAGATGCAGAAAAGGCCTTTGACAAAATTCAACAACGCTTCATGCTAAAAACTCTCAATAAATTAGGTACTGATGGGACATATCTCAAAATAATAAGAGCTATCTATGACAAACCCACAGCCAGTATCATACTGAATGGGCAAAACTGGAAGCATTCCCTTTGAAAACTGGCACAAGACAGGGATGCCCTCTCTCACCACTCCTATTCAACATAGTGCTGGAAGTTCTGGCCAGGGCAATTAGGCAGGAGAAGGAAATAAAGGGTATTCAGTTAGGAAAAGAGGAAGTCAAATTGTCCCTGTTTGCAGATGACATGATTGTATATCTAGAAAACCCCATTGTCTCAGCCCAAAATCTCCTTAAGCTGATAAGCAACTTCAGCAAAGTCTCAGGATACAAAATCAATGTACAAAAATCACAAGCATTCTTATACACCAATAACAGACAAACAACCAAATCATGAGTGAACTCCCATTCACAATTGCTTCAAAGAGAATAAAATACCTAGGAATCCAACTTACAAGGGACATGAAGAACCTCTTCAAGGAGAACTACAAACCACTGCTCAATGAAATAAAAGAGGATACAAACAAATGGAAGAACATTCCATGCTCATGGGTTGGAAGAATCCATATTGTGAAAATGGCCATACTACCCAAGGTAATTTATACATTTAATGCTGTCCCCATCAAGCTACCAATGACTTTCTTCACAGAATTGGAAAAAAATACTTTGAAGTTCATATGGAACCAAAAAAGATCCCGCATCTCCAAGTCAATCCTAATGCAAAAGAATAAAGCTGGAGGCATCATGCTACCTGACTTCAGAATATACTACAAGGCTACAGTAACCAAAACAGCATGGTACTGGTACCACAACAGAGATATAGATCAATGGAACAGAACAGAGCCCTCAGAAATAACGCTGCATATCTACAACTATCTGATCTTTGACAAACCTGACAAAAACAAGCAATGGGGAAAGGATTCCCTATTTAATAAATGGTGCTGGGAAAACTGGCTAGCCATATGTAGAAAGCTGAAACTGGATCCCTTCCTTACACCTTATACAAAAATTAATTCAAGATGGATTAAAGACTTAAATGTTAGACCTAAAACCATAAAAACCCTGGAATAAAACCTAGGCATTACCATTCAGGGCATAGGCATGGGCCAGGAATTCATGTCTAAAACACCAAAAGCAATGGCAACAAAAGCCAAAATTGACAAATGGGATCTCATTAAACTAAAGAGCATCTGCACAGCAAAAGAAACTACCATCAGAGTGAATAGGCAACCTACAAAATGGGAGAAAATTTTCACAACCTACTCATCTGACAAAGGGCTAATATCCAGAATCTACAATGAACTCAAACAAATTTACAAGAAAAAAACAACTCCATCAAAAAGTGGACAAAGGACATGAACAGACACTTCTCAAAAGGAGACATTTATGCAGCCAAAAAACACATGCAAAAATGCTCATCATCACTGGCCATCAGAGAAATGCAAATCAAAACCACAATGAGATACCATCTCACACCAGTTAGAATGGCAATCATTAAAAAGTCAGGAAACAACAGGTGCTGGAGAGGATTTGGGGAAATAGGAACACTTTTACACTGTTGGTGGGACTGTAAACTAGTTCAACCATTATGGACCTCAGTGTGGCGATTCCTCAGGGATCTAGAACTAGAAATACCATTTGACCCAGCCATCCCATTACTGGGTATATACCCAAAGGACTATAAATCATGCTGCTATAAAGACACATGCACACGTATGTTTATTGCGGCACTATTCACAATAGCAAAGACTTGGAACCAACCTAAATGTCCAACAACGATAGACTGGATTAAGAAAATGTGGCACATATACACCATGGAATACTATGCAGCCATAAAAAATGATTTGTTCGTGTCCTTTGTAGGGACATGGATGAAACTGGAAATCATTCTCAGTAAACTATCACAAGGACAAAAAACCAAACACCGCATGTTCTCACTCATAGGTGGGAATTGAACAATGAGAACACATGGACACAGGAAGGGGAACATCGCACTCCAGGGACTGTTGTGGCTTGCGGGGAGGGGGGACAGATTGCATTAGGAGATACACCTAATGCTAAATGACGAGTTAATGTGTGCAGCACACCAACATGGCACATGGATACATATGTAACAAACCTTCACATTGTGCACATGTACCCTAAAACTTAAAGTACAATAAAAAATAAAATAAAATAAAATAAAATAAAATAAAATAAAATAAAAACAAAACAAAAAACAAACAAAAAAAGAATCCAAAATAGACCCACACATATATACACAACATATGTATGATTTTTTACTAAGTTGCAAAAGCAGTTCAGTACTGGAAATATAGCCTTTTCAACAGTTAGTACTGGAGCAATTGAATATCTACCGGGAAAAATAAAATTATAAACCTTGACCTAACTATTATATCTTATGCAAAAATTAGCTAAATAGGCCACTGACTAAAATGTAAAATTTAAACCATAGAACACTTAAGGAGAAAAAACAACAGAGGAAAATTTTTACAATTTGGGGCCAAATGATTTATAGATTTGACACTAAAAGTAGGATTCACTTAAAAACTTGCTAAGTTTAACTATATGAAATTTGAATGATTTTGATCTGTAAAAGACCCAGTTAATATAATAAAAAGACAAGCTATAGAATGGGAGAAAATATTTGCAAAGGACTAGGGTCTAGAATGCTCAAAGAACACTCAAAACATACAATTAAAAAGCAAAGAATCTGATTAGAATGTGGGTAAAAGATATAAAGGGACATTTCAAATAAGAGTGCATACAGATGGCAAACAAATATGTTAAAAGATGGTCAACATCACTAGTTATTAAAGAAATGTCAATTAAAACCATAATGAGATATCACTAAATACCTATCAACATGGCTAAAATTATGAATAGTGACAACAAATGCTGGAGAGAAGGCGAAGGAACTGGATCACTTCTATATTGGTGGTAGAAATGTAAATGGTATTCTCACTCAAGAAAACTGTTTGGCAGTTTTAAAAGAAAATCTAAACATGAAAGTACCATGTAACCCAGCAATATCACTCCTGGGCAATGAAAACATACTCACACCAAAAACTTTGTATGAGTATTTATAACAGCATGATTTGTAGTAGCTCATATAGTAGGAACAACTCAAATGTCCATAATAGATGAATGATTAAATTAACTGTAGTGCCTTCGTACCATGAAATACTACTCAGCAATAAAAAGGAATGTACTATGGATACATGCAACCATATGGACGAATCTCCAGAAAATTATGCTAATTGAAGAAGCCAAAAACAAAATGTTGCATGTTGTGTGATCCTATTTATACAACGTTCTTGAAATAACAGAAGTACAGTAATGAAGAGGCGATTAGTGGCCTACAGGGTTTAAGGAGGACGTTGGGGAGAAAAAGAAATGGATGTGGCCATAATGGGAAATGTTGCAGACCTTTGTAGTGATGGAAATGCTCGGTATCTTGACTGTATCCACATCAATATCTTGATTGTGATATTGTGCCACAGTTTTGCAAGATGTGCCATAGTTTTCCATTGGGGGAAACTGGATAGAGGATACATGGGATTTCTGTATTTTGTTTTGTTTTGTTTTTTGAGACGGAGTCTTGCTCTGTCGCCCAGGCTGGAGTGCAGTGATGCGAACTCTGCTCACTGCAAGCTCCGCCTCCCGGGTTCACGCCATTCTCTTGCCTCAGTCTTCCGAGTAGCTGGGACTACAGGTGCCCGCCGCCACACCCGGCTAATTTTTTTTTTTTTTTTTGTATTTTTTAGTAGAGACCAGGTTTCACCGTGTTAGCTAGGATGGTCTCGATCTCCTGACCTCATGATACGCCCGCCTCGGCCTCCCAAAGTGCTGGGATTACAGGCGTGAGCCACTGCCCCCGGCCAGATTTCTGTATTCTATCTTCCAATTACATCTACAATTATCTCAAGACAAAAATTTAATTAAAAGAATGGAAAATACTTGAATCCATACTTCGGAAAATACTTGAATCCATACTTCAGAAAATAGAGGTACATATGGTCAGTAAGCTCATAAAAATGGTTGACATTATTAATGGTCAGAGAAATGCAAATTTAAACCACAGTTAGATACCACTCTACATCTAACAGGCTGGTCACAATTTAAAAGATTGGCAATACCAAACTGATATGGTTTGGATTTGTGTCCTTGACTAAATTTCATGTTGAATTGGAGGAGGGGCTTAGTGGGAGGTGATTGAATCATGGGGGAGGATTTCCCCCTGGTATTCTCGTGATAGTGAGTAAGTTCTCACGAGTTCTGATGGTTTAAAGGTGTGTGGCACTTCCCTCTTCTCTCTCTCTCTCTTTTCCTGCTCCGCCACGGTGAGACATGCTTGCTTCTCCTCACCTTCTACCGTGATTGTAAGTTTTCTTTTTTTTTTTTTCAAGTTCTAAATTGATAGCCCCAGCCTCAACCTCTCCTTTGTTTTTTTTTAATTATACTTTAGGTTTTAGGGTACATGTTCACAATGTGCAGGTTTGTTACATATGTATCCATGTGCCATGTTGATTTCCTGCACCCATTAACTCGTCATTTAGCATTAGGTATATCTCCTAATGCTGTCCCTCCCCCCTCCCCCAACCCCACAACAGTCCCCGGAGTGTGATGTTCCCCTTCCTGTGTCCATGAGTTCTCATTGTTCAATTCCCACCTATGAGTGAGAACATGCAGTGTTTGGTTTTTTGTCCCTGCGATAGTTTACTGAGAATGATGTTTTCCAGTTTCATCCATGTCCCTACAAAGGACATGAACTCATCATTTTTTATGGCTGCATAGTATTCCATGGTGTATATGTGCCACATTTTCTTAATTCAACATAGTGTTGGAAGTTCTGGCCAGAGCAATCAGGCAGGAGAAGGAAATAAAGGGTATTCAGTTAGGAGAAGAGGAAGTCAAATTGTCCCTGTTTGCAGATGACATGATTGTATATCTAGAAAACCCCACTGTCTCAGCCCAAAATCTCTTTAAGCTGATTAGCAACTTTGGCAAATTCTCAGGATACAAAATCAATGTACAAAAATCACAAGCATTCTTGTACACCAATAACAGACAAACAGAGAGCCAAATCATGAGTGAACTCCCATTCACAATTGCTTCAAAGAGAATAAAATACCTAGGAATCCAACTTATAAGGGATGTGAAGGACCTCTTCAAGGAGAACTACAAACCACTGCTCAATGAAATAAAAGAGGATACAAACAAATGGAAGAACATTCCATGCTCATGGGTTGGAAGAATCAATATCGTGAAAATGGCCATACTGCCCAAGGTAATTTATAGATTCAATGCCATCCCCATCAAGCTACCAATGACTTTCTTCACAGAATTGGAAAAAACTACTTTAAAGTTCATATGGAACCAAAAAAGAGCCCGCATCGCCAAGTCAATCCTAAGCCAAAAGAACAAAGCTGGAGGCATCACACTACCTGACTTCAAACTATACTACAAGGTTACAGTAACCAAAACAGCATGGTACTGGTACCACAACAGAGACATAGATCAGAACAGAGCCCTCAGAAATGATGCCACATATCTACAACTATCTGATCTTTGACAAACCTGACAAAAACAAGAAATGGCGAAAGGATTCCCTATTTAATAAATGGTGCTGGGAAAACTGGCTAGCCACATGTAGAAAGCTGAAACTGGATCCCTTCCTTACACCTTATACAAAAATTAATTCAAGATGGATTAAAGACTTAAATGTTAGACCTAAAACCATTAAAATCCTACAAGAAAACCTAGGCAATACCATTCAGGACGTAGGCATGGGCAAAGACTTCATGTCTAAAACACCAAAAGCAATGGCAACAAAAGCCAAAATTGACAAATGGGATCTAATTAAACTAAAGAGCATCTGCACAGCAAAAGAAACTACCATCAGAGTGAACAGGCAACCTACAGAATGGGAGAAAATTTTTGCAACCTACTCATCTGACAAAGGGCTAATATCCAGAATCTACAATGAACTCAAACAAATTTACAAGGAAGAAACAAACAACCCCATCAAAAAGTGGGCAAAGGACATGAACAGACACTTCTCAAAAGAAGACATTTATGCAGCCAAAAAACACATGAAGAAATGCTCATCATCACTGGCCATCAGAGAAATGCAAATCAAAACCACAGTGAGATACCATCTCACACCAGTTAGAATGGCCATCATTAAAAAATCAGGAAACAACAGGTGCTGGAGAGGATTTGGAGAAATAGGAACACTTTTACACTGTTGGTGGGACTGTAAACTAGTTCAACCATTGTGGAAGTCAGTGTGGCGATTCCTCAGGGATCTCGAACTAGAAATACCATTTGACCCAGCCATCCCATTACTGGGTATATACCCAAAGGACTATAAATCATGCTGCTATAAAGACACAAGCACATGTATGTTTATTGCGGCACTATTCACAATAGCAAAGACTTGGAACCAACCCAAATGTCCAACAACGATTGTAAGTTTTCTGAGGCCTCTCAGTCATGCTTCCTGTTAAGCCTGCAGCACTGTGAGCCAATTAAACTTATTTTCTTCGTAAATTATCCAGTTTCTGGTAGCTCTTTATAGCAGTGTGAAAATGGACTAATACAGAAACATTGTGGAGTATGTGGTGTGACCAAACCTGTGGCTCTTTGATAACAGGTTAACCATGAACAATTACATAGGTAGTTAACTATTCATAATAAATAAAGATTTTGTCCACAAAAACCTGATACAATAATATTTATTGCTACACATATTTAGCATTATACATATAATATTTATATGTATAAGCTATATACAAAGAGTACATATTTGTGAAAGTTTAGATATAATCAAATTTAAGCAATCGTGATAGAAATCATGTAAGTAGTTTCTGTGGTGGAGAATAGAATTGACTGGGTAAGAGACAGAGAGACTTGTTCAAATACCCTGTGCTTTGATCACATGGATTTCACAGCTATATGCATATTTCCAAACTTATTAAACTCAAGTTATGCATTTTACTGTAAATAATGTAAACCTGAATTTTAAAAAATCTTTAAGAATGAAAGTGGAAAAAACATTAATAGAAGTTAAGGTCTTATTACATTTTAGCTTTTAAAAATTACATATGTGTTTTTATCAAGGGCCTAGTGAGTAGTTGATTTTTGGGTCCTCACCACATTATAAACAGTAACCAACTTAGTAACTCAGAATAAATGAGCCATGCCTAATGATGATAGTTGGTGATGAACAAGAATTATGATGAATCAAATCCTATGTTCTTGAGATAGTCCTCTTAAAATTATAATAAAATGGGCTGGGTGTGGTGGCTCATGCCTGTAATCTCAGCACTTTGGGAGGCCAAGGCGGGCGGATCACTGGAGATCAGGAGTTCAAGATCAGCCTGGCCAACATGAAGAAACCCCGTCTTTACTAAAAACACAAAAACTAGCTGGGCGTGGTGGCACACACCTGTAATCCCAGCTATGTGGGAGACTGAGGTAGGAGAATTGCTTGAACCCAGGAGGCGGAGGTTGCAGTGAGCTGAGATAGAGCCACTGCACTCTAGCCTGGGCAACAGAGTGAGACACTGTCTCAAAAAACAAACAAACAAACAAACCAATAAAATGAGGCCTTTTGCTGTTCTGATTTGATTCAAAGAAACAACTTAGTTTAGGCAGAAGGGAGCAAATAGGTAGCATTTACATTTACTTCCCTAAACTCAGTTTTTTATAAACATTAGATATTATATGATTGAATTTTATATTTGTTGGTGAGAGCCTCAAGCTCAGACAGCATAATGTGGTGATGAGTAAGTGCAGTGGTTTGGTAGTCAGCTGTCTGAGTTTGCAATCATAGTTCTGCCACTTATCAGCTGTATGTATGGTCTTGGGCAGTTTTGTACTTAAACCTTCTGTTGTCTTTGTTTGTTCATCTCTGGGGTTGATAATCCCCGGATAATACTCATCTGAAAAGATTGCTTTGAATTGAAACAAGCTGAACACAGAAATGTGTCTGGCAGATAGCAATGGCTCAGTAAATACTAATTGCTATAATTGCTAATACTAATAATATTCAATACTATTGATTAAAATTAACACTACTGTTTTGGAAACAAAATAAGCAAATGGCATGACTTATTGTATTATAAAGAAATATCAGAGCAAATGATGCCAGTTTTCCACCAGAATCATTAATAAAAACTGTATAATAGTCTTATAGGTTGTGTAATTTAAAAGACAGTGGCCTCTGGATATGTTTATGTTATTGACAAAATTCAAAATATTATTGACAAAAACAGAACAAAGTGCCCTGATGCATGGAATTAGTTAATATTAGCCACTTATATATTAGAGAATTATTTAGCCCTACTAAAATAATAGGTACCTATGCCATCACAATTAATGTTAATGGCCTCTTCTTGATAGGAACTATTGAGCTTATAATTCTTCTAAGGTCTATCTTGATCCAGACGATAAAACAATGACCTTATTATAGAGAAGGGTAATTATTTTCCTCTTTACTGTTGCAAGTAGGCAAGGATCCAATTTCTTTAAAAAGAATATAAAAATATCTAGATAAAAATAAAAAGAAGGTCCAAAACTCATTTTATTCTTATGCATTTAAATTGCTGTCTTGCTTGATTCTGGCAATGATACCATGGATGTAGATTTTGGAAGCATATTAATAATTGGAGACTTATCTTAAACTCACAGAGCTTAAAAAACATATCCATAGAATCAAAGACAGATGTAAAGTTAATCAAAGCTCTGAAGAGTCCTGAAAAGAGCAGTTTTTTCAATGAGATTAAAAAGAGTTCAATAATAATCAATACTTCAAGAGTGAGGTCTAAAATTTCCTTGCACTTCATATAAAGAATTACAATGAGAGCCCAAACCTTCAGTTGTTCAATTAGAAAGACATTAAAGCTCAGAAGGCACATTAAATTAACAACTGGGCCTTTATTTTAAAAATATTGTTGGGTTACCATTTTTAAGTTGTACAAAACAGCATGTGGAATGCATTTAGATGGAATTGTAACTGGGCGATACATAGAGTAAATGACTTGATGCAGAACAGTGTCTTCTCATAAGAACAAATTTCAAATACATTTACTTTATTAAGCTTGCAATGGCTAATAATTTTAGTCTTCCCCATAGCTAGAACCTATAACCATTTTGGAGTTACACTCGCATTATGCAACGCATATGCGTTGGCTGCATAACTCGCATTATGTTAGGATCTTGAAGCCGGGAGAGGCTAACTTTCGGTATGTAGAGAGAACAACATGGTTCTTCAAAATTTCTAAATAGAGCTCAGCCAATCAAGAGACAAATATCTCAAAATCTACCTTATTAACATCATTATTCATCCTAAAAGGCTTTAAGTAAACTTTAATTAGTGTCCGTTAAACACCTTCCGTAAATATTTACAATTCTCTACAAGGTTTGTGGGAAATGGAATTTGTTTGTTTAATTCGTAACCATCTAAACAGTCCAGTTTTATTTGGGTTACATTAGTAAGGTATGAAAAATAGTCAACTTGTGTCAGCCAGGTCTTCAGAATGACTTTATCCTTTGAAGGGAAATGTAAATATTTAAATTATAAAACAAAAAAACTTATATTCATATATATCAGTGGTTCTCAGCCAGAGGTGATCTGTTTCCCAAATCCCTTCTAGGAAATACTGGGCAATGTTTGGAAACCCTTTTCGTTGTCACATCTAAGGGATATGCTACTGGCATTTAGTGGGTAGACACCAGGGATGCTGCTAAACATCCTACCATGTAACAGACAGCCTCCCACAAGGAAGAATATCTAGTCCAAATGTCAATAGTGCTGAGGTTGAGAAACTTGAACACATGAATCAACATATACTCCAAACCAAAGTAAACTGATTCTAGTGGTCTGCCTTTAACCATTTCCATCAATGTGAATAGTCAAGTGTTTACCACATTACATATAGTATGCAATACCTACTAGATTATTGACTAATCTATTACCTAAATAGATTATTGTCTAAGGATTTTCTTAAATGTAAGCTACAAGCCAAAATGCATCCAATTTTTATCTCTCTCATCCACTCATTTAACTGAAACACTGTGCAAAATAAATGTTTTCCCAAATGAAAAAATAGCATGTTGTGGAGGTGAATTATTAAGCTTATTTGTTTATGTTTTTTTAAAACTTATTTTACTTTCATGATTTGAAATTTTAAAAGTGATGCTAACATACTAAAGATTTTATCTGGAGTGCTGTGTCCTGCGAATAACTTCCTCAGGCATTCAGCAAAGTGAACCTCTGAGTTTATATAGGCAGAACATCATGGAGATGTCTGGCTGCTATGACAGACTCTAAATATCAATCAAAATCAATAAATAGGCATTAAGAATTTATTGCAGGCCAATCCTGTGCTTTAGCAGATGCCTTCTCCAAATATTGTGGGATATATTGGGAAAAAAGCTCTCTTCTGTTATCTAAATTGATATTTTTAAAAGCTGCTATTTTTTTTAATTTTGTATATAAAATACATACACAATTATGCATTTAGTACTGTTTAGCTATCAGTCACAAGGCTAAACAACACATGTACTGTAGAGGTAGATATTAAAAAAGTAAAATATTCAGTTTACTTACTAGTTATAACAAAACAAAGTATATAGAACAATTTTTTTTGATTGAATACCAAATTTCATCGTAAATCAGGGTTATAGTCGTTAAGAAAATGGAATAAACAACATATGTGGAAGGATAAATAATACATCAAAAGTAGATCTGACCTTGAACTTGGATGCCAAACCATGAATTAAGTTTGTACAATATAAATGTTAAAAGATATGACAGGAAGAAAATAAAGATGTCAACAAGGGTTTAAATAAAAAACATTAGAGATGAGAAACAATGTGTCTTCCTAATGTTTACTTTGTTTTTTAAGTAAAATATAAACTTTATATACCTTTTTAGTTCTCCTCTACATTATATAGATGGATAGTTAATAGATAGATAATTATTTCAGTGATTGCATTTATTTATCAACATGAAAATATTTATCCTGTCAATAATTTTGAAGGGCTATTATTGTACTGTGTCTAGCAAGTAATCACTCTCAGTTTATGTATCACTTTTGGAATGAAGATGTTTAACTGCATAACTAAAGTGCTATATTAATATCCTAAGTCATTAAAAACACTATTTAAGCTAAATAAGTTAGTTGAGTGGTGAATAAAATTAAAATTATAAGCCTGTGACATAATGTACAATATAAATTTTATGTCCATTTGATTAGGTATATGTTAACTATTATTATCATAATAATTCTTAAATAATTTGATTATCTTGCTAAATTATTATCAATTTATGTCTACCACTTACTAAGAAATTAGTGAATGTTACACACTATGGTGACCACTTTATATATAACTGATGAAAATAAATATTGCTATCTAAAACCATGGCTGCCTTATAAAGCTAGTGGTTCATGGTAAAATAAAGCCTCTTTTATTCTTTTAAGAGTCTATGATAAGGAAGAATTTGTAAAGATAGACTGTGCTGAGTTTGGAGTAATTGCCATATTTTTTCTGCAGAAAGGCAAAGAAGAATTTGGAGTTATTGTGGGTGATGAGGAAAGTAGTGGGAAGAAAGTCTGAGTGATTTGGCAGGAAGCAAGAGGATGTGTTTTGAAAATGGCCCAGAAAAGTTTTGATTACAAAATATCTACTATTCACTTTAAAGAATTTTTGCATTTTTGTGCATCTATCTATCTATCTATCTATCTATCTATCTATCTATCTATCTATCATCTATCATCTATCTATCTATCTATCTATCTATCTATCTATCTATCTATCTATCTGCTGTGGTTTGAGTGTGTCCCCTCTGAAATTCAGGTTGAAATTTGAATCCCAGTATGGCAGTGTTGGGAGCTAGAACCTAGTGGGAGGTGTTTGGGTCATGGGGGAAAATCCCTCATGAATTAATTAATGCTCTTTCATGGGAGTGAGTAAGCTCTCACTCATGCAGGAATGGATTGGTTTCCAGTAGAGTGGGTTGTTATAAGCAAGTCCAACCTCCTGTATGTGTCTCTTTGCTTGTGCCCACTTGCCCTTCTGCTTTCCACCGTGAATTGAAGGACAAGACCAGATGGGCTCACCAGATGGGCTGCCCGATCTTTGGCTTCCCAGCTTCCGGAATCAGAAATCAAATGCATTTTTTTAAAATAAATTACTCAGTCTTAGGTGTTCTGTTATCACAACACTAAACAAACTAAGATGGAAAACTGGTACTGAGGTATGAGGTGTTGCTATACAGATAGCTGGAAATGTGAAAGTGGCTTTGGAACTGGGTAATGGGTAGTGGCTTGAAGAATTCGGAGGAACATGTCAGAAAAAGGCCTGCACTGCTGTGCACAGAGCATCACAGGTTTTATAAGGGGCTCTTTCCCCCTTTCCTGAGCATTTCCCCTTCCTGCCACCTTGTGAAGAGCATCATGGTGAGGGCGCAGGAGATGAGAAGACTAGGGAAAATTTGGAACTTTTTAGAGATTGGCTAACTAGTCATGACCAAATGCACGTAGAAATTTGGTGAGCAAAGGCCATGCTGATGAGGACTCAGATAAAAATGAGGAGTAGCTTATTGGGAAGTTGTTGTGCAAAAGTACACTTGTTATACATGTACAAAAAACTTGGTTGCATTGTGTCCATGCTCTAGGGCTTTATGGAAGGCAGGACTTAAGAGTGATGAACTAGGATTTTTGGCAGAATAAATTTCTCAGCAAAATATAGAAGGAGTTGCATAGTTACTTTTGGCCACTTGTGCTAAGATTTGAGAGCAAAAGAATAATTTAAAGACAGAATTTATAATTAAAAGGGAAGCAGAGTGGAAAATTTTGGAAAAATTGCAGCTTGACTATGTAAACAGCAAAAAGCTGTGTTTGAGAGAGAGTGCTAAGGGTGTCACTGCCCAAGCACCCCTTGATAAAGAGAACAAAAGAGAGCATGAACAAAAGAGAGTCAGTGCTGTGTGCATCAGGACATAGTGAAAAAGGCCCACAG
This sequence comes from Nomascus leucogenys, assembly GCF_006542625.1. Lineage (NCBI taxonomy): Eukaryota > Metazoa > Chordata > Mammalia > Primates > Hylobatidae > Nomascus > Nomascus leucogenys. Next base: position 60,546,875 of record NC_044381.1, on the reverse strand, counting down.
GCCTCAGAGGGTAGAATGGTTTCCAGAGACAGGCCTGGAGTAATCTCCACCAGCTCACTGTCTAGAGTTGCCTTGGGAAGGTGACTCCTGCATTTTGGTACTCTGGTCACTTCTGCCATAGCTCAAGGAGCCGCAGGTGTGGCTTGAGTTGCTACTTCAGAGGATGCAGGCGGTAGGCCTGTGGAGTGTCCACATCCACATGGTGCTGATTCATCGGGCCTATATAATGCAAGAATCATGGAGGCATGGCAACCTTCATCAAAGGATGTATCAAACTGCCTGGGAGCCCAGGCAGAAACCTGCCTCAGAAGCAGAGCTGCCACAGAGAATAGTCACTGGAGTGCCTAATGGAGCTGTGGGAGTGGGGTTGCCACCCTCTGGACCCCAGGATGGTTACATCACTAGCAATATGCAATGCCTATCTGAGAAAGATACAGGCACTGGACTCTAACCAGTGAGCAGCCACGTGAGCTGCACTCAGCAAAGCCATAGAGGTGAAGCTACCTGAGGCCTTGGTGGGCCAACTTCCAACCCAATGTGTCCAGGAGGTGGCATATGGAACATTTTGGAGCTTTAAGATTTAATGTCTGACCTGCTGGGTTCTGAACTTGCTTTGCCCTGGGCACTCCTTTTTTTTTTTTTTTTTTTTTTTTTGCCCATTTTCCCTTTTGGAATGAGAATGTTTGCCCAATGTCTATCCATTGTAACTTGGAAGTAGATAACTTGATTTCTGATTTTGCATTCTTACAGCTTGAAGGAACTTACCTTAAGTCTCAAATTGAGACTTTTGACTTTTAAGTTGGTGGTAGAGAAAGTTAGGACTTTTGGAACAATTGAGATTGGATAATTGTATTTTGTATGTGAGAACAGCATGGATTTCAGGGGGCCAGAGGCAGAATGCTATGGTTTGAATGTGTTCCTTCCAAAACTCATATTGAAATTTGATTCCTAATGACATTGTTTGGCTGTGTTCCCCTGCAAAATCTCTCTCTCAGGTTCAAGAGATTCTCCTGCCTCAGTGTTCCAAGTAGCTGGGACAACAGGTGCCCGCCATCATGCCTGGCTAATTTTTGTATTTAATTTTTGTATTTTTAGTAGACACAGTTTTATCATGTTGGCCAGGCTGGTCTAGACCTCCTGACTTCAAGCGATCCGCCTGCCTTGGATTCCCAAAGTGCTGGGATTACCGTGCCTGGCCTAAAATCTCATTTTGAATTGTAATCCCCATAATCCCCACGTGTTAAGGGAGAGACCAGGTGGAGGGAATTGAACCATGGGAGCAGTTTCCCCATGCTGTTCTCATGATAGTGAGTTCTCACGAGGTCTGATGGTTTTATAAGGGGTTCTTCTCTCCTTTCCTGGGCATTTCCCCTTCCTGCCACCTTGCGAAGAAGGTGTCTTGCTTCCACTTCGATTTCTGCCATGATTTTAAGTTTCCTGAGGCCTCCCGAGCCATATAGAACTGTGAGTCAATTACATCTCTTTTCTTTACAAATTACCCAGTCTTGGGCAGTTCTTTATAGCAGTATGGAAATGGACTAATACACCTAATATGGCAGTGTTGGGTGGTGAGGCCTAATGGGAGGTGCTTGGATAATATGGTGAATCCCTCATGAAGAGATTAGTGCCCTTTCATGGGAATGAGTTTTCACTCTTGCAGGAATGGAATAGTCCCTGTGACAGCAGGTTGTTATAAAGTGAGCCCAGCCTCTCTTGTATGTCTCTTTGCAGGTGCCCATTTGTCCTTCCACTTTGAGCAATCAGTTGAAGCAACACACGACCCTCACCAGATGGGCTGCCTGATCTTGGACAGCATCATTAGCCAAATAAAATTATTTTCTTTATAAATTACCCAGTTTCAGTATTATGTTATCGTAACATAAAACAGGCTAAGGCACTTCTATCTATCATCGTCTTCATCTATTTATCACCATTATCATCATTACCTTAATATCTAATTCTCTTCAATTTCCCCAAACCTGTCTTCCACCCCCAAAGTGCATGATATCCTCACAAATTCCTCATGGAAGTAATTTATACAATAGAAATAAAGAAAAAGACTGAATTCCATATCTTGAAGGAGCTGCAAGCAAAGGATAGAAAGAGTCCCAAATGATCTACATAAGCAGAGGAAGGAGCTTAGATTCAAACCTGACCAGAAGATGATAGTAAGCACTCGGGGGCTTTGCAGAAAGTGTAGAGAAGCTACTGGACCTTTTACAATTTATAAGACAAAAATGTGTGCTATTCTAATCTAGATATTTTGGCGTAGTGACCACAGAAAATAACAAAATTCCACATATATAATTCAATTTAAATTTATATTTGAAATAAAGCTGCCTTACTTCATACTAGATAATTTGAAATAAAGTATCTGAGAGATTCACCTTAAAGATCTAGATCCAGTGAAACTTTCCCAGTGAACCATTTCCAAAGCTCCTATTTCCCTTCCTCTTGGTTACAAAGTATTGAATCCTTTGTCTTGTGGTTGTGCTAATTATTGGTGATTTTACTAGAAGTTGTTTACAAATCTTCCTTCCCCTGCAGATGTAGCCTTGCCTTCTCTCCATTGGGAGACACATGAAAGTTGTTTCACAGTGTTTGCTGAATGAATTATTTCTTCAGTATTACCAAGGAGAGGGGTGATATCTTTTTTCTCTTTATATTCCCCAAACATATAACATAGTATCTACCATACAGAAGATGCTCTATAAACCTTTACTATTTGGCCAGAGTAAGATATATTCAGTTCTGATAGTTTCCTTTTAATTTCTTACTGTTCTGAGAAAACATGCAAACAAAGTAAGTATCTATTGAGAGTGGGATTTGAAAGATGCTAAATGTTTACCTGCCACACAACTAATTTCTCAAACGCTTAGCCAGTTGGTGTGATTTAAAAACAAAACCAAAAAACATTGTGCAGTGTTGTAGCAAGATGAAATATTTATCAGCTGCCTGACTTTGGGAAAACCACATGCATGTTATTGGCAAATTGGCAATGTGAATATTTTAGAAGATAGCTATGTGTTCAAGTCCGATAAAATACGTTCCATTGCCTAGCAGAGTTACTGGCACATGGAAAGGATGGCAACAAAAGTTAATTCCTTTCTCTTTTCCTAAATTTTATACATAAAGCGCTGTGAAGAAATTTCAGAAGTTCCCTATGAGAGTTAAACATGCTTCTAATATATTCAGTATATTCAATAACAAAGCTTGAAGAAAAACAATATTCGCCAACTGTCACCTTCTCTAGGATACAGCTGTAAAGTGATTGAATATGAGAAGAGCAAATATTTATGGTAGAGTTTTCAAGAATCTAAAAGAAAAGTTGACTCATTGTTTAGGCCAGCAGTAGGTAAATCTTAGTTTCCGGGAGTAGCATGTAAAAACTGTCACCAAACAAAGAGGAAGGATGGTTAAAACACAGAAAATAGATGAGCAGAGAGACTGGGTAATAAAGTATCAGAGACAAACTTAATACAATGCTATTAATCAGAATACCAAAGAACGTAACTGAGTTTTCCTTTTGCAAGCTTTATAAACCTATCTTTCCTTTGTCTCCTTAACAACCCTTGTGCTCCAAGCAGTCATTAACTAGGTTTAATGCAAGACTTTTACAGACTCGTAAGGAAGAAAAATGGAAGAACTGACTTCCTGTCTCTTTGGCACATAGAACTGCAGTTGCAATTGAAGTGAAAGGAAAAGCATGATTCTAGAGGAAAAAAAGTGCATGCCACCATTATGTCTTACATATCCTAGTCTCCACTTTAAATAACTTCCTGCCATAAGGTGGAGCTATATCCTATCAAGAGAAAAGTATTGGATATAAGTTCTGGCAAAAGTCCACTTAGATTATTTTTCACTTGGCTTCTTGTAGTTTGTGATTTTAAAAAGTTAAAATGCATGGCAGCAAACCCCAAACCCACCACCAACTGATGTAGAAAGAGTTGTTATTTTGGTGCAGCTAGGATTTTTAACGTGGTGAAAAGGTGTGTGAAAGCAAGCAGGACCTTGATTTTAGCTTATGCTATAAACACAGCTTCAGGGGGAACTCTTTGAAGTACTGAGATCTGAGGTGGCGGGGTTTGAAGCCCCCCTGAGGTGGTACAGAGAAACCTCAGGTATCTGATAGTGTTTGTTCTTGAGTAAATCATCCAGAGCATCAAACAGTGTTGACAAACAAAACAAAAAAATATAGTGCTTTATTTAAAACACTATATTGTTGCATATACTCATGTTAAATAGGAGCTTGCTAAAATGTATGATGCTGAATTATATTAGCTGCAAGAGAGGTTTTGCGTCTCAGTTTGTAATTGTAAGTGGTATGGCCATGAAAACCCCCAAATGAGTTATCTGTAAAACCCTAGTATCTCCACCCAAAGGAAAAAATGATTCCCTGAAGAGTGAGCACTACGGGTTTCCTGATGACACATCGAGGGTAATCGAGATAAAGGAGAATGGCTCAACAGAAGTGTGTGTTGCATGACTCCCTGGGCAGTGCTCTCTACCTGGAAATCAATTAAAGGGCAAGGTATACCAGCTCATAGCTGGTTTGGGATTTCCTTAGTAGAAATTTGCATATTAACCTTTCAAACAACTAAAACCTATTGTAAAATCCAAGGATGGGGTTGATCTTGGTGGAGAAAAACGTCTATCTAATAAGAAGTAATATTGGGAAATATTTGTTACACCAAAATTTATCTAATGTGCAAATCTATGTCTCACTTACCAATAACATAATTTATCAGAACATGTGCAACATAAAGAGAATTGGTAGTACATCCCTTATTACCTTCCTAGACACTCAACACACTTTTACAAACATGGAAAGGTGCTATTACCAGAGTGCTATAAGATGGCTTGCTATTATTAGCTTCATATCTCCAGATGATAAAATCAGCACTGTTGAGGGGATGCAGAGCAAAGCCAGGACAAAGGAATAGAGTCAGGACAAATAATACAACTACTTCTAATTGAATATTTGTGCTAAGCATGTTACTAGATACTTTATATGCACTCTCTAATTTCATCCTCACCATAATCATGTGAAGATCATACATACCATTATAATTTTCATTTCATGGTTTTAAACACCTGCCTATGATCATACAACTACTAAGTGGTAGAACCAGGAACCCAAACTCAGTAAGTGTGATGACAGAGTTCTCAAACCACTGCATATCTGCTGAAGACAATTTCTCTTCTTAAACTAGTTGTTCAACCAATGTATATATGTTCCCATGTTGTTTATTATCAGGCTAGCTAGCCCTTTCTCTTCTAAAAACTTACTAGGGAAGACACCATCTCTCCTTCTATATATGAGTCATCACTGGCTCCTCATAGAACCTTGCGCATTCCAGTTACGCAATAAACATTTCCTGAATATGTAACCCTCAGTCCAACTGGGAAACCTGTACATGCAATGAGTCACCCTATTCATTTATATAATATCCTTCCCCTCCCATATCTTTTCTTTCTTATGTATTTTCATTTTACCCTGACAAATGCATGTTGTTTTTTTTAAAAGTATACTTTTGTTGTTGAAACAAGGCTCTCATCCATTCCCCTAGGCATTTTGTCTTCTAACTTTGAAGATCTTTCTGCTTTCTCTACTACAAAACACGACTCACAAGGCTTTGCCTTTTGCCACTCCCCTGAGTCTCTGAGCCGCAGCTTCACGCTGTAGGGGACTGTCCATCCATCTAGAGCACCTGGGGTTTAAGGTGTAAGCAATTTGACTGTAATTGCTTCTTCCCAGCAGTTATTCCTTGAAGTGGCGAAGGGGGACATTTGGTTGGTTCTCTTTTTCCATCTACATAAATAGGTATTGGAATCAAATCCAAAGAGCATGGCGTATTTATCTAGAAATAAACGTTACCCCCCATGAGGAGAGTTTTTAGCTATGCTTTTGTGTTATTCTTTTCTTGGCTTATGTTTTAGCAGAACCTTAGTTCACTCTTTCCATTTCCATTTGATCCGTTGATTCTTCTGGGGGAACTCAAACTTACGTTTTAATATTATATTACTTAAATAAATCACACGTTCTTTTTTTTTCTCTCATATCTCCATTTTGAATTGATGTAATACAGTATTGGACTCAACTACTATGTCTCAAGCTGTAGGTAAAAAGCATTTCAAAGATATCCTTTTAATATAAGATTTTAGTTCTCTCAAACCTCCTTACCAGTTTTTAGTAGAGGATAGCAGATATGGTTTCACAACAGAGAATGAATGGATTTGAAAGTATATTTAGTAATTTTTTGTCTAGCTTGAGCTTCATTTCTATTTTATGCAAAGAATTACACTAGGATGGTCTTCCTTCTCAAGGGAAATGTTATATGAGTAACAGAATATCTTCATATATACTTTAATGCAGAACTTAAAACATTTTAAAGGGTACTGAGACAAAAATTAAGTGCAATCTGTATAAAAAAGGCAGTTAGTGAAGTGGGCTATATTTTTCTCTTCTATGTTTATTTGCTTCACATACCCAGGTGTTCCAGCAAGTCCATTCAGGTGTCAGTTTTTGAAGAAAACAAGAGCATGGTTTACTAACAACCTGCCCTAAGATAAGGAGATCATCCACCTTCCTTCTCATGTATTAGCATACTATCAGAGCGTCTTTGACCCTGGAGAGAAAATAAGCCAATGCATAGATAAGTCAGTGTAATAATGTACTTGCGCAATGATCCAGATTGACCTGATACCGGTTAAAATCTTGATGAAGAAATTGCAAGAGTAAGAATGGCACCATCTCTCTAGTGGCTAGGGAACACTTTACTACTGTCTGATATGGTTTTGCTCTGTGTCCCCACCAGAATCTCAGCTTGAATTGTCATCCCCATAATTCCCACGTGTTGAGGGAGGGACTGTATGGGAGGTGATTGTATCATGGGGATGGTTTTCCCATGCTGTTCTCATTATAGTGAGAGAGTTCCCATGAGATCTGATGGTTTTATAAATGTTTGACAGTTCCTTCTTTACACTCTCTTCTCTCTCCTGCTGCCTTGTGAAGAAGATGCTTGCTTCTCCTTTGCCTTCCGCCATGATTGTAAGTTTCCTGAGGCTTCCCCAGCCATGTGGAACTGTGAGTCAATTAAACCTGTTTTCTTTATAAATTACCTAGTCTCATCTATTTCTTTACAGCAGTGTGAAAATGAATCAATATACTTTCCCAAAGTAAGTGTGGAATTTTGTTTATTATATATTATTTATGAGATCATCTCATTTTAATTCAATGTCTTTCCATTGTAAAATTCATGTTTGTTGAAAAGCAGTCACAGAGAAACTATACGCACATTGATTAGAAATTAATGTATTCCCTTGAAAACACTGATTTCCTCTAAGGGCAAACTCTCCTAGCATGCTGTCCTTACACCATCATTTTTGACAGAGTGACCATTCAACTTATCATCTAAATCAGTACACCTTTTGAAATAAAATTGGATACCATTAATAATTACATGGAGACAATAGGCACAAATTGAGACTGTTGTGGGAAAACTGGGGCATATGATTACTACTCTTATGATACACTATGTAAAGTGACACGTAAAGTAAGTGTGTCAATTTCTAAGGTCTTGGTGACTTGAGACCCCGCCTCCTGTTACTGTGGTGGCTGAGACACAGACATCAGAAGCTGGAAATCCCATAACAAATGCAGCACATATTTTTGTTATGGTGATTTTTTTCTTATTCTTGTAAGGGTAAATGTAATATATTAAGGAATAAATTAAGTAGCATGTACTACTGGAGGGAATCTGGATGTAACCAGGATAGAGAGGATAGAGGATTATGTGGGAAAGGGGTAGTTCTTCATCTAAATCCGTGAGGACACCTTTCTTGACTCCTCTGAGAAGTCAACAGAGATGGGAAAAGAACACTGTCCTTGGATGATTTTGAGATCCCCTAAACAATAGATGTCTCTGTATCCTTCGGTCGGTCTCTTCTATTCTGTAACTATGCCCTGGGTGATCCCTGGATATTCCACTTAATTGCATGCCATTTCATCCTTGTTCAGTAATTATACTTGTGCATAGTTATGAGTAAAGTGATTTTCCTATATATGCACTAAAGTTAAATTTTGCTCCTGGGGTTTAGTGCATGTGCCTTCTAGTGGCATCAATAAGGAGCATGTGTGCTTCTTCCTGCCATGTGTGAGAGAAGAATATGGTCAATTACGATAGTGAAATTTACTAAATGTGATGATAAACACTTTTAAAAGCAGCTCAACAAATGATTATGGATTTCACACTTTTACTAATTGCTTCAATTTTTGACTGAAATAAAAATCTTCCACTTGCTTTAGTATGGTGGGATAGAGATCTCTAGAATATATTACAAATATCCTCAAAGTTTTTCTCACTGTGCATCTTACCCTTTTATTCTGGCCTCCTTATTCCTAAAAGCTGATAGCTCTTTTCTTTTTTCCCATATAAAAGTTATATGTAGAGGTAAGTACATTCCTACTTTTACATATCCCTATTTATTTATATATAGTTATCCCAAATGTCTTTCTGATATCAATAATCTCCATTATTTCAACAGAAATATTCAGATTTTAAAATTCTTTAAGATACAGTGCAGATTCGAGTTGCATTTCTTCTTCCTCATTGCTTCACTTCTCTGCTCAAACATTGCTGTCTTAAGGAAGCTTTCCCAGATTCATGCCCATCACCTTACATCTTGACTATGTTGGTTATTCCCTGTTACACTCTTTCAAGTTGCTGTCTACTTTTTCATTATAGAATTTTCCACATTGTGTTTTATATTTATGTTTACTTGTTTCAGTTCTGCCCAGTAGAATATAATTTTATGATGTCAAGGAGCGTGTCTACTTTGCTTGCCATTTTTTCCCATTGACTTATAAAGAGCACACATATTCAAAATCTACATGAGAAGAAAAGAGGGATGAAAGGAAAGAAGAAAGGAGAGGGAGAATGGGCCAGTCACAGTGGCTCATACCTAACCCCAGCACTTTGGGAGATCGTGGCAGGAGGTTTGCTTGAACCCAGGAGTGTGAGACCAGTCTGGGCAACAAAATGAGAACCCATCTCTACAAAAATAAAAAAAATAGCTGGGTTTGGTGGTATGCACCTGTGGTCCCAGCTCTGCATGGGAGGCAGAGGCAAGGGGAATGCTTGAGCCCAGTAAGTTGAGCTGCAGCTTTTTCCTTGAGGTCCTTTCCAACATTTCGAATGTTAATGAATCTGTCAATAAATGATGATTTCATATACATATATGATTTCATATACATGTATATATATATACACACACACATATATATATATAATTTGTTTTACATTCACTTATGAAATTTATGTATTTACTGTGTACAATATGATGTTTGGAGTATATTTTATACATTGTGGAATGACTAAACCTATGCATTAGTTCACATAGTTATCATTCTGTGGTGAGAACACTACATCCACTCCCTTAGCATTTTCAAGAGTACAATATATGATTAACTGTAATTATCATGTTGTATGGTAGAACTCTTGAACTTATTCCTCTTGCATATCTGAAGCATATCCTTTGATCAACATCTCCCCAGGCCTCCCACCCACTGAAATCACCCCAGCTCCTTGTAGCCACCATTCAACTCTCTACTTCTACGAGGTCAACTTTTTTAGATTCCACATATGAGTGAGATCATGTGGTATTTGTCTTTCTGTACCTGGCTTATTTTCTTTAACATAAGGCCCTCAAGGTTCATTCTGTTGCAAATGACAGGATTTCCTTCATTTTTTTTTATGGCCAAATAGTATTCTATTATGTATATACACCATATTTTCTTTATCCATTCATCCATTGATGAACACTTAGTTTGATTCCATATCTTGGCTATTGTGAATTGTGCTGTTATGAACATGGGAGTGCAGATTTCTCTTCAACATACTGATTTCTTTTCTTTTGGATGTACACCTAGTACTGGGATTATAAGATGAAATGGTAGTTTTATTTTTAATTTGTTGAGGAAGCTTCCCACTATTTACCATAATGGCTGTATTAATTTACATTTCTACTTATAGTGTGCAAGGATTCCCTATTCTCCATACAATGATAATTTCTTTGAGAGTAAGTATGGATATTCAGCCCCCGCCCAAGGTACCAAAAACAGAATATAATTTGTTCTGAATTTTGGGGAGAAAGAAGCCCCTTATTACCTTGTTTTTATTACTCCTTTTTTAACATTGTATCTTCCTGTGTTCTTAGCCTTCTTCTCTTCTATTGCTTTTCCTTCCTTCCTCTTTATTGGGTCCTTCCTGTAATTTCATTTTCTTTGGTTTGTGGGTATCTGTTGCATTGGTTGATAGAAAGACAGCAATGTGAAGACTGAGGACTTCATAAAGCCTTAAGTATTTTGTTCAATATTATTATAGAACCAATAATACTTTGCTATCCTATTTGGTTCATATGTCTGTCTTGTTATTATTCATTAAGCTATTTGAAGAAAAGTGCTGTAGTGTGTTTGTGTTGGACATTTGTCTCTATGTCATCCAAGTCCAATCTCTACTTTTTTCTGTTGTGTATTCCCAGGGCTGTCTGCTTGGGTTAAACTGATGAAAGGTACCAGCAGGGGATCTATAGGTGGGGATAGAGTTAAGCTGGAATTGATTCCCTGGCTCCTGAGCGGTAGCCCGTTCCATTCAGTGCTCTCTGGGCTCCAGTAACTGCTCCTTCTTCTTGTTACTTAGTCCTAAGGTGAAGTGAAGCCCCCTGTAGTTACTAGGTACGGGGCACTACATCATCCTTTGTTCTTTAGCCAGCTTCTTCTAATTTGCCCACTTTGAATATGCTGTTTCCTGAATTCATATTTTTCTCAGTGCCTAGTACAGATTCTACATTTTTGCTGAATGAAAAATGCATTTTATCCAAAATTCTATTTTACAAATTATAATTTCTCTTGACTATTTAAGTTTCAAAAACATCAGAGATCCAAAATTGGAAGTTAGAGCAGTAGTTCCTACTGACTCTGTGAAGAATGACATAATATTGGAGACCTTACTCTAGGCAACTGGTTTTTAAATTTATATAAATATTAGTCAGTTCCTAGACCATTTCCTAACCATGGTCTTAGAAAGAAAAGACACAACTTTTCTGAGCTAAGATTTCTTCACTTGTTCTTTAAAAGGTGTAACTTACTAAATGGTTTAAAGTACTGCTAGTAATATAATTAATAGTTAACATTTTCATTTTGAATTTTATTGAGATATCTTGGAAAGGATATTCAAATAAACAAAGAAGAGGCAAATGGACAAATGTGAGGACTAGTACTTTTGTTTGTGGAACTTAGGTATAGTATTACGTTTAGTCATAATAAATGTACTTTTCAACTCTTTTCATCTGTGAGCCATGTTTAGTTGCTTAAGAATGATTTCTTTTCCACAGAAAGCATGTGGCAGGGAGGGTTTGAAATATCTTACTAGTTTTATGTTCTTCAGATGCTTCTACTTTGAATGCAATTTTTAACCTTTTCTGTTTATTTATTTACAAAAATCATTTGGATACTGATTTTTCTCCAGATATGCACATACTTTTGGTGCTGCAGCCCATCAGGTACTTGACGTTTTAAAAATTTTCTACAAATTGTTAACAGATTTTTTTCCCTTTCAATTTCCCTTCTAATTTTGGAAATTTTTAGTGTTTCACGTGTATTCAAATGTGGTAGAGCATTCATTAGATTAGAAAAGAATTTTTGATGAATACATGATAAAGATAGCAATTGTGTTTTCTTTCTCAAGTACTCCAACATGAAAAATGAGATTTTTTGGTGTGATTTTGTAGTTTATCTGAATATATAATGTGTACAAAATTGTTCATTGAGTACTCACAGCTTTTTTTGATTTTATTTATAACTTGTACAGGTATTATATTTCATTATTGTAAGGAAGACAATATATCGTGTCCATTCCTTAAATAGTTTTGCTGTGCCTCAGTTAAAATCCATGATCCACCACTTATTTCTGAGTCTCAGTTTCCTCATCACTAAAAATTGGATAAAAATCATACTTACTAATATGGTAGTTATGAGAATTCAAGGAATTATTGCTAGTAAAGTGTTTAAGAATATTGTCATACATTTAGTAAGTGCTGCAAATATGTTAGAGGTTTTTATTCTGAAATCTCATAGCATTTTTCTGTACCTTTCAAAATGCATGGGTATTTCTGCTCTCTATTTTACTTATTTTTGTAAAGACTATATCATCAGTTCGTTATTTTTGTAAATTCCTAAGACTTTTTCTTTTACTTTTTTAAAAATTTTTTTAATAGAGACAGAATCTCACTATGTTGCTCAGGCTGGAATGTAGTGGCTGTTCACAGGTGTGATTATAGCACACTGCAGCCTCCAACTTCTGAGTTCAATCAATCTTCCAGCCTTAGCCTCCTGCCTAACTAGGACTGTAGGTGTGCATCCATATCTTTGGCGGTGTTTTATCTACCACAACAATAATTCTTATTTTATCAGGTGTGTAATAAGTATTTGCACATATATGTATTTCTCATGTATTTCTAATGAGTATATGTATTTTATTTTTTACAGGAAAATCACTATCTGAAATTCTCCATTGCTTCTTTCTAAAATAAAATAATTTTATCATTTTGCTAAAAAGATGTAATACAAGCTGTAGAGCTTCAATTAGCCCTTAGAAAGCATGGCTATTTTCATGAAGTGTGAATGTTCTCTGAGAATGGAAATTTTAAGAACAGGAACTTAACTGAAAGTTAAGATTATAAAAGGGAAACAAGAATGAAAGAGGAATCATCAAACCACAGTTCATTAAGTGTCTTCAAGATGTTACCTACTTCGTATAGACTTAGCACTCCAGGTGGAGCATGGCAAAGGAAGATTCAATTCCCAGGCTGCTCTCCCTGTGGTTAGATAAAAGGAAAAGAAAAAGGAAAAGAAGGATACAAGTTATACAACTGAGATTATATGAGAATCTTTGCACAAAGTAATAAAAAGATAAAAAGAAAACTGGACTTGCTATAGACTGGCTGTGTGGCTGTGGGGGGTTGTTTCTCCCTTCTCTATACGTTGGGAAAAACAAAAACTTTTTTAAAGTGCCTCCAGAGGAGATAATCTGTTAGATTTTTTACAGAGAATAAACATTAATTATTATCATTATGCTTTTTTTTCATCAGAGATAGACTGCTTTTAAATTATTTTCAGTTATTGCATAACCATTAGACTCTGTGAACAAAAAAATAGAGGCATTTGCTAGATGTTAAAAAAAATAACAACTTAGGTTCGATTCTTTATTTGTACATGACAAGAAACAGTGCTTATGAGCTAGAATTAAAGGACGTCACCATATATATATTTCCATATTGTCCTGAAGAGGATGCTTTATAGATAAACTACTTTTAAGGAGTTTGTGAGCTTGAAATATATATATATATATGTGTGTGTCTGTGTGTGTGTGTGTATATATATGTATATATGTATATACATATGTATATATGTATATACATATGTATATATATACGTGTGTGTATATATATACACATATGTGTATATATGTATATATACTAATGCAAATGGATTTAAAACTGTGATACCCTGAGTTTAGCTGTTCAGCTTGCAAGATCTTAGCCCAGAATTATTTACCCACTAGTTGAAAAAGGTGAAGGACTAGGAGTTTAAGCTTTTATATGGGCCCTTTTTGTTCCCCTTTAAGCATGTATTTTCTTTGTATTGCTGAATTTTGTTGATGCTCAAAGAATGAGCTAAGTCTTTCTATCTGGGTTGGGTTAAAGAAGTTATTTTCATTTCTTTTTTAATAAGATAGAAAAAGCATCATTTCGCTTTTACTAAAAATGCACTTCATAAAGTGAATTTCTCAAATTTAAATATGAGGGCATGAAAGGATAGAAAACAATGTTTGTCAGTCCACAGATATGACATATTTTATAAAACAAAACAAACAAACAAAAAAGCCCACCTCTGTAGGATTTCCCAGCCTGCTGTGCTTCATTTTAGATTGTACAGCTATGATTAAGAAAAACCTGCTTTTTCTTTTATCTGTGCCACATATTGTATTCATTCTCCTCTAAGCTATTATGAGCAATCAGGTCCCTAAACTGAAATCCTTTTAAAATTTCTGTCTTCAGTCTCTTTGTAAATATGCTAAGTTATTCCCCACACTCCCTGCCACCAATGAGCAGACTTAATCGAGATAATATGCAAAATGTTATTTCTCCACTGTTTACACCTCTCCAAAGGGGAGCATTATTTTCAAGCCAAGATACCTAGTGTAAAAGTAAGGGTGTTGGAGGATAACCCTGTGATTGCATAGCTTGTTGAGATGCACTGTCCTAGCCCAATTCTCATTTTGATTTATTTAAGATTGGAAATAACATTATTAAATTAGCAAAGACAAGCAATGAACAAAGCCCTGGAGATGAATTAGCCATTGTCTCTGGTCCATTAATCTCCTCTTCAATTCTAGAGAATTGTGGCTCACCCAGACCCAAAGATCAAATAAAATGCCTAATTGGGAAAATCCTAAACAAGTGTGTCCTGGGGAGCTTGAATTTATTTGTCACCCGCTCAAACAACTGTGTTGTTTATATAAGTCTTTAAAACCCTGATACTTTTCCGCTACTATATCTTAATCCCTGGTTCTTTATGCTCAGGAGGGCAATTTAGAGTTGTTTTCAATTAAGTAGAATGGAGAGGGGCACTTATTCCAAAAACAGATAGCTGTGTTGTGAGTATTTTGCCAAACGTGCTGAGTGGTTTAGATTTAAGCATCAGGTTGGGAGAAGCTTTGGGATCTCCTTGAAGATAATGATATCTGCTGTTTGGTGCTTTTAATATTAGTAATAAATGGTTCAACATAATCACAATTAACGACATAAATGTGGCAAGGAAGGTTGAGATGTTAAGGCTAAACACAAATGTGAAGCAAAGAGCTAATTATCTAGGATGGCAATCCAGATCATGCAATACTTTCATTTAGAATATGCAGATGATGTGCAAATAATTGAGGTCAACATTTTATTTAACACTGGGCAAAATAGAATGAAAATCAATCCACTGAATTTTGTTCATACAGAGGTGGGACATTTATTTTCATGACCTAAAATGTACCAATACTTTATGTTACATAGAAAAAGTCAAAGACTAGAAACTGGGTATCAACTTAGCAACAGCAAAGTAACTACACATGCTGTTAATATTGACTCTGTCTGAACAATAATTTAAACTGCAGTACTTAGGTTCCATCGTGTTTTACAAAACTCATGTCATTTAATTCTCACAGGGAACCAAGGGAAGATAATGTTATTAACTTAATTTCATAGATGAACAAATGGCGGTGGCATCTAAAAGTTAGAGATTCACCCAAGATTGGTCAGCTGGTGAGTGGGTGGAACCAAAGTTTGCACTCAAGTCTACCTACTTCTAAAGACTAGGCTTTTGGTACTCAACTGCATGGTTATTAGCACTAAGTTTGCAGAATGACTAGTAGGGTTTGTTGAATGGGTTGTTTAAATAGAATAAAATAGAAGTTAAAAAATTGACTAAGTCTTAGATGAGACGCAGGGGCATTAGATTTCAGAAGTGTATGAAGAAATTTTCTACTTAGCAATATCAATGCAATGGTGAAAACCCACTTAAAGTCTTCACTGTCTATTTATTTGGCTAAACTGACTGATGGCAGGGTGTCTACTTTGTACTGTATTCCTTCAGCCTGGCTCCCTATTTTTTGGTGTGTTAGTATAGTTTGTTTTCAGCTGAAGTTATTAATTGGGGCAAAATATTAACATGCTTGGGAATGTTGCATATGGATTAGGTCAACCTGTTGTTATTCTGACTTAATTTTCTATTATTGATCAGCTATACATGAATTTGTTTTTAAGAAATATTCATTGAGGTAAAACAGTCCGTATTTAAGATGAAGAATAATTTAAAGGAGAAGGGTTATGTGATGATAATTAGCCTGATACTTTAGGCATAACAGTTTTAAATTTTGTTTATATTTAGGCTTATTGATAGTTATTAGGTTGGACAATCATGTATCAAATGGATCATTTAAATATTTTAATATATAATAATCACACTGTGATTTACAATGTATTTTTCAGTTAAGAGACTTATAGGTACAGTGTTTTACTTGACTTTCAAAATAGTCTTGTGGGTTATGACATTTTTATTATTTACACTTTACAGATGAAGAAATAAAGACATACAAAAATAAGTGATCAGATTAGCTATAGCAATAAAACAGCTACCTGAAGTAAAACCTGGGTAAAAAACAAAACATTGAGACAGGAGGGATTATATAAATATTAGAGTGAAACATTGAAATATTTTAATTAGTATACTTTACCATTTATGTGAAATTATAACTACTAGGTAGGTTTGGAGTGGGCAAATCTAAGCATTCTCAACTCTTAAGGAGGCAAAATTTAGAGAAAGTCAACAATCCTGATAAGGGGCAAAAAAATAATAATAAAAAAAAGATACTGTCAGCCAGGTTGAAACTGATGTAAAATTTTTATGTAACTCAAACGTTTCTAGGGCTAATTTCTACAATTTCAAGTACTCAAAAAGAATTTTAAAATAGAGTAGGATTCTAATCAGATTTTCCAACCTTAAAAGAGATACTTATTTTCAGTCTAAAATATTTGCTCATACATTACTAATCAGTTATATGTCAGTGAGCAACAGATGAATGGAAGACTCTAGGTTTGTGGTCAGTAACATTAAATTTAAGAAATCTCCCTCTCTCTCAAAATAGCATAATCTCCATGTTTGTGAATTAATGGAAGGTGATACTGAAGCGTTGGCTATATCTGATATTGGAAGGTGTTAGGATTCTGAAACTGTACTTGTAACAACGTAGCCAGGCAGTTCAGGCAGATAACATACTGATTATTTAACCTTTTGCATAGAGAATTAATTATAGCTTGACTTTGCTCATGTTTTGGTCTGGTTGTTTTAACACTGTGTAGATTCTAACTGCCTTTTTAGAAGCATTCTATAAGAGAAGCAAAATTAATCTTACTGGCTAATAATTCATTTAGCCAGAAGTTAACAAAAATGTATTGATTACTTCCTATGCACCGGAAACTGTTAGAATCTGGGCAAAACATGAGCAAAAATGGACATACTCTCTGTTTTCATAAAATTTAATGTCAAGTGTAAAAGACAGATATTAATCAAGTAATGTGAAACTACTTTCTTAAAAGTCATGAAAGAGAGGTATATTGTAGTCTGTAAGAATGAGAACATATGATCCAGGAAAGTAAATTAGTCCGGAGAGTCTGGTAATGTTTCCTTGCAAAATCAACGAATAAATGAAGGGTGAGCATAAGTTAGGTAAAAAGTGAAGGAAAGAGCAGCTGTACAATGGGTACAGTCCATGCAAAAGCCTCATCACAGGAAGAAGCAAGGCATACACAATGATTGGGGAGGAGAAAGTGAGGAAGAGTATGGTGGATTATGAGACTAGAAAAATGGGTTGGTAACCAACGCTGTAGGAATTTGGCTTATTAATCCCAAATGGTCATTTCTTCATATATACATACATTCAATACATTGAGAACTTATTATACACAATTGATTTGCTATGAATGATGGTTAATTTAATGGGTCCATTTGGCTTTGCATGGTGCTCAGATGTTTGGTCAAACATGCTCGTAGATGTTTCTATGAAGGTGTTTTCTTGGATGGAATTAACATTTAAGTTGATGGGCTTGGAGTAAAGCAGATTACCTTCCATAATGTGGCTGTGCCTCCTTCCATCAGGTGAAGGACTTAATAGAACAAAGGCCATCCTCCACTCATCAAGAAAGACTTATGCCAGGAGACTGCCTCTGAACTCAAACAGTGAGTTTCCCTTGGTCTGTAGCCTGCCAGCCTGCTTTTTAAGTTTTGAATTTACCAAATCTTCAAAGTCATGTGAGCCAATTTTTAAAAATTACTCTTTCTCTCAGTGTTTCTCTCTGTTCTGATAGATAGATAGATAGATAGATAGATAGATAGATAGATAGATAGATAGGAACAGAGAGAGAGAGAGAGACGATAGAGAGATAGATCGATCCCATTGGTTCTATTTCTCTAGAGAACCCTAACTAATACACTAGGTTATTATAATGATGGAGGACATACCTATTTGGATACTTAAGGCAGAGTTTAAAACTAATAAGCAGGTAAGAAATACAGTGTGGTAATATGAGACTAAGACAAATAAGTGAGCTAGACAAATAACAGTAAGAGCTATAAGAATGAGAGCGTCTGGTGGGCCACAGTGCCTAGGCAGGCTCAAGGAGTTGGTAGGACTTGACAGATGGGACAGGGGAGGGTAGCCCGGTTATAGTATGCAATAGAGTAGAGGGAGAAGTAAGTATGGGATGTTTGCAAGCCTCTGAGCAGACCAGCCTGGATAAAGTAGAGTCTTCTGTTAATAAGCCCTCAAGCCTGGCATTCATCCCTCCCTCAAGAGGAGTATCAGAACCCAGAGCTGTCTTGTTTTTAGAAGGAAGACACTGTGTGGAGGGAAACTGGATGTGTGGCAACCTCACAGGAAAGGCAAGTTGATAAGATTTTCTTTATGAATTATTCAGCAACAGAAAATTAAATAACGAGTTCTGTATGACAGTCTAGTTCTATCTGGATTGTTTTCACCTCACAGGGGGATACAGAATAAGATGAGTAGAGCAAAAAGAAAGTAAAATAACCAGTCAGCCAAATATAGCGAGAGAAACAGTGCCTTGGACTCACAGCATGTGGACTCAATGAGAGACGTGCTCCTGAGGGAGCGGTAAAGCAAGCCTTCTGTTCGCTGGTGATGCGAACCTACGAGCGCGAACTGCATTGCCAGAGTCCTTTACTGCTCTTTATGCAACTAGGTTAATCTTTTTTGTTGCTTCTTTCTTTCTTTCTTTCCGGAAAAGAACTCAGAGAGGATTTTACTGTAGGTAATGTCTGGGAAAAGTTCTTTCTTTTATGTGCACTGTGGTGCTTGCTGCTATAAAGCCAGTGACTTAGCCAACTTTGAAGTCATCAGTTCTGATTTGTCACTCAGTAGGTTCAGTTTATGGGGGCAAAGAACCAAGCCATCCCATTCTGGGGAGGTATAGGATGCATTTCTTATGAGCTACTAAAGGCAGGGGTTCATTTGTTCCATGGTCTCAACTGCTCTAAATAACAGATTAGTGAGATGTTGCACCTGACATTTAACCCTGGGCATTAATTAAAAGTGGCCTGCTGTGATATTTGGGCAGGTGTGGGTAGAAGTAGGCAGTAGTAATACTGCTAGAGAGCAAGCTGTGAAAATCTTTTAACAGCGTTTTCACATATTTATGATGTAGAAATGTATTTTAATGACAATAACTAATTTTAGGGCAAAAGAAATAGAATATCTCAAAAAATTCAGTTGTATTTTGCAATCAGTTGATGAGGAGGTAAGACACAGTACAGAGTGTTTAACTATTATTCAGCTTAATCACAATGTGTAGTCAATTTATAATATATGCCAGGCCCTGTGTTAGGCAGCCTATATGCTTTCTTTTATTGTCATGTTGGAACAATGTGTATTTATCCTTTAGTAAATTTTTTTGAGCACTTATTTTGTGCCAGTTGCTGGAGATGTAGCTGCGTACAAAATAGATGAGGGTTCTTATGTCAAGGAAGTTAAATTCTGGTCAGCCAGAGATGATATTCAAAAGTAGTGTGAACTTTGGGAGGCGGAGGCAGGTGGATCATCTGAGGTCAGGAGTTTGAGACCAGCCAGGCCAACATGGTGAAACCCCATCTCTACTAAAAATACAAAAAATGGGGCCAGGTGCAGTGGCTCACGCCTGTAATCCCAGCACTTTGGGAGGCCAAGGCAGGTGGATCACGAGGTCAGGAGATAGAGACCATCCTGGCCAACATGGTGTGAAATCCTGTCTCTGCCAAAAATACAAAAATTAGCTGGGCCTGGTAGTGAGCTCCTGTAGTCCCAGCTACTCAGGAGGCTGAGGCAGGAGCGTCGCTTGAATCCAAAAGGTGAAGGTTGCAGTGAGCCAAGATCGTGCCATTGCACTCCAGTCTGGGTGACAGAGCAAGACTCCATCTCAAAAACAAACAAACAAACCAATACAAATAATTAGCTGTGCCTGGAGGTATGTGCCTGTAGTCCCAAATACTTGGGAGGTTGAGGTAGGAGAATTGCCTGAACCTGGGAGACAGCGGCTGCAGTGAGCCGAGACCGTGACACTGTACTCCAGCCTGCCTGGGCGACAGAGTGAGACTCCCCATCTCAAAAAAATAAAAATAAATAAAAATAAAAAAGGAGAGTGGAAGTTCCACAAAGGCATGGGTTTGTGTCTGTTGTATCTATGGTTGTAACTTCATCAACTAGAACAGTACCTGACAAACAACATATACAACAATACTGTTTGTTAAATGCCTGGAAGGTAAGAGATGAAGATTAGAGATATTGAATTCCTTGTCTATGGATCCCTATGCCTATAAAATACATAAGCCTTCTAGATATTATTTGTTTTTTCATTTTCTACTTTTACATTTGTCTTCAAATGAGCAAAATTCTAACTTAAAAGCTCAAACCTTTCCCCACATGTTCTCTTGTCTGAATATTGAGGGGATTTTCTTGTTGTTGTTGTCACTCTTGTTAGAGTTGTTATTTTGAGTATGGCTTTCTTACATTTCAGTTGAAACCATTATTCACAGATAGTTAACAAAATGTTGATATCAAAAACAATTTCTAAAGCACTGCCTATATCATACACATTCTTTTAAGAATAGGAGATACAAATATGGGCTGGGTGTGGTGGCTCATGCCTGTAATCCCAGCACTTCGGGAGGCCGAGATGGGTGTATCACCTGAGGTCAGGAGTTCAAGACCATCCTGGCCAACATGCCGAAATCCCGTCTCTACTAAAAATACAAAACTTAGCTGGTCTAGCTGGCAAACGCCTGTAGTCCCAGGTACTCGGGAGGCTGAGGCAGGAGAATCGCTTGAACCCAGGAAGCAGAGGTTGCAGTGAGCTGAGATCATACCACTGCACTCCAGCCTGGGCGACAGAGTGAGACTCTGTCTCAAAAAACAAAAACAATAACAACAACAAAAAACAAGGCAATAAACAGGTAAACAAATAAGCGTGTGATAAGCGACACATTAATAAGTTAAATGAAGAAAGCAAAATATGAAAATGTGATAGTGAACAAGAAGAAGTTGATGGTCAGGGAGGGCCTCTCTGAAGTGGTAACATTTGAATTGAGACCCAAATGATGAAAAATATGTAGCTATGAAAGGAAATTATAGAGAATTGGACATGAAGAAAAAATAATGACAGATGGGAAAGAGTTTAGCTTCTAAGTTGACAGAAATATTGCCATTTTGGATAGGACATGGTAAATCAGATGGTATGTGTAGGGAAATAGAGCAAGGTAGGTGTGAAAGGAGTTTGGATTTTAATTTAATTGCAATGGGAATGGTAGACTTGTCTTTGTCCTGGTGAATGAAAAGATCCAAATTGCACTTGGAAAAAGTAACTCTGGATGTCATTGGAATGGATGGAGAGTGTAGAACATAATGAGACTGACCAGGTAAAAACTTGTTTTTATATTTTGGGCAAGAGTTGATAGTTGAAATAATGAGATATAGTCAGAGAAGGGTTATGTTTTAAAGACGAAAGAGATAGAATTATTGGTGGGTTGGATAAAAGCATTATGTGAAGAAAATAAGGATGATTCTAAATTTGAATAACTGGTTGAGTAACTGGTTGGGAGGTGATTCAATGGCAATGAAGAAGACTTGAGAGCAGTGGTATATAAATGTACACAAGGTGGTGAGAAGAGTAAATACTTCTGTTTGGCTTAGTTTGTTTTCAATAATATTAATGCAAAATGAATATTGTGATATATGGAGATGGGTAAGAATCTGGAGCAAAGAGAGATATTAGAGATAAAATTTTCAAAGTCCTCAAAGTGTAGTATTTGAAACCATGAGACTGAATTAGACAACTTAGGAGAAAGTTGTAGGTGGAGAAGAAGGCAGAAAAAGAGATCTCATGGGTGTTTCAATATTTTAAAACCTGGTGCACAGCCAGGTGTGGTGGTTTGCACCTGTAGTCTCAGCTACTAGGGAGGCTGATGTGGGAGGATCACTTGAGCCCAGGAGGTTGAGGCTACAGTGAGTCATAAGGAGGCCACTGCACTCCAGTCTGGGTGACAGAATGAAACCCTGTCTATAAACAAATAAAATAATCAAAGAAACAAACAAATAAATACCTGGTGCAAAAGTCAAGAATCTAGCAACTGAAATTGGGAGGTGTCTAGGGATGTAAGGTAAAAACCTAACAATATTTAGGAAAAGAAAGTATAACAATAAAAATAGTGCATTAAAGATGTCAGCAGGATTTTTCCATTTTAACTTAAGGAAAAATATGTGGTTAGGTAGGTTAGGGTAATTGGTAAAGAAAAAAAGGAGATATTGAGTAGATTTGCCTTATGAGATTTAGTTATTGCCTGAAGGTCAGTTATAGAATTATGAGAGATTTGAGGAGAGGAGAGAGTATGAAATAATCATAATAAAGAGTGTGAATTACCAAAGATTTATTATAGGACTGTAAAATATTGGGTTGTCCATTTGAGATTTTCTGCTATAAATTTTTAAGGTGACCAGTCAGCAGAATTGTTCAATTTTCTAGGGTTGTATTCAGTATCTTGAGTACAGATGCAGAGTAAGATTTACATAATTTAATCTGAGTTGGGAATTTTTCAAATATGTACAATAAGAAAAAGAAAGGCAAGGAGGTTGTGTGTGTTTGCAAGGAAATGGATATAATGCTAAACCATGGAACTAGTGCAGATAAGGAGGGAAGTACAAATGTGAACAGGGTAATGGATACTGAATAAGTGATCAGTGGATTTTAATTCTCACAAAGAGAGTTTTTAAAGTAGCAATATTAGAGTAAGTGATCTGAAAGAATAAAAAGTGATAGGATGTTTGAAGTCCATGTTTATAGCTAATGTGTGGTATTGATGAATTCTAGGTCTAATTTTTGATCATGTGAGTGGACAGTTAAGGAGGAATGGAGGAAAAGAATCAATAGAGATAAGAATATCAAATAACTTGAAATTCAGGGTGTGGCAATTATGACAGGAGTAATGGAATATTTGATGAATTACACTGTGGGGGAATGACTGGGAGTTTCAAGGAAGAAAAAAAAATAGGAGAGGTAAAAGATGGTAAAAATATGATATACATATAAATATGCCCACACATACACATAAATATGATGCATACACCAAAGAAACTGAAATTGTTGAAAGCTGAAGGAGAGAAATAGTTTAGAAGTTGCAATGGTGGATGAATGCCTAGAGAAAGTCTGTTTAATGCCTTAGTACAGCGCCCCAGTGTTAAATGGTCACTGCAATAAAATGATATTTCTGTTATCTCCCTGTTTTATATGGGGTATAAGGAAAAATTAAAACTCTGAAAGAGTTTTTAAAGCTATCTTTCTCAGTGGACGGTCATGTTTCTGATAGAACCAGAAGAGGAGGAAACTATTTAGAAGACAGTTTGCAAATGTATGCACGCTTGTACGGAGCTAGTTTGAGAGCTTTTAAGATAGCCAAGGTTCTTGGGAATGGGAGAAGAAATGGCTGCTGGGAGGCCTGGAGCAGTGGCTCACGCTTGTGATCCCAGCACTTTGAGAGGCCGAGGCGGGCAGATCACGAGATCGGGAGATCGAGACCACGGTGAAACCCCGTCTCTACTAAAAATCCAAAAAAAAATAAATTAGCCGGGCGTGGTGGCGGGCGCCTGTAGTCCCAGCTACTCGGAGAGGCTGAGGCAGGAGAGTGGCGTGAACCCGGGAGGCGGAGCTTGCAGTGAGCTGAGATTGCTCCACTGCACTCCAGCCTGGGCGACAGAGCGAGACTCCGTCTCAAAAAAAAAAAAAAAAAAAAAAGAAATGGCTGCTGGGATCATATTAGCGGATTCACAGAATGAGGTGAAGGGCATCTGTGAGCCTTAGATCCTTCACAGTGACCAGTCCTATACCACAGAGGATGTGGGGATTGAATACCTCAGGGTGAGATGGGCGGTCTCACAAAAAAATATAGATTTTGTTGCAAATGAAATTATGCGGTGATTGAAGATGCAATATTTTGGTGGCCAGTCATGCTCTAAAGAAGGGGCTACCTCACGGGAGCAATGGACTGGACAGAGACCTAATTTCTATTACTTCAAATCACATTGTAGTACATAGCTTAACCCCATCATTGAATTATCCTATTGATTTATTCACTCATTGATTCATTTATTCAATAAATAGTCATTTATGGATTGCTATGTTAAGAGTCATGGCAGAATCTATCTATCTAAACCTAAAGAGTATAAATTCTGGCTGGGTGTGATGGCTTATGCCTGTAATCCCAGCATTTTGGGAGGCCGAGGCGGGTGGATCACCTGAGGTCAGGCGTTCGAGACCAGCCTGGCCAACATAGTGAAACCCTGTCTCTACTAAAAATACAAAAATCAGCCGGGCATGGTGGCAGGCACCTGTAGTCCCAGCTACTCGGGCGGCTGAGGCAGGAGAATCGCTTGAACTCGGGAGGCAGAGGTTGCAGTGAACTGAGATTGTGTCAGTGCACTCCAGCCTGGGCAATAAGAGCAAAACTCCATCTCAAAAAAAGAAAAAAAAAAAAGAGTATAAATTCTACAAGAGGAAGCTCAGAAGGTGAAATCTAACTACAAGAAAATTTGAGAGATAAATACCATAAAGCATATTAGTTGATATTACTAACATCATCATATTAATGACTGCTATTTACTGAATGCTCATATAGTGTAGGAACTGTCCAAACACTAAAGCCCTGTTTATTGAATGCCGTGGGGGCAGATATTCATTACCCACCTTTTGGGACTGGCTGGTTGATTAGTAAGTGCTTGGGGTCACTCACTTGGCATACACTTAAAACACAAAGTGCTCTGTTCAAAAATGGGTTTTTACCAACGAAAAAGTCTTTAGGAGATAATGGCCTTTAGTTGGGCCTTAGAATATAGCTACATTCAAGATGTAGGTGGGGCAACACGAGCCAATGTGGGGGTGATTTTCAGAGGGCATTTATATGAAACAATGAGATAATTATTTTGGCTAGATTATAAGCTGGTGAAAGGCATGGGTGAGAAATAATACTCAAAAGACATGTCATGCCTGAAGTCATGTCACATATGCATTGAACATATAAATATCTGCTAAAAAACAAGGAAAAAGAAGGAAATCATAAATTGTGCAGTAATAGAACATTTTTAGAAATCCTAATCTATGTCACCTTCCTTCCCCTGCTGACCATAGCTGCTATTTCTACCTTTTGCCATTCCCCAAATTCAAGCGGGTGGCTTGATTTTTGTTTACAAAATATTAAGTCTTATGTGGAGTAAGGAGAGGATTTGAGAAATCGAAAATGGGATTCCATCAAAGTCATGAAAGGACAAGGATTTTTCCTAGTCAGAAATAGAGGGAGGAGATGCAGGGAGAAGAGGTGTGCACAAATGACTGACAGCTGTGGCAGGAGGTCCAGGAGCTACCTGAGAGGAAGAGCCAAATGTGGCCAAACAAATAAATTAACAGTGACGGAATATCTGGACCTAAAAGAATATGATGGCTTTGAGGTTGGATATTGTGATAGGGTGATAAAAGACTCGAAGTCTAAGGGTCTTTTACCCTCTATAACCCCAAGTAACTTTGATAGAGACCTTGAATAGGGATAGACAGAAGTATTAGGTTGGTGCAAAAGCAATTACAGTTTTTGCCATTAAAAGTAATGTAAAACTAATTAAAAGCAATGGAAAAAACCGCAATTACTTTTGCGCCAACCTAATACTCGTAGATGGAGTGGTAGTCAAAGTCAAGAAAGACAAAGTTTCTCACATGTCTAGTATGATGAGAAGAAACTTGAACATACATTAATTTATTAAAAAACAAGTTATAGAAAATAAAGCCATAGTTTTTAAATATCAGAATTTGTTGGCTGATCAGTGTCAGCTGTTTCAAACTATTCAGGCTGTATTTATTGGGCTAGGCTAGCCTAGGATGGGGCAAGAAAAAACAAAAAACAAAAAACAAATCTCAGTGCCTTAACCCAGTACATATGTATCTTTCTCCCTGCTTAGAGTCTGATATGGTTCAGCAGCCCTTCTTTATCTTGTGGAGAAATGAAACACTCTAAGGTTACTATTGAGAGAAAAGAGGTAGATAGAGAAAGCACAGTAGTTTCTAATTGCTCCAGCCTGGAAAACACATTGTTGTCTTGCAGTGGTTAGATGGTTTTAAATTAAATAGTAGAGGGGAAGGGGCAGTGAGAAATACAGAAGAGCGCATAGATATTTGGTTGGCACCAACCGTCTGTGACCCAGAGACCCCAGCAGTTAGACAAAGGAGAAATCTCGTTTCAGCTTCTGCATTGCAAATACTTCACTTCTTCGAGATAAGTGCTATTTTCCTTCCTGTGGCAGAGGGCTTTTTGAATCCATGGTTCTTGCTTTCTGGTCTCTCAGAATGTTCCATGAAGTCCATTTGTAATTTCAAAGTGATGCTTTAATTCTCCTTCACCCTTATATTCTGCCTTTCTCCCCCATAAAAGTTACAAAACTAATGAAACAGTTAATTGTGTGACATAAAGAAAAATTCATCAATTGCATTTCAAAATTTGTGTTAAAATTGAAAATCTGGGGTTATTTAATTATTGCTCTAATAATTCAATGGCATACTGTTTTAAGACTGTTTTATGGACCAATAATTGAATTGAATTGCAGCAAATCTTTATCAGTTTGATGTCTGTAAATTTCTTCTACTAAAAAAAGTCTTTGAAATGATTGTAGTAATATGGCATAAGGGTGGCATTTAAGATTGTCCCCTGAAAAGTAAAGAAAGAACAGACCATTTCAGACACTTTGAAACATAGGATATTCTCTTGGTATCTGCAATTTATGCTCACACACAGCAAGCCATCCTCTGCAACCATGGACATGTGCAAAAAACAAAAATGTCATGGGTCCCTGTAAATGCTAGATTATCTCTGTCTTGAAAATTCGATCTTACTAAACTGATTTGACATTGGATTAAAACTTCCCACCAAACAGTGTGTTATAACTAGAGGCAAGAGGGCATTATAGGATTAACATTTGGTCATAACAGAGGTTAAGTTTCTAGCTGATTTGTCAGTGACTCAATTCAATGATCTCTACTGAGGTCTTTTTTTTTTTTTTTTTTGAGATGGAGTCTTGCTCTGTCACCCAGGCTGGAGTGCAGTGGCGCGATCTCGGCTCACTGCAAGCTCTGCCTCCTGGGTTCAGGCCATTCTCCTGCCTCAGCCTCCCGAGTAGCTGAGACTACAGGTGCCCACCACCACACCTGGCTAATTTTTTGTATTTTTAGTAGAGACGGGGTTTCACTGTGTTAGCCAGGATGGTCTCGATCTCGTGACCTCGTGATTCGCCTGCCTTGACCTCCCAAAGTGCTGGGATTACAGGTGTGAGCCTCCTGCCCGGCCCCCCTGCCTTTTTCTTCTTTTTTAATTCTAACCTAGATCCTGATTCTAGCAAATAATATAGGGAAAATATGTATGCATGATTTGCATGATTTGTTGATTTTGTAGCAAAACTTTTCCCCAAAATGCAGATCTATGTAAATAAGCCTCTAAATTCTGCTTTTAATGTGCTATTATTTCAGACTTAAAGTATAAAGAAAAATAAAAAAGAGATGAAAGGAGAGAGAAAACAAAAAAGGAATAAATGAATAAATAAATAAATGAAAGAAAAATGAGAAAAGAAAGACGGTACATTGCCATACATTTTTTTCTTCACTGATGATCCAAGTTATTGCCTTATTCTTGGTTTAAAAAAAAATCTTCAAGCCGGGCCCAGTGGCTCACGCTTGTAATCCCAGCACTTTGGGAGGCCGAGGTGGGCAGATCACGAGGTCAGGAGATCGAGGCCATCCTGGCTAACATGGTGAAATCCCATCTCTACCAAAAAATACAAAAAATTAGCCAGGCGTGGTGGTGGGTGCCTGTAGTCCCAGCTACTTGGGAGGCTGAGGCAGGAGAATGGCATGAACCCAGGAGGCGAAGCTTGCAGTGAACCGAGATTGGGCCACTGCACTCCAGCCTGGGTGACAGAGCGAGACTCCATCTCAAAAAAAAAAAAAAAAAAATCTTCAGGTGGACTCTACTAAATGATTGTCATTTATCACATCAGAGAACTTGGCACATAGGTTTAGATGGTTTATTGTGTTGTATGCTGCTGATAAATTTGCAAACACAGCAACTGTCACCTTCTCTCTCAAATTCATTTTCCACATGCTGAGTGGTTTTAAAAAAATATTTGGCCTGTACAAGTTTTTCCTGGCTAAAATGAGCTTGTTTGAATATTAAATGTTTTAAGAATCAGAAAGAATAAGGTATTTATAAATGTACTCTGAGATATCAGCAAATTTGTTCAGATGGTAAGAATCATTCTTTGACAACACAGAATTATTACGCCCTTTTGTACAGCAAAGCTATTGAGGAGTTGAAGAATGGATGTTAAGTGCAGCAATATCTAAAACTGGGATATTGGCCCAGGATTTTTATTCTTTTGCCACTTACAGATGCCAGCAAGCTTATCTGCTTTAATATTCTTCAGCATTTAATTAATCTGAAGAGTAGCATGAAAATAACTTCTTTCCAGATCAGTTTGCCATCTGATTAATAGTTTATATTACATAGTTGGAATTTCCCATTAAACAGACGTTTACCTGTTGCCTGGCTTGCTCTGATGTTGCTAAGGGTATTATTCTTTCAGCTTATGAATGATAGACTATACTTTCCTATCACTGAGGACTATCTTTTTCAACTATCATTTTAGTAACTCCATTCATTTATGTGATAGGTCAGTCTTCTTTGAGATCATTTCACTGGCAGATAGGGAATTTTAGAATTGTTCTTTTATAAAAGAATTTTATAACTTAGGACTTTTTTTCCCATTCCATCTAATATTGTTACATTTTAAAGAAAATAAAAGATTTTAAATAATAGTTTTCTATTTCTACTGTCTACTGGAACCCATCATAGTGTTTGAAAAATATTGAATTTTGTTGTTGTTGTGATTCTGCTAATAACACTCTGAATTTCCAACTTGGTGGGTCAAGTGAACTCCATGAAATATGGTAAACACTGTGTGGACATCTTCTTTCGTATGTAGCTGCCAAATTATTAATATTTTACACTTTAAAAGAAAGGAAATCTTTCTTTCTGACTCTATCTTAGTTTTCAACAGGTATTTTATGATGGATTTAAGGCAGAGATATGAAAGTTACATCACTGTAACCAATGGCTTCATTTTGGTCTCTCTTTAGTTTTTGTTATTGTATTAAGATTCTGTGGCTTGACAGTATTCTTCTAACTTCTGTATTCTTTCTTAAATATTTATTTCTGCCAAGGGCTACATTTCTCTGAATTGTGAAATTTTTGAGCCATGTTTCAACATCACTTATATATGTCCAAACCTCAAATCGGTTCATTTTCTGGACTTCCGTGGTGCTAATATGAATTTAAAAAAAAAAAAGGAAAGCAGATATAGGGAACCTACAATTGAATATTATATTCAGAGCTTTCTTTTTTTCTTTTAAATTATAATATGAATAACAAAGAAAGCGTGCATTTGGCATCTGTAAATGATCACTTTATTAATCAATATTAAAAACATTTTAAACATTTCTGAATCTGATTTTTTTCAAAGTAAATTTAGAGACTTGTAGCCCTTAAGTAGTTTTCCTTAAGTAGTTTCAAGTACTAAAGAATTCGGCTTTTGGAAATGTAATACATGGAAAGAACAAAGACATGGGGAGAGAAAGACTTGGTTTTAAATCTTAATTCCATAATGTATTATTTTATAGTCTGAAAACATGATCTCTTTTGAGTCTCCCAGTTTCCCAGTCCTGGTTGAGGTATAGTGATAATCATACCTATTTTTCCAGGTTATTAGAGGCTTAAATTAGAAAATATATAAGGTCTCAATAATTGTTAGTTTTTCCCTCACTCTATTCCTCCTGTTCCAGATCTATTTTATGTAATAATTGTCCATTTAATATCTTAGCTGTAGGCCAGGGGTTACAGAGGTATTCTGGTAAATGTTTAACAACTATTTCTTCAGAGAAACAAAACCCTGATTTATAGTGCTTATTAGTTTCTTTGGGGGTGGGGGGAACCAACATGACCAGCTAGAAGCTATCAATATGATGTCATGAGGGAAGAGTTGGGAAGAGATGCACACAATCCCTTCTTGCAGGCTGGCAGGACAGGGCCCTAGCACACCACTAATGTTTCACATATAAAGCTGATTCCTCTATTCTTTCTCCACAGTCTTTCTATAGTTGACTAAAAAGAGGGAAAATGGAACAGAATTAGTTCATGAAGTGACAGCTTAAACAAAAATAATCAAGTGGAGATGTCTTGTGAGTTATACATAGGTTCTAAATTCAAGATGGTAGAAAGAGCTGAAAATTTGGATGGTGAGTCCTGACTTCCTCCCTGCCTCTCACCCACTTCTTGTTTTAATGCAGACCCTGTTTTAGGTGTTGATTATATGATTTTAAATAAAAATTGTTGGTTTCTTATTACTTTATTTATGATGTTGGTAGTCTTATGAGAGATTAATAAGCAAATAAAAGCAAAAAATCACAAGTTATGGTGTGTATATGAAGAAAGTTGAACAGCTGTCATTCAAACCCTTCCCAAGAGCTACTTTCCTTCTAGAAAATATTTGGAAAGGAGGGAATTTATTTATACTTCTTCTAGGGTAAGATATTAAGGCTTCTCCATAATCTCCTGGTGCCTTTTCACTGCCCCTGGTCTTACTGTGACAAGCTGCTAGTCACAGCTTGTGACTTATTGTGACTTTGCTTCCACTTACTGCCTGGAACTGCCTGGAACCTGCATTCGATCACCTTTGACAATGGAGAGGTGTATGAAGATGGGCCACACCTCCTCTCCCTGAACTTCTGACCAAGATGGCCTTAAGATTTCCCTCATCTTGACTAAACTTTAAAAAGCTTTATTCCTGACTCTATTGTCTTCTGAATTCCCTTTTCTTGGAGCATTTACTTTAGAAAACTTGCAGTTATAAATTATTTCTCTGACCCTTTGAGATGTAAGTCTTCTACAACCCAGAACTTCTCAAGGACTTGAGAGCCGTCTCTTTGAAATGTAATAATCAGAAAAGATCCAAAAGTTCACATCCCATTTCTGTGGGAAGGTAGGAGACTACTTTCTTTGGTAAGTGCTGATGGCCTTATCACATTGACCAACCTCATCCTGAGATCCTCCAGTACTTTTCCACTAGCTCACCTTAGCTGAAAAACTCTTCTGCCTTTTGTTTCAACGGAGTTGAGTTCAACCTCTTTCTTCTTACAATAGTCTTGATTGAAGCCTTCCTTACCTGTTTAACTGGTCCAGTGCATTTTTCTTTTACATTTGTGTATTGATTTTTCTCTGTATAAAAATACAACTGAAGAGCATTGAGTATAAATAAAGCCCAAACTTTCACAGACAAAAAGCCAACAAATATGGGAAGGAAACTGCAAAGTAGATGCTAAATAGGACTTTCTCAACAACCTACAGAAAAGGCACCTTCATAACCCCATAGAAGTGTCCACTCACAGGCATACCTCACTTCATAACCTTAATGCTTTCAGGTATGCATTTCACAAAAAACAAAGACAATAAGAGCAAAGGCAGCAACAACAATGAAACACCTCCCTTTCTTTATGCCTTCCCTGAGCTTTACTGTTGTTATTTTCTTTTTTATGGGAGACCTCACCCTTTGTCCTCAAAGATTGTTGTGCCTTTAGTAAGCAACCCCTCCCTTTTCCCACACCCACTGTCAGCACATTGTAGGTTTCTACAAGTTAGAGTATTCAGTCAATAGCACTTTGACATTCTACGGACAGCCTGGGGAGAGAAGCACATTTTATTAAATAGTCCAGGGTAGAAGTGAGCATTCCAACACAAGTCCACTTAGAGTTTTCACCACCAGCATGAGTTGTAAACATGTTTGTGTAATCATCACATATGTACAAGGTAACTGCTGGATCCTACACACAAAGACATGTCCCAACAACAAATAGTAATTCTCAGAGACATTCTAAACCCACCAGGAGGAAGAGGAATATTTTCCAAATTGCATTTGTAATTTACTTGGCTGTCTCTTTCACCACGAAGTCAGATCTTGGCATTAGCATTCTTTTTTTTTTTCTGTCTCTACTACATTGTGCCCTTTTGATTGCCCAAGAATAAAAAAGGGAATATTCTTCAGTAAAATTGCAACTTTTGCTACACAAAGACCTGTATGCTGTTTTGGCATAATATTTGTGAACTTTTGGTAATGACCATCCTCAACATCTTTTGAGGAGTGAGAAGTGGACAAAAGTGATTCTTGTTAAAATAAAACAATAAACAGTAAATAATAGGGTAAGAATTAAGCAGACACAGCTTTTTTCTTATTTTATTGATGAGTTATAAAATAAAATCTCTAGATTTGAATTAAGGTTTGATGTTATAGCTTATTTAGTTTTATACCTTCCATAATGTCTACTACATGACCTTAGATCTTTCAGACTCATAAGAAATATCAGGGCCAGGGAATGTAATAGGAGAATGGTATTTCACTGACAACAACATTACAAGCATATCTGTTGAACACACCAGTTTTCCAAAAGTCTCAGTGGATTTTTGCATCATTATAGACTTGCTGTTATTACTATACTATAAGGAATTTGGGATTTCAAAACTGACTTTGGAGAATGAGAGACCTTATTCCCAAGAAATATATGTCTTTCTAGAATTCACTCTAATTTTTTTGATACCTTTGGACTTTCAGAGTAAAAATTAATGGACATTGGTAAAATTGATGAAACAAGTAAGTGGATGAGTAACATTGGCATG
This sequence comes from Nomascus leucogenys, assembly GCF_006542625.1. NCBI lineage: Eukaryota > Metazoa > Chordata > Mammalia > Primates > Hylobatidae > Nomascus > Nomascus leucogenys. Next base: position 60,513,922 of record NC_044381.1, on the reverse strand, counting down.
CCTCCATTTGTTTCTACAGCTTGAGATAATTGTGATAGCAGATTTATCCAAATAATGCAGTTAATTTTTTAAATGGGACCTCAGCTCTTTATCCAATTGTGCATGTTTCAAGAGAGTAGAATTCAAGTGGCAAATTTTAGTTCTGACCACAGATTACAATATTTGGTTTTCTGTGAAATATATTCAGTTTAGGTTTAGTTATGTGTATTAGTTCGTTTTCATGCTGCTGATAAAGACATACCCGAGACTGAGAAATTTACAAGAGGTTTAATGGACTTAGAGTTCCACATGGCTGGGGAGTCCTCACAATCATGGCAGAAGGTGAAAGGCACATCTCACATGGTGGCAGACAAGAGAAGAGAGTTTGTGCAGGGAAACTCCCCTTTTTAAAACCATCAGATCTCGTGAGACTTTTTCACTATCCTAAGAACAGCATGGGAAAGACCTGCTCCCATGATTCAATTACCTCCCACCAGGTCACCGTCACAACATGTGGGAATTCAGGATGAGATTCAGGTGGGTACACAGCCAAACCACATTATTCCACCCCAGCCCCTTTCAAATCTCATGTGCTCACATTTCAAAACCAATCACGCCTTCCCAGCAGTCCCCCGAAGTCTTAACTCATTTCAGCATTAAATCAAAAGCCCACAGTCCAACATCTCATCTGAGACAAGGCAAGTCCCTTCCACCTATAAGCCTGTAAAATCAAAAGCAAGTTAGTTACTTCCTAGACACAATGGAGATACAGGCATTAGGTAAATGCAGCCATTCCAAGTGGGAGACATTGGCCAAAGCAAAGGAACTCCAGGACTCATGCAAGTCTGAAATCCAGCAGAGCAGTCAAATCTTAAAGCTCCAAAATGATCTCATTTGACTCCATGTCTCATATCCAAGTAATGCTGATGCAAGAGGTGGGCTCCCACGGCCTTGGGCAGCTCTACCCCTGTGACTTTGCTGGGTATAGTCCCCCCTCCTGGCTGCTTTCATGGACTAGTCTTGAGTGTCTGAAGCTTTTCCAGGCTCATGGTGCAGACTGTTGGTGGATCTACCATTCTGGGTTCTGGAGGACAGTGGTTCTCTTCTCACAGCTCCACTAGGCAGTGCTCCAGTAGGGACTCTGAGTCGAGGCTCCAACCCCACATTTCCCTTCTGCACTGCCTGTTACGTGCATCCATGTGAAGAGACCACCAAACAGGCTTTGTGTGAGCAATTAAGCTTTCTAATCACCTGGGTGCAGGCGGGCTGAGTCCAAAAAGAGAGTTAGTGAAGGGAGATGGGGTGGGGCCATTTTATAGGATTTGGGTAGGTAAAGGAAAATTACAGTCAAAGGGGGTTGTTCTCTGGTGGGCAAGGGAGGGGGTCACAAGGTGCTCAGTGGGGGAGCTTCTAAGCGAGGAGAAGGAATTTCACAAGGTCATGTCATCAGTTAAGGCAGGAACCAGCCATTTTCACTTCTTTTGTGATTCTTCGGTTACTTCAGGCCATCTGGATGTATACATGCAGGCTTGGGCTCAGAGGCCTGACACTGCCCTAGCAGAAATTCTCCATGAGGGCTGTACCCCTGCAGCAAACTTCTGCCTGGGCATCCAGGCATTTCCTTACATCCTCCCAAACCCCAGTTCTTGATTTCTGTGCGCTCACAGGCTCAACACCACATGGAAGCTGCCAAGGCTTGGTGCTGTACCCTCTGAAGCCAGGTCCTAAGCTCTATGTTATTTCCATACATCCTCTGGAATCTGGGCAGAGGTTCCCAAACCTCAGTTTTTTACTTCTGTGCACCTGCAGGCTTAACACCATGTGGAAGCTGCCAAGACTTGGGGCCTCCACCCTCTGAAACAACAGCCTGAGCTGCACCTTGGCCCCTTTTAGTCATGGCTGGAGTGGCTGGGATGCAGGGCAGCAAGTCCCTAGACTGCACACAGCAGAGAGACACTTGACCCAGCTCACGAAACCAGTTTTTCCTCCTAAACCTCCAGGCCTGTGATGGGAGGGGCTGCCACAAAGTTCTCTGACATGCCTTGGAGACATTTTCACCGTTGTCTTGGAGATTAACATTTGGTTCCTTTTTACTTATGCAAATTTCTGCAGCTGGTTTGAATTTCTCCTCAGATAATGGGATTTTATTTTCTATTGCATTGACAGGCTGCAAAATTTTCAAACATTTATGCACTGTTTCCCTTCTAAAACTGAATCCCTTTAACAGCATCCAAGTCACCTCTTGAATACTTTGCTGCTTAGAAATTTCTTCCATAAGATACCCTAAATCATGTCTCTCAAGTTCAAAGTTCTACAAATCTCTAGGGCAAAGCAAAGTGCCACCAGTCTCTTTGCTAAAACATAACAGGAGTCACCTTTGCTCCAGTTCCCAACAAGTTCCTCATTTCCATCTGAGACTACCTCAGCCTGGATTTCATTGTCCATATCATTATCAGCATTTTGGGCAAAGCCATTCAGCAAGTCTCTAGGGAGTTCCAAACTTTCCCACATTTTTCTGTCTTCTGAGCTCTCCAATCTGTTCCAACTTCTGCCTGTTACCCAGTTCCAAAGTCACTTCCATATTTTTGGGTCTCTTTTCAGCAGCACCCCACTCTACTGGTACCAATTTACTGTATTACTCTGTTTTCATGCTGCTGATAAAGAAATACCTGAGACTTGGAAATTTACAAAAGAAAGAGGTTTAATGGACTTACAGTTCCACATGGCTAGGGAGGCCTCACAATCATGGTGGAAGGTAAGGAGGAACAAGTCACATGTTACATGGATGGCAGCAGGCCAAAAGAGAGATTGTGCAGGGACACTCCCCCTTATAAAACCATCAAATCTCATGAGACTTATTCACTATATTCATGAGAACAGCATGGGAAAAACCTGCTCTCATGATTCAATTACCTCCCACTGGGTCCCTCCCATAACACACTGGCATTCATAATGAGATTTGGGTGGGGACACAGCCAAACCATATTAACAATATTTGGTTTTCTGTCAAATATTTTCAGTTTAGGTTAGTTATCCTATTTTATGCAGGTTAATTTTAAGTCTAAATAGTTTTGTGATGGTTATGCAAAGAAAATGTAACGCCATCATAATCACCGCATTTTGCTTCCAGGTTAAACAACATGTCTAGAATCTTCTAAACATCTAAAAGCCTGGATTGTGTCTGTAAACTGTAGTTTTATTTACTATTCTCAAGAGACTGTATAGTAAGTATTAAGAATGTTTGGGTGGAAGCAACTCAATTAATCATTTAGGACCATGTCTGGCCCTAGGATATAGTGAAGTTATTTTATAACAGAAATGGAAGCACAGTCTTGATATAACCTGTTAGGGATTTACTAATATACTCCAGTGTAATTACCATTACCTGTGCTTGTGGTTGCTCTACTGGGATTACTTGGAAGATATCATAATCTTGGACGATATTCACTTCTGAAACATTCACTTTGAATTCCTGCTTTAGTACCTTAGTCAAAGAAACAGTGTAACAATGTTCTCAGTTATTATCAATCCAGGTTAAAAGCAATAATTTTCATGATACTCTCATTTGATAATCTATTAGTGAACAATGTTATGATTTCATCTCTGTTATTTGTTAATATTACTACCTTGGTCTGAGTCTCATTTTGATGAGTCATAAAAGGAAAGTATTGAATTAGATAATGTAGTAAAAATTCTTAGTTCTTACGAATGTTTCTGCTTTTGCCCCATTCTGGAATGCAGTGATGTCTCCTTTAAGTTAGGAGTAGTACTGATTTATGTGAGTAATGATACAAAAGCTGAAGTGATGAGTATTAGCTGCTTTAGCCCATGGTATTTTCCCCCTCCACAGGGATTGTGGAAGCGCATATTGAGGTAGAGGTGCCATGAAACTGAAGGCATCTGAAATGCTAAATCATCTCATGGAGGACAGCTGCCCTGGAGGGTCGTCTAGACTTTGCTTGAATGACAAACTTTCACTGTGTTAAGCAATGAAGTGCTTGTGTAGTTTGTTGCCACAGCATTACCTACACTATTCTTATTGATGTAGATGATTCCTAGAGTATCTTTCACTCCTATGAATTTGTGAACCATGATAAAATATGCTTGTCTGAAACTTCAACAAAATCAGTAAGGAGGACTATTGACTTAAAATGCTTATACTGTAAGTCAAACACATGTTATTAGAGATTGAGTTTGGAATTCTTCATAAATAGCTCACATATACTATAAATTTTCTAATGGTATGCATATGCAGTATCTTTAAGGTGTACCAGTAGGCTTTATATCTTGAAATTATTTTACAATCTGATGTATATTTTTTTCTCTAGCGAATAGTTACTTGACTTAGAACAAACTTAAAATGGGTAAGCAGTGTTCAACAAATTTAGTACGGTCTTTGGGATTTAGTCATGCTTGAATAATTCTTGACATGTAAATTCATAATGACAGCATTAATTTGCAGCAATGTATTTGGTTTTGGCCTTATGAAAGATGGATATGATATGGAATGGAGACGGTCATTAGCTCCATGGTGGAAATGAAATATCAGGTGTCTGCTATATTGTCCGTCAATAGTTCAGGGTTGCCAGCTTTTTAGGCCTGGTCATATTTCATTCAAAATAGAGTTGGAAGAATATGATTTAATTCAGGCTGTTATTATGTTATTAAATTATTCTTGGAGGATATTTGAACACTTATTGAGGTTTTAATCTTATGTTTAAAAGTACTACACTTTGATCCATGGATTTTTAAAATATGACATATTTCATTTTTGCAATAAGGTGTTCATGTTTATAGTTTTTGAGCTGAAATCTTCCTGATAAAAAGTGGGAAATATCAGTGTTTAGGAATATTGATCTATTTCATATTTTTTGCAATATGAGAATTTTTTTTCTTTTCTTTTTTGAGGTATTTGTGGACTATACATCTCCATGCTTCTCTCCAAAAACTGTAGTCAAATAAATTCAGAATATATATGAAAATTCCAGAAGTACAAATCTTTCATAATAAGATACTTTGTTTTGGCTGGGCATGGTGGCTCACACCTGTAATTCCAGCATTTTGGAAGGCCAAGGCAGGCAGATGACCTGAGGTCGGTAGTTCGAGACCAGCCTGACCAACGTGGAGAAACCCCATCTCTACTAAAAAAAAAATAACAAAATTAGCCAGGCATGGTGGCGTGTGCCTGTAATCCCAACTACTCGGGAGGCTGAGGCAGGAGAATTGCTTGAACCCGGGAGGCGGAGGTTGAGGTGAGCCGAGATTGTGCAATTGCACTCCAACCTGGGCAACAAGAGTGAAACGCAGTCTCAAAAAAAAAAAAGAGAGAGAGAGATGCTTTGCTTTGCTCAGATGCTATTTTGCTTCAATGAAAATGAAATTAATTATGCCAAAGTTAGTAAGAAACAATATAAAGAAATATAAGTAATCTTAATTCTATCCCACTCTCTGCTGCTGTCTTCGTTTTCCTTCATAATCATTCCTTGGATAATTGTTAATGCCAAGTTACTATTAATTTTATGTATATGGAAATCATAGCACTAAGCTTCAAATGTTTATCGAATGCTTATTCAGCTCTAAAAGTATCTGCCTGATTTTTATTATCCTAATTATTACTGTTGTATGGCATGTTTTTTTTCTTACCAAATGCCAGTTATGTCATTCTTATTTGCTTAATAATTCTTTCCCCACTGTTTTCCTTCCCTCTATTGCTCTTAAAGTTCTCATTTATGCTTACATTTAAAGCTGAGTAACTTTAATCACCTTCCAGTTTATCAGTTCATTGATTAAGAAATTGAGAGTTAGAAATGATTGAATACCTTTTCCAAGCTCATAGTTTTAAGTAAATTAAGAAGTACTAACAAACAGAGTCAGAAATTAAATGATCCTTAAGTGTCTTCTTACAAACATCCATGCAAAAAGAAAAAAGTAAATACAAGATTGTAAGGCAGAGTTGCTACTCACTTGTTGGACATAAGTGGAAAGGTCAGAGAACCATGGAGAGAGCAATTAGAAGTTGCATTGTTGTGAAGCAAATTCCTGAAGGAAAAACACCTTCATTCCTTCATTCCTTTGAAGTAAAGCAGGTAGTTGCAACTCTTCCACCAGCAAAAACTAGGGTTGGAGAGGGAGATAGACTCACACTGGTTGTCTCTATTTTGTTCATCACATTGAACAGAATAATGAGAGTAAGATAGTCAGCTTTGGCTTTAGCCAAAATGGCTGGCTGGGAATTTCTTGTAAAAAAGTTAAATATTTAATGAAAAGGGGATTGAGAATTGAGTACAAGCCATGGGTTAAAGGTTGATAAAGTCTCAAATCAACTTTATTTGCTCGACATGTTTCACAGTCCCCTTGTGCTCAGAAGGAGACCATCTAGAGCCAATTGTCAATGTACAATGTGTGCAGCGTGTCACACACCAAGCTAATGGTACTGGTTGGTCTAGAAGTAATTGGCCTGTTATAAATTACAGGACAAGCTTATGATTTGTCATGCTAGAAGGAGAAGCCTGTGAGAATCGTGGCAGGTGTACACCATAGATCAGTGTCAATATTCATGATTACACCTGTGAGTAAACCTATTTCATTTTTCTGTACACCCAATAAATTGTGTATCTAGACAGAAGATTTATCCACCATTAGGTAATGATAGCTGGTACAGAAGTAATTTTTCTCTATATCTTTTTCCAGTGATGCTTGCTACCTTTCCAGTAATGCAAACTGAAAAAATGTTGGAAGAATACATTTAATATACTGTATGTTGCTTTATTCAAATATCATCATATTTTAGATTAGTAGAGAAAATGAACAGAATAATATTATGAGATGAAAAAGCAAATGAGACTTATTCCTGTCCTTTTCTTTGTCATCTTTAAGAGATTTATGCCCCAGTAGTTTGAGATTTTTTTTTTTCTGTATCTGAAACCATCTGCTGCCACTTTTTCATTTCAGGTTGCTGCTTCATTTTATATTTTGAGGGGCAATAAACTCAGTCATCTACTCCTATGAGCCTTATTTCACTATCTATACTGTAGAAGAGCTATCTTTTAGATGGGTTCAAGCAATTTGGGGGCCCAGAAAATATTTTCTATCTTTTTATGAATTCCATTTTATAGTCCATATTTATTGTCCAGTGCATTTATCTCCTTCAACTAATTATTGTATCTGGAAACAAGTAAGATATCTATTTTACTATTGCATATAGCTCAAGGGACCTACATAAAGTAATTTAGTAGATTACATTGTTGTCATCATTCACTAGTTCTTCAATTTAAAATGACCAAAATACCATATTCCCCCCTTATCTGCGGAGAAATGTTCCAAGACCATTAGTAGATGCCTGAAACCATGTATAATACTAAACCATGTATATATATATATATATATATATATATATATATATATATACACACACACACACACACACATATACAGACATTATGCTTGTTCATATACATACATACCTGTGATTAAGGTCTAATTTAGGAATTTGACACAGTTAAAGATGAACAATAATAATGAATAAAATAGGACAATTGTAATATACTGTAATAAAAGTTATTTGAATGTAATCTCTTTCAAAATATCTTCTTGTACTGTATTGACCTATGGGCATTTTCAGACCTATTTACCACAAGTAACTGAAACTACAGAAAGCAAAACTGTGGATGAGGAGTGGCTACTGTAATTTGAGATAAGGTATGTGATATGGTTTGGCTGTATCCCCACCCAAATCTCATCTTGAATTGTACTGCCATAATTCCCATGTGTTGTGGGAGGGACCCAGTGGAGATAATTGAATCATGGGGGAGGTTTCCCCCATACTGTTCCCATGGTAGTGAATACCATGAGATCTGATGGTTTTTATAAGGGGCTTCCCCTATTGCTCTCATTCTCTCTGGCCTGCTGCCATGTAAGATATACCTTTTGCCTTCTGCCATGATTGTGAGGCCTCCCCAGCCACGTGGAACTTTGAGTCCAGTAAACCTCTCTTTCTTTATAAATTTCCCAGTCTCAGGTATATCTTTATCAGCAGCATGGTAACAGACTAATATAGTATGCATTTTCTAAATACCACCCAAAGGGGATTCATTATTGCATGTGTCCCATTGTACATGGGGGCATTTATAAGATGGGTACATAGTATGAAGTTTGATCATGTGTCTAATTATTTAAATTAGATTATTAGAATTTTTTTTAATCCATCAGGTGACTTAAAAATACTGTGAACACTGTCTTTGGAGTTTATCCCCACAAGATAAATTTCTATGTCAATCTATCCAACAATAAGAGAAAAGGAAAATATTATATGCCTTTGAGATATACTGATATTTTTCTTCAGGTCTCAAACGTGGATTCATGTATGTAAAAATAGTCATTGTCAATGACTACTGGTGTGATTTGTAGAGTTTGTCCAGCCTGACCTAGCACAGAAAGATTCTTTTTTCTCATCTTGTAAATGAAGCTGGTTGTTAGGGACAAGCATACAGTGAGAAACCATGGTGAATCATAAACGAAATGATATAGGTTGGTGCAAACGTAATTGTAATTTTTACAATTACTTTTAATTGAGAAAACCGCAATTACGTTTGCACCAACCTTTATATTATCTTAGTCATGCGGAGTTAAGGCCTTAAGATTTGTTCACTTCTACTGTTCACTGTCCTTCTCCTCATCTCTACATCTAATAGGATACTAAGGTCTCTGGAGTCTTCAGCATTTCCATTGCTATCATCTTTGGGCCCAAGTTTTTGTTTCATTCCTACATAGTCATGGTAGGAGTACCCTCTTAATGGCCTGCCAGCTCCAGGTGTGTTCTTTTCAAGCTCATCCTGGTTTCCCATTCTCTATCATATAAAATCCCAGCTTTCTAATTTGGCCTTATTCTAGATCATTCCCAGTAATCTTGCACTATTATTTTTCTTCATTGTTTCCATGTTTAGGCCTATGCTCTGAAATGTTCCAGCCCTATATCTCACCATTTAAGGTATACTTTTTCAAAAGTCAACTGATGAAACACCTCCTCTGAAAGCTTTCTGATCACTCTAGCAAGAAAACAACTTCTTTCTCTGAACTCCTGAACCTTTGTACTATTTGATGCTATTAACATTTAGTGATGAATTTTGAGTGTCTTGAGTTCATGGACTATGCTACATATCTTTTTATTCCTTACAATGTCTAATACATTGTTCTAAACATAGTATGCATTTAGTGGATAAGGTTAAAAGTATGAATTAACATTCATCTGATTTAAGATCAGTTTTGTGTTTCTACGAATGCAACTTCTAATTGTTTATTTAATCCAGAGCTTTTTTATCATTTTCTCCTTGGTCACCTTTCTAAGGAATCTTTTTGGATATTTTTTTTCCTAGTTGTCAATTAATGAAATAATATCACACATATATTGTATTTATGTTTATGTATACCTGTGTTTTAGGCATAAAAAACAGCATTGTTTTCATCTATCAATAACCAACATTTGCCCTTTTAGAAGCAATACTGCTTTCTTTGAGAATGTAAGGTTTAGTTTTTTCACTGAAAGCAGTTAGCATTTGCAAGTAGAAAATCTTGCTTAAGTTATAATGCTACAGAAGAATGATGGAATTTAAACATGTGGTAGAAGGGAGAGAAGAGCAATTGTTTATTCACCATCCACGAGTTTGCTGAACTTCATGCCATGTGTTTTGCATACATTATTGACTCTCCTAAAAATCCTACAAAGTAAATAACACTATTCTGCTCAGCTTGCCACAAATTATCCATTTTCTCTTAAAATTCCTGACTCTGTTAATATTCACTAAATACTATTTTTTCTTTTTGAAATTTCTTTGCATCATCTATAGTAGTGATTTCATCTGCTAGTGTACCTTAGGTAGTACAGCATCAGCAAGGATTCTTCCTCCTTTAAACTACAGACACTACTTGTTTATCTGAATTATATTTATGGGATTCAAGTAAGAATTTTTGTAAGAAAAAGTGAGTTATACTTTTTAAACAAATTCTGAAAACTGCTCTTCTGTTATAATTCTCTTCCATTCAATTTTATAGATGACAACCTGTCTCCGAGAAGTTAGCTCTCTTACTCTGGTTACATATTAATTTAGTTATACAAATGGAAGTAGATTTCAACTTTTTCTTATCCAGTGGACAAATTAGTTCCCTAATAAAGAAAGTTCAGATTTGCTCGAAGGTATGTTGCTAACTCTATTTAGGTCTTATATTAATTCTTTATTAACTGTAGTATGTCTATACATTTTGACTACAAAAAACTATTCACCTCGTAGTATATAGTCTTTTGATTACTAAGATTCAGTACTTACTCTAAACTGAAATATATTTCATGATTCACTATGGTGCAAAATTGGTTTTACTTATCAAAAGAAAGTCACCCAGTTAATGAAAATGTTTTGAACAGTACATTAAGTAAATGAACAATCATTTTGATATTTTTACTACACACTAGTATTTATAAAAATTCCATTGATAAAATTAAGTGGTGCTGAATGAAAATAATTTTAGTTATATTTTTTAGAATGTGTGTATTTTGGTGAACGTGTGTTTTAGGCATAGTGTCTTAAAAGATTATTATTTTATATTTGCTAGGATCTGGCTTTCATCTGAACTGGTTTCTTTCTGTTTTCAAAGTCCATGTAGAATGAAAGTGTGACTCAGTAATATTTAAACTTTTATTGTTATGAAGTCCATAATTAATATGAGGTGTACATTCAAAATAGTGTGTCAAATTGATTTTTGATGACAAATTTAACAATCCAAAGAATAAGATTAATGAGTTGAATTAATTGATGGCTAAGTAGAAGAGTGAATAAAAATGGATTTTCTTGGTTCATTTTTGTGTTGCCTCTTTACTTCTCCATCTACCCAGATCCCCACCATGTCACATCTCTGAGTGCTGGAAAGAGGAAATTATTTATTCTCTCTGAAGGCACATATATCTTTCTTCCTTATTCTATAGTTGTCTGTGTGCTTGGTTTATCTCCCCTACTAAAATATAAACCATCAACAAACGGAGGCTGCAACTTTTCTAAAATGAACAGAGCTTCATTTTTCTATTACTTATTTTTCTCATAGCTATGGCATTTGGCCCAAGATTTGATGAATTAATGGAGGTGGTTTCCTTCAGTTTTAGGCTTTCTATTGCTTGAAGAATAGAAAATGGCACTTGCCACCTTCCCCAGTTTTCTCTAACTAGTTAGTCTGAGAGACTGAAAGGCTGCCATTTTAGCATAATAGCTGCCAGTGCTGCTAAGAAGGGTACCAATTAATTCTTATTGCAGTGGCAACTTTTAGGATGTTGACTCTTCTTTATTAGGGTTATAGCCAGCAATTTAATACGCATAGATCACTATATACATGTCAGATGACAGCAACTTTCAATCAATTTCTACCTCGATTGGATTCAACCTGAGACCTAGAGTTGAGTATCAGTCCCTTGAGTCATCACTTCCTCAAGAAAATAATGTTTATTTTCTTTCTAAATCAGGCATTTATTATTGCTTTTAATACCACCTCAGTGTCCCAGGTTTGGGAAGTGAACTTTTAGGTACAAATGTTCATTTTGATCTTATAAAGGTTTAGTGATGTGTTTAAGGCATATAATGTATATTTTCTTTCACAGAACGTATCTTGATAGATAGAAAGGGACATTCTTTATAGTATAATGTGCAATGCAAATATTTCATGGTCAAGTAAAAATATGACTCAGTGTCAAACTGAATATTTTAAAGTGCTAAAAATAGAATCAAACTTTGTCACAATGAGATACATCTCTTTAGGAGATTTCTTTCAGTAATTATTTTAAATCAGGAAATCTGACTGGAATACACAGAGTGATATTGAGCAAAAATGAATAATCATAGTAGCAATTAAATATTTGACTCTTTATTGAAAATAGGATGGAACATAAAGTTATAGTTTTGCTAATGAGATTACATTTTATAACAAAAAAGCCACTATTTTTCTAACTTTATACAATATATCATAATAAAAATTTCTAATATTTGTTATATATCTGTAAGTGTCTTTAATGTGTTTTTTTAAAGCATTGTTTTAAGAAGAAGGTACCATATATGTCTAGTTATAGGACATTTATTCAAAACATGGATAATTCCTACATGACTTTTTCATTGGAATGATATGTAATTCCAGTGTTCATCTGCCTCTACTAGGAGTCAAAACTATTATCGCTCAAACCAGAATCTACAGTCCATCCCAAAAAAGAGTAGGAGGATTACAGAGAAAGAAAACCTAGCAATAGGACGTCTGAAAAGGCAGCCCTTGCTAAATTCTGAGACAGAGGTACTCTCTGAAGGGAAACACAACTTCAGAGTAAATTCACTGGACTCACAGATATAAACTCAGTTGATCCTATTGAATAAATATAAAGTCTTTCATATTGAGAAATGAGAAATTTTATAAGCAAACGTACCATTAACAAAGACCAAACCTACGTTTGATTGGTGTACCTGAAAGTGATGGGGAGAATGGAACCAAGTTAGAAAACACTCCTTAGGATATTATCCAGGAGAGCTTCCCCAACCTAGCAAGACAGGCCAACATTCAAATTCAGGAACTACAGAGAACACTACAAAGATACTTCTTGAGAAGAGCAACCCAAAGACACATAATCATCAGATTCATCAATGTTGAAATGAAGGAAAAACTGTTAAGGGCAGCCGGAGAGAAAGGTTAGGTTACCCACAAAGGGAAGCCCATCAGACTACCAGCAGATATCTCTGCAGAAACCCTATAAGCAAGAAGAGAATGAGGGCCAATACTCAGCATTCTTAAAGAAAAGAATTTTCAACCCAGAATTTCATATCCAGCCAAACTAAGCTTTATAAGTGAAGGAGAAATAAAATCCTTTACAGACAAGCAAATGCTGAGAGATTTTGTCACCACCAGGCCTAACTTATAAGAGCTCCTGAAGGAAGCACTAAATATGGAAAGGAAAAACTGGTACCAGCCACTGCAAAAACAAACCAAATTGTAAAGGCCATCGACACTATGAAGAAACTGCATCAACTAACAAGCAAAATAAACAGCTAGTATCATAATGACAGGATCAAATCCACACATAGCAATATTAACCTTAAATGTAAATGGGCTAAATGCCCCAATTAAAAGGCACAGAATTGCAAATTGGATAGGGTCAAGACCCATCAGTGTGCTGTATTCAGGAGAAATGGATAAATTCCTGGATACATACACCCTCCCAAGACTAAACCAGGAAGAAGCTGAATCCCTGAATAGACCCATAACAACTTCTGACATTGAGTCAGTAATTAATAGCCTACCAACCAAAAAAAGTCCAGGACCAGATGGATTCATAGCCAAATTCTACCAGAGGTACAAAAAGGAGCTGGTACCATTCCTTTTGAAACTATTCCAAACAATAGAAAAAAAGGGAATCCTCCCTAACTCATTTTATGAGGCCAGCATCTTCCTGATACCAAAACCTGGCAGAGAAACAACAAAAAAAGAAAATTTCAGGCCAATAACTCTGATGAACATTGATGAGAAAATCCTCAGTAAAATAATGGCAAACTGAATCCAGTAGCACATCAAAAACTCATCCACCACGATCAAGTCAGCTTTATCACTGGGATGCAAGTGGTTCAACATATGCGAATCAAAGGATTATAAATCATTCTACTATAAAGACACATTCACACATGTGTTTATTGCAGCACTATTCACAATAGCAAAGACTTGGAACCAATCCAAATGCCCATCAATGATAGACTGGATTAAAGAAAATGTGGCACATAAACACCATGGAATACTATGCAGCCATAAAGAAGGATGAGTTCATTTCCTTTTTAGGGACATGGATGAAGCTGGAAACCATCATTCTCAGTGCGCTAACACAGGAACAGAAAACCAAACACTACATATTCTCACTCATAAGTGGGAGTTGAACAATTAGAACACATGGATACAGGGAGGGGAATGTCACACAGTGGGGCCTGTAGGCAGGTGGGGGGCTGGGGAGGGATAGCATTAGGAGAAATACCTAATGTAGATGACAGGTTGATGGGTGCAGCAAACTACCTTTGTATACCTTTGTAACAACCCTGCACGTTCTGCACCTGTATCCCAGAACTTTAAGTATACAAACTACCTTTGTATACCTTTGTAACAACCCTGCACGTTCTGCACCTGTATCCCAGAACTTTAAGTATAATAATAATAATAAAAAGGACCTAGCACTATATTTATGGTAGACCTTAGTTGTCTTCAAATAACAAGGCCTGATTTAAGCTGCAGTCTTCTCAAAACACTAGATTTCCTTGGAAATAAGATGCCTTAACTATTAGTAGGATTGCAGAGGTTAAATATATTAACATGTCCTAAGCTGTTTGATGCATTTACTGTGATCCCAATTAAGACACAACTAGTTTTATTGCTGTTGTTGTTATTGTTTGTTTGTTTTTACTGGGACACTTGAAAAAAAATGACACAATATTTACAGTAGAATAACACATGGAAAATCTTGAGACAGAATCATGTATTTCCCCTACTAGATATTTAACATAATTTAAATATATAAGAATTAAAATAATATAGTACTATTACATAGTCAGATAGACTATAGTAAGAAGAGAGTAAATAAAACCAAGCATATTTGTGAATTTATTATATAATAGAGGTGATAATTCAAATCAAGGGGAAAATGAATTATTCAATAAATATTATTGAGACAAATGGCCTCATAACCATTAGAGGGAAAAGAAAAGAGAAAAACAAAACTGACCAATAGGGGGTTGGGGGAAATTCAGCTCTTTACCTTCTTCTTTACCTCCAAAATTTCAATATTAAGTAAAGGTTAATTCCAAAAATAAAATCAGAAAAACACAAGAAGAGAGCAAAAATTGCTGTATTTAGTCCTGAGTCCAGTATGAGACAACAATGGTGTGTAATTCACAGTCTAAACTTTAAAAGTATTTGATAACATATAAATTATATCAGTTCATTTTAACACTGCTGATAAAGACATACCTGAAACCAGAAGGAGAAAGAAGCTTAATGGACTTAACAGTTCCACATGGTTGGGGTGAACCTCACATTCATGGTGGAAGGCAAGGAGGAGCAAGTCATGTCTTACATGGATGGCAGCAGGCAAAGAGAGAGCTTGGGCAGGAAAACTCCTTCTTATAAAACATCAGGTCTTGTGAGACTTATTCATTATCATGAGAACAGCACAGGAAAGATCTGCCCCCATGATTTGCTTATCTCCCACTGGGTACCTCCCACAACATGGTGGAATCATGGGAGCTACAAGATGAGATTTGGGTGGGGACACAGAGGCAAACCATATCATTCTGCCCCAGGCCCCTCCAAATCTCATGTCCTCACATTTCAAAACCAATCATGCCTTCCCAACAATCCTCCAAAGTGTGACATTCAACACTAACTCAATACTAATTTCAACATTAACTCAAAAGTCCACAGTCCAACATCTCATCTGAGACAAGGCAAGTCCCTTCTGCCTATGAGCCTATAAAATCAAAAGCGAGTTAGTTACTTCCTAGATACAATGGGGGCACAGGCATTGTGTAAATACAGCTGTTCCAAATGGGAGACATTGGCCAAAACAAAGGAACTCCAGGCCCCATGCAAGTCCTAAATCCAGCAGGGCAGTCAAATCTTAAAGCTCCAAAATGATCTCCTTTGACTTCATGTCTCACATCCAGGTCATGCTGATGTAGGAGGTGGGTTCCCATGGTCTTGGGCAGCTCTGCTCCTGTGACTTTGGAGGGTATAGCCTCCCTCCCAGCTGCCTGCATGGGCTGGGATTGAGTGTCTATGGCTTTTCCAGGTGCAGAGTGTAAGCTGTTAGTGGATCTACCATTCTGGGGTCTGCAGGACAGTGGCCCTCTTCTCACAGCTCCACTAGTTGGTGTCCCAGTGGGGCTCTGTGTGGGGGCTCCACCCCACATTTTCCTTCCACATTGCCCTAGAAGAGGTCCTCCACGAGGGTCCTGCCCCTGCAGCAAACTTCTGCCTGGGCATTCGGGCATTTCATACATCTTCTGAAATCTAGGCAGAGGTTCTCAACCCCAAATTCTTGACTTCTGTGCACTCACAGGCTCAATACCACATGGAAGCTGCCAAGGCTTGGTGCTTGTACCCTCTAAAGCCATGGCCTGAGCGCTACATTGGCCCCTTTCAGGCATGGCTGGAGTAGCTGGGATGCAGGGCATCAAGTCCCTAGGCTGCACACAGCATGGGGACCCTGGGCCTGGCCCACAGAGCCATTTTTTTTCTCCTAGGCCTCTGGGCCTGTGATGGGAGGGTCTACTGTGAAGACCACTGACATGCCCTGAAGACATTTTCCCCATTGTCTTGGGTATTAACATTCTGCTCCTTGTTACTTTGCACATTTGTGCAGCCAGCTTGAATTTCTCCCCAGAGAATGGGATTTTCTTTTCTATTGCATTGTCAGGCTGCAAATTTTCTGAACTTTTATGCTCTGCTTCCCTTATAAAACTGAATGCCTTTAACAGCACCCAAGTCACCTCTTGAATACTTTGTTACTTAGAAATTTCTTCTGCCAGATACACTAACTCATCTCTCTCAAGTTCAAAGTTCTACAAATCTGTAGGGTAGGGGGAAAATGCCATCAGTCTCTTTGCTAAAATATAACAAGAATCACTTTTGCCCCAGTTCCCAACAAGTTCCTCATTACCATCTGAGACCACCTCAGCCTGGACTTTACTGTCCATATAATTATCAGTATTTATGGGAAAGCCATTCAACAATTCTCTAGGAAGTTCCAAACTTTCCCACATTTTCGTATCTTCTTCTGAGCCCTCCAAACTATTCCAACCTTTCCTGTTACCCAATTCCAAAGTTTTTTCCACATTTTTGGGTATCTTTTCAGAAGTGCCTCACTCTACTGGTACCAATTTACTGCATTAGTCTGTTTTCACACTGCTGGTAAAGACATACCCAAGACTGGGAAGAAAAATAAGTTTAAAGGACTTAAAGTTCTACATGGCTGGGGAGTTTTCACAATCCCGGTGGAAGGCAAGGAGGAGTAAATCACATCTTACATGGATGGTGGCAGGCAAAGAGAGAGCTTGTGCATGAAAACTCCTTCTTATAAAATTACCAGGTTTCATGAGACTTATTCACTGTCACAAGAACAGCACAGGAAGGACCTGCTCCCATGATTCAATTATCTCCCACCGATTTCCTCCCAGAACAGGTGGGAATTATGGAAGCTACAAGATAAGATTTGTGTGGGGACACAGACCTGAACCATATAATAAATTAAAACCTTAATTAAACAATGAAAGAAGACAAAATTTAAAGAACAAATTGGAAAAATATTCATGAATCAAAATACTAGAAGGCTAATATTTCTTATAATAAGAACTCTTAGCCATCAATAAGAGCAAATTTAATTGAATAAAAATATCAATAAGCAATTTAGAAAAGAAAAAACAGTCATACAATAATATGTGTGGTCTTGTATGGCATTATTTAAATAAAATATTCTTACCACCAGTTTCTTTCAAGAAAAGATAAAATTTTATGTAAAGCTTCTTGTTTTTAAAATATTGACTAAATTATAAAAAAAGTGTTGGCCAAAAAAAAATTTAAAAAAAGGCAACTCTCTGGCCCATGACTTTGTAAGCATGACTGAAAAAATTTAAGGATGACTGGCTCCTTTATCAGACATCTAAGGATGTCTTTTAGGCAGCACTGAACAAGCTCTGCAGAATTTGGGAAGGCATACTTTGTGAGAATGACAGTTAATTTTCATGATTTACTTTCTTGAGACCACTATTAAATAGTACAATGGAATTGTTCTTTCATTAATAGAATTTTCTGCAAAGTTTGAGATTACAACATTTGACATGGTGAATGAGTAGAATTTTTTAAATAATAAAAGTAATTAGATTTCTCACTATTTCAATGTCTACACAATATATAATTACTTTTCAGGATAAAAATACTAAGATGTACTGGTATTGTTTTTATCAGCTTTATTGAAATATAGTTTGCAAACAATAAAATTCACTTTCAAAATGTATACTCCAAATTTTAAAAAATATATGTATTCTTATGTCACAAAAAAGTATGCATAACATTTCCATCACCCTAAAAGTTCCTTCCTGTCCTTTTACAGTTAATCTTCTCTTGCAGCCCCTAACTCTAACAATCACTGATTTGCATTCTGTTACTATTGTTTTGCCTTATTTTGATTATATAAATGGAATCATGAACTATGTGTTCATCTGTCTGCATTCTTTCCCTTATTATTATTTTGAGCATCATCCATGTTTACGGTGTATTTCAATAGTATGATTGTTTGAAGACTAGCATGCCATTGTATGATTACATGATAATTTGTTCATTAATTCATGAGATAATGAGCATTTGGGTTGTTTCTAGTTTTTGGCTACTAAGAATAAAACAACTGTGAAAGACTGCACATAGGTCTTTGTGTGGAAATACGTTCATTTCTCTTTGGTAAATATCTAGGAGTGAAATTGCTAAGCTATTGGTCACTTGATTGAATGTTTAACTGTGTAAGGAACTGGAATAGTTTTTAACATAAATGTACAATTTTGCATTCCTGTCTGAAATGTATGAGAGTTTGAGTTGCTCCACATCTTCATCAATACTTGATTTTATCTGTCTTTTTAACTTTAGCCATTTTAGTGGTGTAAAGTGCAATTCCACTGTGCTTTTAGTTTGCATTTCCTTAATGTTTAGTGATAATGAACACCTTTTCTTGTTCTTATTTGCCATAAATATCTCTTCTTGAGTTAAGTGTCTGTTTCAATCTTTCACTTATTTGTTAACATTTGGGTTGATTACTTTTTAATTATTCATTTCTGAGAACTTTTTATATATTCTGGATACAAGTTATCAGGTATATGTTTTACAAATATTTCCTCCCAATTGGTATCATTTTGAGTTTCTTCAACAGTGCCTCTCACAGAGAAAAATATTTTACTTTTGACAAAGATCCTTTATCACTTTTAATTTTTTAAATTTTATATATTTTTATATATTTATAATTTATAAATATATATATATATATATAAACAAGAGTTTTGCTCTTGTTCTCTTGTTGCCCAGGCTGGAGTTCAATGGCACGATCTTGGCTCACTGCAACCTCTGCCTCCCGGGTTCAAGCGATTCTCCTGCCTCAGCCTCCTGAGTAGCTGGGATTACAGGCATGCACCACCATGCCTGGCTAATTTTGTATTTCTATTAGAAATGGGGTTTCTCCATGTTGGTCTGGCTGGTCTCAAACTCCCGACCTCAGGTGATCTGTTCGCCTCAGCCTCCCAAAGTGCTGGTATTACAGGCATAAGCCATCTTGCCCTGCAGATCTTTTATCATTTTTAAATAAATGTTTTAATGGTTTATATATATTGCAGAAGTGGAAAGGTGGTGATTTTTTTCTTCCCCATTTTAAGGGTCACAGGCAATACTACTATAACAGAAGACAGGTTAACAAGAGAAAAGCCAACAAATTTATTAATGTGCGTGAGCCTGGGAGCCATGCAAAAAATACAAATACTCGAAGAAAGACCAGATGGTTGAGGTTTAAAAACCCTCTTAATGGGGGAAGGAAGTAGGGATGTGGAAGTAAATTATTTTTAGTGGAAATCGATGATCCCAGGGAATGATGGTCTGGGATGAAGTTTCTCTGAGCTCTGGGGAGATGGTGGTAAGGTGAGGGATGGAAGTTTACTGTGAACAAAGATTATTTTATGATACAGATAAAATGCGCCAGGTAACCTCCTGGAGCTGTTCTCAAAAGAATAGATAAAAGTTTGTTGGGGCTTGGTGAAGTCCTCCAATCTCTTCTTGAGTGGCTAATCTTTCCTGTTTATTTGATGAGATTCCAGGGATGAGGGGTTAAGACATTTGCATTTGTTTTGAAAAGAAATTTTCTGCCAGGCATGGCGGCTCATGACTGTAATCCCAGCAGTTTGGAAAGCCATAGGACTGCTTAAGACCAGGAGTTTAAAACCAGCTTAGGTAACATAGCTACACCCCTTCACTACAAAAATTAAAGATAAAAAAATAGCATGATGTAGTGGTGTGCACCTGTAGTCCCGGCTTCTTGGAAGACTGAGGTGGGATGATTGCTTGAACCCAGGAATCTGGGGCTGCATTGAGCTATGATTACAACACTGCACTCCAACCTGGGCAACAGCACAAGACCCTGTCTGTCAAAAAAAAAAAAAAAAAAAAGAAGAAGAAGAAGAAAGAGAAAGAAAAAAAGAAGGAAAGAGAGAAAAAGAGAGAAAGAAAGAAAAAGGAAGAAAGAATGAGAGAAAGAGAAAGAAAGAGAGGAAGGAAGGAAAGAAGGAAGGAAGGAAAGAGGAAGGAAGGAAGGAGGAAGGAAAGAGGAAGGAAGGAAGGAAGGAGGAAGGAAAGAGGAAGGAAGGAAGGAAGGAAGGAAGGAAGGAAGAGGAAGGAAGGAAGGAAGGAAGGAAGGATTTTCTTAGTCAAATAAGGAAATTTCAGAGAGAGTCACTCCAAGAGCTTCAGGAAAGAAAGCATGTCTCAGAAACAGGGAGGTGGGAGAGGGTCAGAAGGAGACCTTGAGGCTGCTGCTTTTGTTCAGTATGTCAAAATGTCATATTTTGGGGTGTTTTTTGAGCCCAACATTATACATACAAATGCATGTGTGTGTGTGTGTGTGTGTGTCTGTGTCTGTGTATATGGGTATACATTTATATCCAGTATGGTAAAATATTGGAGGAAGAAAAATAGTAATTGTTATCTCAGATTTAACATTAGGTTATTCTATTGTGAAAACTTTCTCAATTGTAAGAATATTTTATATTTGCTTAAAAAGGTTTTTTTTTTTTTTTTTTTTTTCTTGAGACGGGGTCTTGCTCTGTTGCCCAGGCTGGAGTGCAGTGGTGTGATCTCGGCTCACTGCAAGCTCTGCCTCCCGGGTTCACACCATTCTCCTGCCTCAGCCTCCCGAGTAGCTGGGACTACAGGCGCCCACCACCACGCCCGGCTAATTTTTTGTATTTTTAGTAGAGATGGGGTTTCACCATGTTAGCCAGGATGGTCTCGATCTCCTGACCTTGTGATCTGCCTGCCTCGGCCTTCCAAAGTGCTGGGATTACAGGCGTGAGCCACTGTGCCCAGCCAAAACGTATTTTTATGAAGATATTGACTTAAGTTGAAAGGCCCCTTCTGAAAATGGACAATGTATACCACTTCACACCATTTCTCTAAAGAAAATGTGTAAATGGCTAGAAGTACATGGAAAGATACTCAACATCACTAATCATTAGAAAAGTGGAAGCGGGTGGATCACCTGAGGTCAGGAGTTCAAGACCAGCCTGGCCAACATGATGAAACCCATTTTAAGGGTCACAGGCAATACTACTATAACAGAAGACAGGTTAACAAGAGAAAAGCCAACAAATTTATTTATCTGCACAAAAAAGTAGCTGGACATTGTGGCACACGCCTGTAATCCTAGCTACTTGGGAGGCTGAGGCAGGAGAATCTCTTGAACCCAGGAGGTGGAGGTTTCAGTGAGCCGAGATCGCACCACTGCACTCCAGCCCAGGCGACAGAGTGAGACTCCATTTCCATAAAAAAAAAAGGAAAGAAAAGTGGAAATTACATTTACTTCTTTTCATCAAGTAAGATAGCTATTATTAAGAAAACAAAGAGGAAATAACTTTTTGAGAGGATGTGGTGAAATTAGAATTGTGTCTTGCTGGTAGGAGCATAAAATGGTACAGCCACTATAGAAACAGTAATACAGTTCTTGGAAAAAATTAATAATAGAATTACCATATGATAAGCAATTATACATCCGGATATATACACCCCCCCCAAAATGAAAGTAGAGACTCAAACAGATATTTTTACATTCATGCTCACAGAAGTCTCATTCACAGTAGCTAAAACATGGAAGCAATCAAGTATCAATTAACAGATGAAAGGTATATACCTGAAGTAGAATATGACTGAGCCTTAAAAGAAGGAATGAAATTTTTAAATACACTGTAAGAGGGATAGACCTAGAAAACATATCCTTACACAAATAAGCCAGACACTAAAGGAAAAATATTTTATAATTCTACTCAAATAAGGTACATAGAATAGGCAGATTCATAGAGACAGAAAGTACAAGAGAAGTTACTAGGGGGAGTGGGGAGGAGTGAGGTTATTGCTTAATGGGTATGGAGTTACTGTTGGAGATAACTTTTGGGTACAAATGGTAGTGACGGTAACACAACACTGTGGCTATATCTAATGCCACTAACAAATGGTTAAAGCACACTTAGGAGTGGTTAAAACAAGTATTGTATATATTTTACCATACTAAAAAAGTCCCAAACAAAGTATCCAACAATGAGATACTTTCTATTTGCCCATTAGATTAAAATTTAAGGAGAAAAAATGGAGAAGGAGAAACAGGAGGACAAGAAGTTGTGATGGTAAAGGGTAATGGGTATGCCCACACACTCAGTGTCAGTACAATTGTATATACCTTTTTTGGATAGTATTTAGAAGTATCTATCAAAATTTTAAATGTATATAACTTCTGACATAATCATTACATTGTTAAGGGTCTGTACTATAGAAATAGTCACACAGGTATGCAAATATGCACATAAATATTCAGAGAGAGAGAGATACTCGTTACAGAATTATTTTAATACTGAAAACTTAATACTGAAATAATCTAAAGTTAATTAATAGAGGACTATTAAGTAAATGTTGGTATGTTCACATGGTAGAATACTAAGATAAATTGATTAGCTTTTAACTTAACCCGAATATGTATAGCTAAACATTTTAGGGATAACCAGGAAAAATAGAAAAAGAATGTAAGATTTCCAAACCGGTAGCAAGAAAAAGGAAGAAAAGAAATCATTCCACAAGAGGCAAGAAAAAGAGGAAGTTTTTCAGTTAAAAATACAAAATAGTATTGTTAAAATAAATTCAAATATATCGGTAATTTTAATAAACGTTAACAATCAAAATAAAAGTGGGCAATGTATAAATACATCTGTATTTTAGGTTTTTTTTTTTACAATTTCTCTTTTGTTTTCTTTTTTTAATTTTTATTATTATACTTTAAGTTCTAGGGTACATGGGCACAACGTGCAGGTTTGTTACATATGTATACATGTGCCATGTTGGTGTGCTGCACCCATTAACTTGTCATTTACATTAGGTATTTCTCCCAATGCTAGCCCTCCCTGCTTCGCCCACCCCACGACAGGCCCCGGTGTGTGATGTTCCCCACCCTGTGTCCAAGTGCTCTCATTGTTCAGCTCCCACCCATGAGTGAGAACATGTGGTGTTTGTTTTTCTGTCCTTGCAATAGTTTGCTTCTAGTTCTTTCCATTCCAACACAATTACTCTCTATTGCTGTGTAACTTTTGGCTAGTCTTAAAACATACCTAGTAGTATGTTTTAAGGTTTGAACCTAGTGGTATGTTTTAAGACTAGCCAAAAGTTATACAACAATAGAGAGTAATTGTGTTGGAATGGAAAGAACTAGAGTTACTTAAAGACCAGCTATCATTTGTCATCTTACTATGTGTCCTTAGGCACAATCCATCACTTTTTAGAGCCTTCTCTTCCTACGTGTACAGTAGGCATAATATATACTTCACAGGTATTTGGGATGATTGTTTACAGAGAATGAAATGTAGCTAGCACAGTGTCTCATTTATATATTAATAGAATAAGAATATCTCTATAAAATTATGACTAAAATTTACTATTGGTATATGAACACAACCCAAATTAGTAAGTTCACTAATAGGGCTGTCCAATTTATGGAGGGTGCCCTTGGTTCTTTTTTTAGGCATAGCATGCATTTTCAAACACTGCCTTCAGTTTTATAATAGAAAAGGTTAGTATTACTTGGGTGAACATGAGATGTATTATCTTTAGCAATTAGATTCACAAGATTCTTTGCTATTGGCATCATTCCTTGAAAATAATTAAGGTGATAAAACACCCATTTGGATGTACTAGTAATAAGTTGGGAGGATTAGATATATAGTTGAGCTGGGATTAGGGGATTTTATCTCATTCTGTGTATATTATAATACCTAGCATATTTTTGATACTGAATGAATATTAATGATGAGAACTATAATAATTTCAATTTAGTGTTCTATGTAGAGTACAGATGTAGCAGAAATTTCTGCTGAACTTTTTCTCCTAATGCAAATTTTGAGTATTACTCCCAATTTACCCCTGCTATTGACTGAATCTATGTTCTTCAGCAAATTATTTAATATCTCTGTACCTATGATTCCATCTATAAAATGGGGATAATAATACAGACCTATTTAATTATTCAGTTCTCCAAAATGCTGATACACTTTATTCAAGTTAATTAAATAAAAGGTACTTCAAGTTCAGTCTATTATTAAATATATTTATATGATTTTTGTGCAGTGTGACCTACCAATTATACAGACACTAAATTGAACACAGAGAGCAAAGATAAAATGAGTTTAAGATGTGTGTCTATTGCAGGCTAGCAATAGAGTTATAGGTTTTTTTTTAACACAGTATGTAATAGATTATTCCAAGTTGCTTGATACGAGCAGTTAAATATGAAAAAACTTCAAGATTGTTATCTTTTCCTTGATATAGTTTAAGTTTAGCTAAAATAAAAATAAAATGCTTTGTTTTAGCATTTACATGTTTTACATGAATATTGATATAGTTTTCATATATTACAATATTTATTAAAACTAATGTATTAATAACTAATAATGATGCCTTGATAAATGTTTATATTTATGTTTCACTTTAAAATACTATCTTGAAGAAATAAAATGTCTACCATAGACACAAAACACAATAGAATTAATCAAAGTAAGTGTTTTTCATCTTTAAAATGAAAATTAAACTGATGATTGAACTAGTATCTATTATATGTCAGACACTATGTTAGGCAGTTTAAACATATTACTTGTAATTTTTCGAAAAAGATGCTGTGAAGTAGGAGTTTATAATTTAAATAAAGTAATTTGCCCCAAGTCACATAGCCAGTGATGCAAGCCAGCTTTTTTGATCTTTGTGAATCCAGCCTAGGCTCATTCTTTAAAATATTCTTCAAGTAATTGACCTCACTTTTTCTTCTCTATTTTTTACCTAACATATCTCCTCACTAATGCAGATATCCTCTCCACTTCTTTCTCTTTCTCTCTTTTTGGTATACATCTTTCCTCAGGGAGAAATCTTTCCCAGTATGTCCAGTTTTGTGCCACCTTGCCACTCATTGATTCTTCCCAGCCTTTTATTTTTAATTTGCATGTAGATATAGCAAGTTATGTCCCAGTATCCACTTTTTTCTTTGATAAGGGAACCTATAAAATTTAGCTGGTCGTTAAAGATGTTGTATCCCAGCTTCGCTTACACTGGTTGTATTTATATGACTAAATTCTGATTTACTATAGAAAGCAGAAGAATCTTGTCACATTCATCTTAAACTCACCAAAAGAGAAAGCATTGTGTGTTCTTTACCTTCATCTGTTTTGGCATTGTGTTTCATGTGAAGTTGATACTGCACTGTTACAGTAAGGCCACAGATAATGCAGCAAAAGGATAGAAGAAACTTTGGTTCCCGACACTGTGGGGCACCGTATCAGTACTGGCAAGGCTGGCTTTACAACTCGTGGGGCCCTGTGCAAAATGAAAACGTGGGATCCTCTTGTCAAAAAGCAAGGGAAAGGGCCAGGCGCAGTGGCTCACGCCTGTAACCCCAGCACTTTGGGAGGCCGAGGCCGGCGCATCACGAGGTCTGGAGATAAAGACCATCCTGGTGAACGCGGGGAAACCCCGTCTCTACTTAAAATACAAAAAAATTAGCCGGGCGTGGTGGTACTCGGGAGGCTGAGGCAGGAGAATGGGGTGAACCCGGGAGGAGGAGCTTGCAGTGAGCAGAGATCGCGCCACTGCACTCCAGCCTGGGCGACAGAGCGAGACTCCATCTCAAAAAAAAAAAAAGCAAGGGAAAATGTCATTAGAAGTACATAAATATGAAACTTTTTCCTTTCTTCCTTCGTCTCTCTCTAGACTTGTTATGCTGTTTTTACTTACTATTTAATGTGATTCTAAGTAAAAAAAAAAAAATCTAGTAAATTATTTGCATAAATTTTAGTGTCTACTTTTGTATTGTTTGGAATGCCGGTTTTAAATGAAAATATAAAAGAATTTAACTTATATGCATAATTACTGAAATTACACAATTTTTTTTTAATATCTTATGCATCCTCATGCCAAAAGAGTGAAAATGCCAATAAAACTAACACAATTATTTTTATTTCACTTCCGGGTAAGTTCACACTGTGCCAACACTATCCACATTGGCTTATTGATGAATAAGGAGGGACTGAAAGGAAGAAGAACTGTAGCTTGCCATATCTTTCCTTTTCTTCTATACCATCCTTATCAGTGTACATGATAGCTAATACAGGTAAGTGACCTGTGTAAGAAAGAATTCAGTAGGGTTCCTTGGTAATTTGCATATTTTAGAAAGTCATTGCCTTTTTTTTTTTTTCACATTTGAAGCAAGTTCTGCTTTGAGCAGAACGCATGACCTCTGATGCGTAAGTACCTCCACCAAGTCTTAGAGATAACACTCTTATGTTGTACTTGCTTTGAGTTTCACTGAACTTAAACATACAGAGGATTTGCTTGGATTCTGTGCTTATTAGATATCATGAAGGTTATATACAAATGAGACAAGGAATGGCAGGCAGTGCATGGATCTCCTCGGCTTATCCATGTCTGCCATTTTCCCCTTGGACTTCATGTACCAAACATATATTCCTTGAATCCTTGAATTTATGTTTGGTACATAAAATAAGAATTTTAATATGGCTCCTGAATAGTATGAAATTAAGCAGGACCTTGTGTGACTGCCCAGGCCACACGCTTATCAAGCTGGCTGGCACTGATTCTAGTCTGCTCTCTCAGACTTTTACATTTCAGACTCTGTTTAAAGCTCTCTTATTTGAGGTCTTCTGTCAAACAGAGCTAAAAGGTTTTAGTTAGACAAAGCACCCACCTTAGAATCTGACATATAATAAAGACTCAATAACAATTGTAGTTATTATTAATAGTGGTATTAATTATTCCTATTTATAAAACATTCTCTTTCTCATGAATACCCTTTGTTTATAACTATTTTAGTGTTGTCAGCTATTTTAATTGCATACTCAAATGATGCACCAAAGTTCCATATGGATAAACTTACTTCTTGAATATAGTTAGGTTGACTGGGAAAATCCAATTCAAAACAACTGCATTGCTTTCTCATGAGATTTAGCCTAAATCTCAAGGCAAAAACAAAATCATTTGTTTTAAATCCTTGTGACCAAAAACTGTTTTCACAATAAAAATGTTTTTACAGTTCTATTCTCATCAGTTTGAACAAATTACCTCATGTAGACCAAGATTAGAAGAGTTACTGATGACATTAAATTTGTTAGGAAAATGACATTAAATTTGGTAGGAAGAGCTCACCAGCCTCTTTGCTAAGTATTAGAGTAGATGGGATTGATGGCTTTGCTTAGTTAGAATACTGGGTAGAAGACAGGGCACCAAATATGCCAGCAAGCCTGGTAAGAGGGAAGTAGGTTAAAAGGAGTCACACAGACTTATTCACCCTAACATAAAAATAATGAATTTATAATTATAGAATTAAATAATTAGTACTAAATGGAGGAGCAGAAATTCAGAAAGGATACAAGGGAGTTAATCTAAATTGTAGCAGTCAGTTTCTTAGACTTTATAAGAAATGTTGACAAATTCTATTCTCCTTTATTTGTCTGAGTTCTTTAAGAGGAGAAAACAAGTATTATATTGTCCCCCTGATGCTTAGCACAGTGACTTGCACCTAGTTGGCACTTCTTAGATGTTTGTTTTATTCTTTGCATAGGAAAATGCAAGACAAGATCAGGCAAAAATGAAATGAATTGAGAACATACTGACACCCTCAAATAGCTGTCAAGGATTTAGAGGCCATGTCTTAAATGGTTTGGACATCTGGTGAAGTAATACAAAAATAGAAACCCCAGTAGGGTTTTTTGAAACTGAAGTAGAAAGCAAGAGATCTAGAAGCAGCCCTTGAAATCCCTGTAGGAACATAATAAAGAAAAGACTTTAAATAGAAGCCTTGAACAGAAAACTTCATATGCTACAGGAGTTTAAAAAGGTGGAAGGAGTTTGTACCTCTGATAATACGATGAAGGTCTTTATTCTATATAGATATAGGAATTACAAGATTCATAAGAATAAGTACTCACTTGAAAATATATGCAGTCAAACCCTGACCATTTAGAAACTATTTTCTGCATCTCCCTTCAGTATTTTTACATTTGTCTGTGGGTAGAATTGTCTACTTAAGCAAGACCTGTAACACTCTATTCTTTAGGCATTTCAGAAACTAAGAATTTTTCGAAAAAAATCTGAAAATACAAATAATATGTATTAACAAGTATTATGCATTATATAGATATAAATTAATTCACAAAAATTATAATTACAATGATATCTGCAGAAAGTTTTCAAGCTAATAAATTTGTCACAGAATGTAAATATGATAATACTTAAGTCTTAGTCCTAATTTACCTTATTGCAACTCTTTTGTTTTGCCACAAAGCTTTTAAATAAGTGTTTTAAACAAAAACTATAAATGCTATATTTTAAGGAACCAAGGTGTTCTTAGAATTCAATTCTAGTCCATTTAAAATCAAGACATAATATGCTTTAATTTCAGTGATAATAATTAGCAAAGGTGTTTTGCTTGTATTTCTCGTGCCTGAAAATCTAAAGCAAAAACAAAAAACAAAAATATCTGGTGTCAACAATTTGGTTAAAAACTAAGCAAAAGACCTAAATAAACATTTCTCTACATTCTTCAGCAAATAAATGCAGAGAAAGTTTGAAACTCACTGACCCATCCAGGACGTTTCAGTTCAGAACTAATTCAGTTCTGTTTTTAGTTCAGATGTTATTATTTTTTTTCTTTTTATACTTTGTCACATTTTTGGTATCTTTGAGGTCCCAGTGCCTCCCAAGCAGTGAGATGTGAAACCTTTTGAGGCTGTTTGACAATGGACTATTGAACTGAAAAGAGAAAGTTTTACTGTTTTCTCCTGTGATGACATCCTCATCTTTTAGTGACTTTGTGTTCTGTTTACATAGGGCTTTTGACAAGTGTACCTTCTGAGGACAAGGAACTCAATGTGCTTTCTCAGCCATCTAACCAGCTAGGCGTCTGTACACATGAAAGCAGAACTGGCATTACAGTTAATGATCAAGCTCCCTGAGGTGAAGAGTGACTAGAAGATATTTTTAAAATTTCATTTATCTATTTTTTAAAAATTCTATAAATATTTGTGGAAAATGTGGGGTGAAAAGTTACCAGTCACAGGGGATAGAGTATTTTTTTTTTAGTTAGCTCAGGTTGCTATAACAAATAACCTTAGACAGACTGGTTTAAATGATGAACATTTTTTCTCACAGCTCTGGAGGCTGGGAAGTCCAAGATCAAGGTGCCTACAGATCTGATGTGAGGGAAGGGCACTCCCCCTGGATTGAAGTCAGCCATCTGCTTATTATATCCTCATATGGCAGACAGTAGATAGCCATCCCCTCTATAATGTATCAACTTTATTTACTTTTAATTTATCTTATAACTGAAAATCTGTATTCTTTTGCCAACATCTTTCTGTTTCCCCCACCCTTTAACACCTGGTAACCACCCTTCTACTCTCTGTTTCTATGAGTTCAATTTTTTTAGATTCCAAGCAAAGTGAGATTGTGCAATATTTGCTTTTGTGTGTCTGGCTTATTATACATAACACAATGTCATTGAGGTTCACTCACGTTGTTGCAAATGGCAGGTTTTTCTTCTAAGGCTGAACAATATTCCATTGTGTATATATAACATTTTCTTTATCCATTCATCCATTGAAGGATCCTTAGATTGTTTCTACAATTTGTCTATTGTGAATAATCCTGCAGTGAACATAGGAGTGCAGATATCTCTTAGAGATAGTAATTTCTTTGGATATACACCCAGAAGTGGGATTTCTGGGTCATATGGTAGTTCTATTTTTAATTTTTTGAGGAAGCTCCATATTGTTTTCCATAATAGTTGTAACCAATTGACATTCCCACTAACAGTTTTCAAAGATTCCCTTTTCTCCACATCTTTGCCAACACTTTCTATTATTAGGCTTTTTGTTAATGTTATCTAACAGTTGTAGGGTGATAGCCCATTGTTTTGATTTGTATTTCCCTGACGATTAGTAATGTTGAGCATTTTTTCATATACTAGTTGGCTATTTGTAAGTCTTCTTGGGAAAAATGTTTCTTTAGGTTCTTATTTTTTAATTGGGTTATTTGTCTGTGTGTATGTGTGTTTCTTTATTTGATATTGAGTTTCTTAGGTATTTTGGATATTAACCCCTTATTGGGTATATGGTTTCAAGATATTGTTTACTTTGCTATGCTGAAACCGTTCAGCTTGATATAATCCTGACTGTTTATTTGTGATTTTGTTGCCTGTGCTTTGGTGTGGTATCCAAAAACCATAGACCAGTGGCAAGGAGTTTTTCTCCTATGTTTTCTTTTGGGAGTTTTATTGGTTTCAGGTCTACATGTAAGTCTTTAATCCACTTTGAGTTGATTTTTGTATATGGTTTAAGATAAAGATAGAATTTCTCTCTTTCTTTTCTTTTTTGCATGTGGATATCCAGTTTTCCTAACACAATTTATTGAAGAGAGGATTTTTTTCCTGATTGTGTATTCTTGACAGTTTTGTATATGTGTGAGTTTATTTCGGTAATTTCTATTCTGTTTCCTTTGTCTTCATATCTGTTTTTATGCTAGTAGCATACTGTTTTAATTATTATGTAATTTGATATCAGGAAGTATGATGCCTCCAGTTTTGTTCTTCTTGCTCAAAATTACTTTAGCTTTTTGGAGTCTTCTATGGTGCCATATAAATTTTAGGATTGTTTTTCTATTTCTGTGAAAAATATTATTGACATTTTGATAGGGATTGCATTGAATCTGTAGATAGGTTTAGGTAGTGTGGACATTTTAACAATGTTAATTTTACCAGTCCATGAACAGAGGATGTCTTTCCATTTATTAGTGTATCCTTCAATTTCTTTTCATCAGTGTTTTATAGTTTTCCATGTACACATCTTTCACCTCCTTGGTTAAATTGATTGCTAAGGATTTTATTCATTTTGATGTTATTTGTAAATGAAATCATTTTCCTAATTTATTTTTTGTATAATTGGTTGCTAGTGTATGGAAATGCCCCTGATATGTTGATCTTGTAACCTGAACTTTGCTTAATTCAACTATTAGTCCTAAAAGATTTTTGGTGAAGTTCTTAAGGTTTTCCAGATTATGTCATCTGCAAAAGAGAAAATTTTACTTCTTTCTCAATTTGTATGCCTTTTGTTTCTTTTTCTTACCTGATTTTTCTGCCTATAACTTCTAGTACTATGTTGAATAGGAGTGGTGAGAGTGGGCATCTTTGTTTTGTTTCTAATCTTAGAGGCAATATTTCAGGTTTTCATTGTTGTATACGATGTTAGCTGTGGGCTTGTCATATATGGCCTTTATTGTGCTGAGGTACCCTTCTATACTTAATTTGTTGGGAGTTTTAATTATGAAAGGATGTTGAATTTCATCAAATGATTTTCTACATCTAATGAGATGATCATACACTTTTTGTCCTTCATTCTGTTAATGTGATGTATCACATTTATTTATTTGCACATGTTGAATCATAAATCTCATTTGAGCATGGTGTTCAATTTTTGAATGTGCTGTTGAATTTGATTTGCTAGTATTTTGTTGAGGATATTTGCATCTATGTTTATCATAGATGAGCTGTAATTTTCTTTTCTTGTAGTGTCTTGTTTGGTATTGGCATCAGGGTAATGTTGACCTTGCAAAATCAGTTTGAAATTGTTCCACGTTTTTCTACTTTTTGGAAGAGTTTAAGAATTGATGTTTGTTATTTAAATGTTTGGTAGAATTCAGCAGTGCACCCATCCCTCTGCTTTTCTTTGATGACAGACTTTTTATTAGTGATTCAATCTCCTTACTCCTTATTAATCTGTTCAGATTTTCCGTTTCTTCACGACTCAGTTTTGGAAGGTGTTTTTTTGTTGTTGTTTTGTATTTAAGAATACATTTCTTCTAGGCTATTCAATTTGTTAGAATATAGTTGTTCATAGTTGTCTCTTATGATCATTTATATTTATCTGATATCAGTTTTCAGGTCTTCTGTTTCATTTATAATTTTAATTACTTGAGTTTTATTCTTTTCTTCTTTGTCTAATCAAAGGTTTGTTAATTTTGTTTATCTTTTCAAAACCAACTCTTAGTTTCATTGATCTTCTAATTGTGTTTCCAGTGTATATGTCATTTATTTCTGCTCTGATCTTTGTTATTTTCTTTTCTTTTACTGACTTTAGGCTTGGCTTTCTCTCTCACTCTTTTTTTTCCCCAAATTCTTCAATGTGTAAAGTGAGGTTATTTATTTGAGATCTTTTTAATTTTTTTGAAGAAGTACGTATTTATTACTGTAAACTTCCCTCCTAGAACTGCCTTTGCTGCATCTCAACATTTTGGTATGTGTATTTACGTTTTCATTTGTTTCAAGATATTTTTGTTTCCCTTTCAATTTCTTCTTTGACTCATTGGTTGTCCCAGGAGTGCGTTGTTTAATTTCCACAAAATTTTTCCAAAATTCACTTATTTCTGGTTTCATACCATTGTGGTTGAAAATATACCTGATACCATTTTAATTTTCTTAAGTTTGTTAAGGCTATTTTGTGGCCTAACATATTATCTAAACTGCAGAATATTCCATGTGCACTTGTAAATAATGTACATTTTGCTGCTTTTGGATGGAATGTTCTGTGTATGTCTGTTAACTTCATTTGACATAAAGTGTATTTTAAGACCTATATTTTCTTCTTGATTTTCTGCCTGGATGATCTACCATTGCTGAAATTGGGGGTATTAAAGTCCTCTACTATTATTGTATTGCTACAATAATAGTATTGAAGTAGGGTGTTGAAGTTTCCTATTATTATTGTGTATTTCTCCCTTCAGATTTGTTCATATATGCTTTATATATTTGAATGCTTTGATGTTAGGTTCCTATATATTTTCAACTGTTATATTCCCTTGATGAATTGACCCTGTTATAATTATATCATGAGATTCATTGTCTATGTTTACAAGTTTTGACTTAAAATGTATTTTGTCTAATATATTTAGCCACTTCTGCTCTCTTTTGATTACCAATTTCATGGCATATCTTTTTCTATCCCTTCACTGTCAGTCTTCACTATGTGTCCTTAAAGCTGAAGTGAGTCTTTTTAAAGCAGGACTTAGTTGGGTCTTGTTTTTTTAAGCAGCCAGCCACTGTATGTTTTTAGATTAGATAATATAATCAATTTATGAGATTAATCCATTAATCTTGTGTCTCGTCTTATAAGAGCACTGATTCCATTTATGAGACCTCTGCCCTTATGACCTAGTTAATTCTCGAAAGTCCCACCTCCAAATACCATCACATTGGGTATTTAGATTTCCACATACGAATTTTGGGGGACACAAATAGTCTGTCAATAGCAGACTATTTTCATAAAAAGTATTCTATCAAGGCCTCAGATATTAGAATAAAAAACAATATATTATCTAGTCTTTAGTTCTTTAATTTTTAATCACAGTGGTCATACCCAATGTGGCCATATTCAAGCAAAAAGCAAACAAACAAACAAAAAAGAAGACTGTTTACTATTTTTTATGATGCCTTTGAACATTCCTAGTCATTCAAATATTTGAATCTCTAGTTTGAGAAATAAAGGAGAAATGTTTGTCATGTTTTTTTAAAGAATGAACTTATTTAGCACACTCATTGAATATTTATGATGTGCAAAGTTTCCTGCTGGGTACTCTGTGGAAGGTACATTGTGAATAATGCTTACTCTCTTAGGAGTTTAATTTCAATTGGAAGAAGACAGGGCCACAACAATCCAACATAACAATATAAAAGTTCACAAAAGAATATATAATTTGAGACAATGTGAATTCAGAGAAATAGAAAACTCTTAGAAATTTTAATTTATACGTTTAAATACTTTACTCTGAAGAGAAGTATGGTTTTCATTTGACTGGATGGGTCAGTGAACCTGTGCTATATTCCCAGTGAAGTGAATGGTAACAGCAAAGATAAGAATGTTTGAATGGGAAGGAAATTTATTATAGCACAATGACTATGTGCACTGATTCCATTTAAATCATCTTGTACAAGGAAAGAAATTATCTTCATTTTATTACATCTTTATTATGTGCAAACTATTTCACTAGAAAATGTAAGCACTATAAATGCATGCAAGACTCAATTCATGACCTCAAACAGCATCTTTTATTGTAACTTTTGACACCAATAAATGTTTCATTTCAAATATTTTTTTTTAATTCTTAAGGTTCTCAGAGGATATAGTCAAATTGAAAACAAAAAGGATTGAAGAATGACAGAAGACAAGCTGTATGGAGAAATATGGATTTAGGGATCTAAGACCTTCTCAGAAAGTAAAGTTGATTTAAGCTTACAGTCTCAAAGTTTGAGAGCAGTCAAAGAGAGGGAAAGATCCATGCCTAAGAAACTACACAGGTTTTTTAAAGTTTTTTTTTTCTCCCCTTCTAAGTTCTCAGCTGAAGTCTGTGTAATGTTCCTGTCTCTATTGCCCTGTATTATTAAAGCTCAGACTTTGTGTCTATGAAGAATTGGCTGGTGAGGAAATTAGAAATAGAGGTGGAATTAAAGTCATCTCCCTTGGAGATCATATTGTTGTCATTAATTGGGGATTGCAGGCTAAGTACAAAGTACCTTGTAACGGCCCAGAAAAAGAA
The DNA here is from genome assembly GCF_006542625.1 of Nomascus leucogenys. Taxonomy (NCBI): domain Eukaryota; kingdom Metazoa; phylum Chordata; class Mammalia; order Primates; family Hylobatidae; genus Nomascus; species Nomascus leucogenys. The sequence goes on along the minus strand of NC_044381.1, from coordinate 60,478,972 downwards.
ATAGAAAATAATTTTTCCCCGGGAGAAAAATGACACTAAAAAAAAAAAAAAAAAAAAAAAAAAAAAAAGAACAAGCACATAGTGATTGTCAGTTTCCCCAAATATTTTCTTCTCTGGCACCCCTTTCAATATTGTTCTATAAAATTGCTCTCATCTTCGAAACTACTAAAATGTGAACAATAGAGAAATAACTAGGCATTTACTTTTTTACTGATTAATTTAAAATAATTATTTATTTATAAAAATGTGCTGCTTAACTAATTTTTTTTACTACACAAATCTATTCCTTCATATATATTGAAATGATTGTTTAGAATTTTTCTATTTTTTACTTAACTTTGACATTTGCTGAACTCAGAAGTAGGTAAGGATTTGTTTGACATAATAATACACAATTAGATTATTTCCTTCAAGTTCTTAGATGCAAAAACAGAATAAAAGTTCAAAGTCACCTAATCAGCCTAATTCCCTGGCACTTAGACTTGTGTCCCTCCCTTCTAGGAGAATATATTGCTATTGCGCTCTTAGACATGAGGTAAGAACTGTGAATTATTTAAATTATTTATTTGTTTACTCATTTTTTTCAATCACTCTAATAACCAAGAAAATAAACGTGAATTTTAGTCAACTTTTTGGATTGTAGTAATTCCTTCTAGGTTGCCAGTAAATCATTTTTCTTACTCACTAACGATAGAAAAAAAGTATCATGGACGTCAGAGCCCTCAGATACTGTGCCATTAACCAGGGATTCTATCCCAAAACAAGGCCAAAAAGAATTAAAGCTGAAGAAAAATCTCTTCCAGAACAGAGAAATGGGTGGATAGCAGGACTGATGAGATACGGGCCAACTCCATTCTGTCAGTGAGCACACAAGTCAGCCACTGTCCCAGTCCTCCTGCATCTAGTAGAAGTAATGAGACAAGTTCTCACTAATTGAGAGCAGAAGTGAAGTGTTACTTCTGGGCCTAGAGCAGGGGTCTCCATCCACCTATTGTGTTGATTAGTAAGCTAAGAATGTTTTCTATTGTGTACGGTCAGTGAGCTGAGACTTTTTTTTTTTTTTTTTTGAGACAGAGTCTCGCTCTGTCTCCCAGGCTGGAGTGCAGTGGCACAATCTCGGCTCACTGCAACCTCTGTCTCCCAGGCTCAAGCAATTCTGCTGCCTCAGCCTCCCAAGTAGCTGGGATTACAGGCATGTGCCACCACACTTGGCTAATTTTTGTATTTTTAGTAGAGACAGGGTTTCACCATGTTGGCCAGGCTGGTCTTGAACTCCCGACCTCGGTAATCTGCCCGCCTCGGCCTCCCAAAGTGGTGGGATTACAGGCGTGAGCCACCGTGCCAGGCTGAGAAATTTTTTTAACCTTTTCAAAGGGTTGAAAAAATTTCTTATACATAACATATTAAATATACATATCAGTATGTGTATACATATGGGTATATACACATATATACATCAGAAATAATACATAGCTCACAAAGTCTAAATTTATTATTATTATTATTTTGAGACAGGGTATCACTCCGTCGCCCAGGCTGGAGTGCAGTGGTGCTATCTAGGCTCACTGCAACCTCCTCCTCCTGGGCTCAAGCAATCCCCTTGCTTCAGCCCCCTCAAGTAGCTGGGACTTCAGGCGTGAGCCACCACACCCGGCTAATTTTTGTATTTTTTGTGGAAATGGGGTTTTGTCATGTTGCCCAGGCTGGTCTTGAACTACCGAGGTCAAGTGATCCACCCACCTGGGCCTTCCAAAGTGCTAGGATTACTAGCATGAGCCACAGCACCAGGCCTATTAATTAATTATTTCCTATTTATCTGTACACACACACAGACACACAACACATGAAAAACTGTGAGTTGATACTGATACTTCTGAGTCCAAACTGATACCGTGGAATTCATTTTAGCCTGCTAACTTTCTTTGATTTATAGTTCTTCTCCAACTGCGACAATCCCTTCTCGCATTATCTACAATTGAGTTACTAATTTTCTCAAACCTAGTAAACACGTAAAATAATTTCAAAGTTGCTGGGCCGTTTTATTGTGAGAAACACTTTGCTAACTATCGTATAGCCTGTCTTGCATCTCCACTACTTTCTCGCTGACCTATTTTATTTTTTGTTAATGTTGTTTTCATTCTCTTGGTTTCTACCTGCCTTAGATGCTACTTACTAAATTTTTACTTGAGTTTATTCCCCCTTGTAACTTACTCTTCATTTTGAAATGATTTTCTTTTCTTCCATTTATTTTCTGATTTCAATAAACTATTTTCATTTCTTCCTGTTTTTTTGTCCATTTCAGTTATTGGTTTTCGAGCTTCTGATTTAAAGTGTTCTTGTTATAGTCTCAGATGTTTGAGAATATTTAATTCGGTTAAGGGTGTAGATTTATAGATTTCTTGTGCTTCATAGCTGTTTATTTTGTGGGGGCAGGGGATTCCTCAGTCAATTTGTGCGAAAGTTCATTTATTCTTTGTCTGCCGTTGTTCTGTGTAGATTTAATTTCTGCTTGTTCATCATTATGATAGCATGGTGTTTTCCAAGATTCCTGGTTTAATGACATGCTTTTCTGTCAGCCTAATAAAATCCAGTACTTTTAGCAGGTTTGCTTGATTTGGGAGAGGCACATAGCCATTTATAACATTTTCTTTGGTGTGTCAGGACCTTAAAACATTTTCTCTTTTCTTTTATTCTTTTTCTTATTTTATTTATTTATTTACTTATTTTATTCTACTTTAAGTTCTAGGGTACATGTGCACAACGTGCAGGTTTGTTACATATGTATACATGTGCCATGTTGGTGTGCTGCACTCATTAACTCATCATTTACATTAGGTATATCTCCTAATGCTATCCCTCTCCCTTCCCCGCACCCCACAACAGGCCCCGACGTGTGATGTTCCCCTTCCTGTGTCCAAGTGTTCTCGTTGTTCAATTCCCACCTATGAGTGAGAACATGCGGTGTTTGGTTTTTTGTCCTTGGGATAGTTCGATGAGAATGATGGTTTCCAGCTTCAGGGTATTCAATTGGGAAAACAGGAAGTCAAATTGTCCCTGTTTGCAGATGACATGATTGTGTATCTAGGAAACCCCATCGTCTTTTATTCTTTTTACCACCCAATTGCGCATGGAGCCATCTTCCTTCCTTTACCCCCTTTTTCTCTGCCAGAAGCTGCATGTTTGTATAAACGACTGTCCCTTTAAGATCATGCTTCTGCCTTTAAACAAAGTCTGTCTTTTCCAGTGCTGAACTTGGCCCTTCAAGTGGCTCAGACTTTTAAATCCTTTTCAGTCGGCTGCTCCATTTGCCTGGTTACTTCTTAAGTGGTTCAGATTCAGGGTGGATTAACCTTTCTGGCGGTCGCTCCACCTCTTTCCCAGGACCCCTGGCCAGCCATCCTCCCCGGTCTACCCTGCAGATTTTCCATCTGCTTCAGTTCCCGGCAGGACAGGACAGTGGGAGTGCGAGGGACTCACAGTTATTTCTTGGTCTGGTCATTGCTTGAGGCCTAGGGATGCCGAGGTTGTGGGTCTGCCAAGAAATTCCATAACTGAAGTTATTTCCTATCATTTGTGGAGAAGACTTAGAAGGTTACTTACTTCACACTCCACATCCGCCATTGTCTTTAGCTACTTCACAAATTATTATAATTATTTCTAGACCAACAATCTAGTAGGAAAAGAGCAAAAGGATAAAGGCACTATTCATATAAAACCAGTAGAACAATAATAAACCGTATCCATTAATAAATAAATACAAATGAGATACCATCTCATGCCAGTTAGAATGACGATCATTGAAAAGTCAGGAAACAACAGATGCTGGAGAGTTTGTGGAGAAATAGGAATGCTTTTACACTGTTGATGGGAGTGTAAATTAATTCAACCATTGTGAGAGACAGTGTGGCGATACCTCAAGGATCTAGAACCACAAATACCATTTGACCCAGCAATCCAATTACTGGGTATATACCCAATGTATTATAAATCATTCTACTATAAAAACACATGCACACGTATGTTTATTGCAGCACTATTTACAATGACAGGGACTTGGAACCAATCCAAATGCCCATCAATGATTCACTGGATAAAGAAAATGTGGCACATATACACCATGGAATACTATGTGGCCATAAAAAATAATGAGCTCATGTCCTTTGTAGGGACATGGATGAAGCTGGAAACCATCAGTCTCAGCAAACCATTATTCTCAGTTCCTGTGTTAGTTTGCTGAGAATGATGTTTGCTGAGAACAAACACCGCATGTTCTCGCTCATAAATGGGAGCTGAACAATGAGAACACACGGACATAGGGAAGGGAACATCATATACCAGGGTCTGTTGGGGGTGGGGGGCAAGTGGAGGGAGAGCATTAGGACAAATACCTAATGCGTTCAGGGCTTAAAACCTATATGACGGTTAATGAGTGCAGCAAACCACCTAGCACATGTATACCTATGTAACAATCCTGCATGTTCTGCACCTGTATCCCAGAATTTATAGCCAAATAAAAAAATTAAAAAATAAAATATAGTTTTTTATTCCATTATATTGAGAAACATCAACAAAGTTGATGTCAAATACTAATAAGGTGTGAGGAAACCTTCATGCATTGCTAATGAGAGAATAAACTGGTGTGATATTTTTAGATGACACCTAAGCTGTGGCTTTGAAAATTAAAGTGACCCATAGCTTTTGGCACAACAATGGCAGGTCAAGATATTTACATTTTTTAAGTTTATCTGCATATGTGCATAAAGACAGAAATGTGAGTTTATTGCAATATAATAAAAGTCTGAAAATAAACTCAAGTTTAACAAAGCGAACTAATGTAGTTTCGTTTTAAAAAATGGAAGCTGCCTTAGGCACTTAGAGATGTTATTCCAGTGTATGCTTAGAATTAAGTGTCTTAGAAATATTTATGAAAGAAACGTAGCAGCAGAAATTTCTAGTCAGCATGAACCAAAGGTATCAAGGGTTAAACAACATAAGATAAAGATTTTACACATTAAACTTGGTTTGGGGCTCATTTTGTCTGTTAGAGATCATGGCATAGTTGTATGCTTAGTCTCAAGCATAAAGTGCATGAAGCAAAGCAAGAATGATAAAGGCTTTGATATAATTAGATATTGTTTTTTTAAAAAATCTTTAAAATAATAACATGGTTTTATTTTAAATATCAAATGCACATTATATTAAGAAGAAAACAGAAACAGCCTTGTATGCTCATAATTTGGCGAATTTCCTAGCAGCCCTCTTTTGTCTTCTATTTTATATACACAGTGTGTGTAATTGTGTCTCATATTACAGATACATTTGTATACTTTTCCACTTAACATTGACTGCATCATCGTGACCTTTTGCCAATATCATTAAATGTTTTACAAATGAATAATTTTAAGAGCTGCTTATTTTTCAATATATATTTCAACACGAAATTGTACTTTGCACTTTGGTACACGTTGGACATATGAGTTGCTTCTGGCATTTTTTCCTTTCTACATGCTGTAGTGCATGATGGAACAATATGCATCTCTGAGTATAAAGTCCCCATCTTTAAATGTTTGATATGAATATGTGGTAAAGTCATAGGAGTCTGGTTCAAAAAGTACAAATAATATTTCTGAGAAAGATTTCCAAACTGATTCCATAAAGGTGAAAGCAATTTGTAGTGTGTAGATCAGTGATGTGAGAGTAAACGTTATAGTAGGTGATGTTGCTTAACAGATCATAGTGGATAGATAGAGTTTTGGTTTAAGCTAAAAACAGTGGCTGGTAGTGTAAGGTAAAAACAATTGATTAGCTTTGGCATTTAGAAAGACTTGAGCTATAATCAGACTTCAGTTATTGACTGTGTAACTCAAGATAAGAAAATAAACAACCATTGTAGAAAACAGTGTGGCGATTCCTCAGGGATCTAGAACTAGAAATACCATTTGACCCACCCATCCCATTACTGGGTATATACCCAAAGGATTATAAATCATGCTGCTATAAAGACACATGCACACGTATGTTTATTGCGGCACTATTCACAATAGCAAAGACTTGGAACCAACCCAAATGTTCATCAATGATAGACTGGATTAAGAAAATGTGGCACATATACACCATGGAATACTATGCAGCCATAAAAAATGATGAATTCATGTTCTTTGTAGGGACATGGATGAAGCTGGAAACCATCATTCTCAGCAAACTATTGCAAGGACAAAAAACCAAACACCGCATGTTCTCACTTATAGGTAGGAATTGCACTATGAGAACACTTGGACACAGGAAGAGGAACATCACGCTCCGGGGCCTGTTGTGGGGTGGGGGATGGGGGAGGGGGGAGGGGGAGGGAAAGCATTAGGAGATATACCTAATGTAAATGATGAGTTAATGAGTGCAGCAAACCAACATGGCACATTTATACATATGTAATGAACCTGCACATTGTGCACATGTACCTTAGAATTTAAAGTATAATAATTAAAAAAATAAAATAAAATATAAACTTCAAATAAAAGAAAAAAGAAAATAAACATCTTTTAGCTTCCTTATATTTACTCAATGATTCTAATAATAATTACCTAAAATGTGATTGTGAGAAATAAGTAGCAAACATAACACCGTTCAGTTCCTGGACCATGCTTTGTGTTTAGTAGAACACAAATTTTATTATCATTATAATAGGTAGGTAGGTGGAAAAACTTATGAGGAGTGAACTTATTCCAATGTCATGTATCTATTAACTACAATTTTAAAATATATTAATTTAAAAATGTTGAAGTCTATATTAAGTCTATTCAAGTCTGGTGGCAGTGGTTCATGCCTGTAATCCCAGCATTTTGAGATGCCGAGGCAGGCGGATCACTTGAGGTCAGGAGTTCGAGACCAGCCTGGCCTACATGGTGAAACCCCGTCTAACTCCGTCTTTACTAAAAATACAAAAATTAGCTGGACCGTGGTGATAGGTGCCTCTAATTCCGGCTTCTCGGGAGGCTGAGGCAAGAGAATCACTTGAACGTGGGAGGTGGAGGTTGCAATGGGCTGAGATTGTGCCATTGCACTCCAGCCTAGATGACAGAGTGAGACTCCATCTCAAATATATATATTTGAGAATGAATAAAAATTATATATATATATAGAGAGAGAGAGAGAGAGAGAGAGACCATTTATGTACCTGTTACTAAAATTTGCATTTTAAAATATTTTTATAAAGTAGGCATATACTATTGTGATCATGATCATCTTACTAATCAGACGTTATTGGAATACAATTTACAATTTTCCAATAAAATATATCAAGTAAGAACAAAAGCAAAATTTCTTGAATAAAGTCACTTTCAGTTAATATGTACTCTGAAAGTGAACATGATCTCCATCAGAGTACTTCACACCTGTATACTATAGTCCTGCAAGATTCACAAGAAAGTTTCACTGATTATGTTATTTCCATCACAACATTGAGTGGTAATTGAAATATAGTGTGGGTGGAGCTATTTTCTTACACTTTATAGATGAGGCAAGTGAGGAATGAGCAGAGGAGTGACTTACATAAGGTCATAAAGTGACATATTCACTAAAATATAATATTCTGGAGTCTCTTTCTACCATCTCATATTTTATCCTGTGTGTGTCACCATTTTTCAATAATCATGGAATTGAGCTGAGTGTCAGAATGTTCAGAAGACTCAGATAAACTCTCTTAATAACATATATTTCTGATCGAAGCAATATGTCAATAAGGCAAACAAAATCAAAGAGGGCAAGCAGAATGAATAAAAATTAAAAATGTCCATTTGTCCATAACTGATGTTCCCCATACCTATTTCTCAAAGATAACTGAACTTACCTGTCTTTTTAGATACTTCCAACTCATATGCCAGACCATATGTGTATATAGATACCTACAGAATTATTTCTATAATATGTGGTGTAATATACAGTCTATTCTGTACCTGGGTTTATTCTAGTTGATATATCTTGAAAACCTTTTATTACAAGAAAATATAGCATATTATATTTTCATATTGCCTACTCTTTTATGTAAGAGTGTGACAGAATTTATTTACCCAGTCCCCTGTGAATGGGTATTTCGGTTGTTTCCTTTTCTCCCCTGAGTTGTTTTTTTTTTTTTTTTTTTTTTTACTGTGTGCTATTGAATTAAAGAAATTTTATGGAGAAATACTTCTTAATGAAGTTTAAATTGATATATGTGTATAATTTTTGAGGTAAGTGTAAAACAGAAGTAGAAAAGGAAAACTAGAATTTTGTAGGCAATGCAGATTTTTAGCCAATATAGGTTTGCACATAAAATTACATTTTGATCTTTCAGTACTCGTACAACACAAAGAGCAGAAAAAAAAATTGCAGTGCATTGACGCCTATGTTCTCACAGGCTTTCCATGCCATAATTGTTAGAAGAACAATGATTTCTAGAATTGTGAAGAGAACCCCAAAGGCAAAGCTGTTGGCCAACACAGCAGCATCTTCTCCTATGATATCAAAAACAAACCTGGAAATGGAAACTGTAATGGAGATTGTGTCAGGGAAAGGAAAGGTCAGGGGGAAAATCCTCCGAGAGTTGTTGCTTGGAAATGTACAGATTTGGACTGTTTAGATTGATGCATCTGAAAAGCAATAGTGCTGCATAGAAAAAGCTGCAATGGGAGTAAAGTGGCAATGCTCGGACCACTGTATGAAGCAAAATAAATTGTTACTCAGTGAGAGGAAAAAGGTCTCCTTTAATGCATATCAGAACTTCTGCTTTCACAGTTCCTTGTATGGAAAGAGCGCATTAGAGGACTAAAAACCTTGCCAGGTTACCTGCAATTTGACAATACCAGGCTGTTTGTGGAGCTGCACTCTGAGGGGCTTTTAGCTTCCATATGAGGCTCATGATGGCTTTTTAAAAAGAATTGTTTTAGCTTTAGTCTATCAGTGCAGGTAACCCAATGGTCTTCTATTCAATGCTCAAAGTTCTGGAAATACAGCACCCCTTTGGCAATCATCAAAGAAGCTCCTAACAATATTAGTATACTTAAAAATAGCAAAAAATTTCCATTCCTATTTTTTTTGAAACTCTACAGTGGCTCTGATTTATGAATATCTGATATATCTTCTTGCCAGATATCACTCATGGACTTGGATTATTATTTATTTCAGCATCTAAAAATATTCTAGGCTACAGTAATTAAGATAGAATTAAATATCAAGAATAACTTGACTAGAGCCAGAAAATTCAAAGTGAAGTAATTTTGTATCTTGGACCTGTCATTTATTTTTTACTGTGAACTATTATAACTCATGAGGTTTTTTTCAAAGAACAATTATTGTTGATTATTGTGTTCTCTTTTGGGAATTTTAGGGTGGAATTGTTTTATATGTTGATAAATTTTTGTTGTCTTAAATTGAAGCCAGAAACTTGTCTTATTTTTATTTATTTGTTAAAAATAGCCTTTCTGTTTTGTATTCATCCTATTAGAAACATTGCTCCAACTGAAACGGCACAAACGTGCTGCTTTTGAAATTTTGAGGGTTGCCCTCTCCTGTATTTTAGGACTGGCCCAGATTCATTCTCATTCAGCAGTTCTGTGAAAAGAAAGAAAGAAAATAATCAGAATTCTTTAAAAATATAGAACCCAACAGATTCAGATTAGATCTGACCTATTGTCAAACAACTTTCATTTAAAATTTATTTTTAAAAAATCAAGCATGTTTTCAAAAACCAATACTTTAAGCAAGGATTTGCTATTGTATGAATTATGGACAGACAGTGTGTCTCTCATTTCTGCTGGTTGTGGTGGTATCAAATAGAAGGATGCTCTGATGAAGTCAAGACCGAAATTATGGTATAGATTGAGATCAAATGAGACCATCTATATATTCTTTCACTTTGGAAATATTAGGGAAATACTAAAGGGTTGTTACTGAAGGAGATAACAGGGGGAATAAAAAGGAAGAGCTTTAGGAAACTGTATTGATCCAACCTGGCTGTGAGGCAACGGATTTACCATTAGTGCCTGATTCTCCACAGCCCCTTGAGGGACAAGGTAGGCCTCCTGACAAAGCATTCCCGTGGGAAAGGCTCAGAGTTCTCAGAGTTGGCTCTCCCCTGCCGTGCTTCATGGTCTTTTGCCTCTTTCTGTTTCCTAGCCTCTGTGTTGATGATTCTCTCCTAAATTCAGTGCCGTCTTTCCTCCTACTAGGATGATTTGTACCAATTGAGTATCTTAACTTTTGAACTATCACCCTATTCATTTGCTATTTTTACCAGCTTTTGGTAAAAGGATGCCTGAAGAAGACCACTTAAAAAATGGCTTTTGGTTCCCAATCCTCGAAACCTCTTACCCTTAAACAGTGTTATGGAAACTGTCATTCACTTAGGTGAGATTAACGGTTAACACATCCTTTTCCACCCACTTTATTCTAGGGCAGCACTTTCAGGTAGTTAAAAAAAAGAAAAAAGAAACACAACTTACTTTTAAATCATTATTATTCTGTTAACACATAAAGTTAAAGGCAGTTACTTTTTCTATTTCTTTTTGTTTTCTTTTTAGAAAAATCATAGGCATTAAGATGTGCTACATTAATGTAATTGTTTCAACTTACAGTTTATCAAATCAGCAAATGCAAGCTTTAAATCAGTGTCATTTTTTAGCCTTAAAATAAATTGTTCTCTGAATTTGGGCAGCTTATTTCTGGCAGTTTGCAGATGGACAGCCTCATGGCATTACTGAATGTATGCATTAGAACATAATTAGCTACATGTAAAGATAGGTTTAGCTCTTTCTAAATGGGTTAATCAGTTCTCACTGAATTCAGGGAAATATAAGGGAAATTCAGTGCTCAATGTGTTTAGATTTGTTGGCTTAGACTTTAAGTAAGCTGGATATAAATAAATACATACCCCAATGGGAACTAGTTCTGTCATGTTCAGCCTTTCTATCAAGTTATCAAAGCATGAATATTGCTTGGTCATTTTCCAGGAAGCTTCTTTGTTTTGATTTAGTTTGTTTTCATTTGTAATCAAGAATTTTTTGTTTGCATCATTAAGTAGATATCTTTTGTGGTGCACTGCCTTTGCAGGTGGGTTGTGAAAGGGCAGGGCTCATTTAGTTAGTTATTAGAATACCTTTGGTAAATGAGTTGTAAAATATAACACAATCAAAAACAAGAGAACTGGGCTGCATCTCTGCCTTTCATTCCATACCCCAGGTGGCTGGGATTTTTTATTCCTTCTGCTCCAGGTGACATCTAAAGTTGCTGTTCCTCTAGGGCTCTGCCTGGGGTGTCTTTGTCTCTATCTTCTCTGTTAGATGTCCTTATTTAGTTCTATACCTTTAAACACTATCTATATGTTGATGGGGTTCCTTAATGTGTATATCTAGGACTGATCTCTCCCTTGTGTTCTGTCTTCATCTGGATGTGTAATAAATGTCTCAGACTGAAAATAACAGGGGAAATAAAAAGGAAGATCAAACAGAACTTCTGATTACCTCTAACCCCAAATTTTCATGTGACTATCCCTCACTTCCCAATCTTGTCAATCTCAGTAGAAAACGTCACTATCTACCTAGACATCAGAAATTCTGGGAGGTATTCTGGGTGACTCTTTTTTCTTCAACCCCAATCCGATCAATTAGAGGTACAGTTGATCTTACCGTGTCTAAATAGATCAAATCCCTTCAGTTTAACTCTTCACTGCCACTCACCCAGTAGTCTAAACCTCCATTCTTTCTCTCCTGCATCACTGCAGTAACCTAACCAGTCTTCCTGCTTTCACCTGTGCCTCTCTTCAAAATTTTCCAAAGGTAAGGAAAGTCTTCCCAGGTTCCTTATATCTTTTTGTTTTTCACAATGTAATTGTAAACATTTTTAAACATTCAAAAGTTTAAAGAGAGACTAGTATAATTAATCCCTATGTACCCATCATTTGGATTGAATAATTATCATTTACTGTAACTATATCTTTATATGCTTTTCTCTCCAGACACACTCTTAAATACTCTCAGATGAATTTCAGACATCATGTTACTTTATCGGTGAATACTTCAGTATATATTGATGAAAGATAAAAAATCCTTAACAAGCTTATAACTACAAATATCTATTATGTTCAAATTTCCGTGAAAATCTTAAAATATTATTTTATAGTTTCAAGCAAGTTTCACACAGGTATTTA